>NC_092767.1:79181126-79531126 GCF_047496795.1 Chiloscyllium punctatum | reverse complement strand
ACAGCAGGTCAGGCAGCATCTGAGGAGCAGGAGAGTCGACGTTTCAGGCAGAAGCCCTTCATCAGGAATCACAGGTAGACAGGGTAGTTAGGAAGGCATTTAGCATGTTTGTCTTCATTGATTAGACCTTTGAGCATTGGAGTTGGGATGTCATGTTGAGATTGTACAGGATGTTGGTGAGCTCTCTTCTGGAGTACTCTGTCCAATTCTGGTCACCTTGTTATAGGAAGGATGTTAATAAGCTGAAGAGGGTTCAGAAGAGATTTACCAGGATGTTGCCAGTAATGGAGGGTTTGAGATATAAGGAGAGGCTAGATAGGCTGGGACCTTTTCACTGGAGCGTAGGAGGTTGAGAGGTGACCTTATAACAGTTCATAAAATCATGAGAGGTATCGAATGGCAAATGTCTTTTCCTTCGGGTGGGGGAGTGCAAGACTAGGGGACATATTTTAAGGTGAGAGGAGAAAGATTTTAAAAAGACACAAGGGGCAACTTTTTTACACAGAGGGTGACTTGCGTGTGGACTTCCAGAGGAAGTAGTGGATGTGGAACCAGTTACAACATTTAAAAGACATTTGGATAAGGACATGACTAGGAAAGGTTTAGAGGGATATGGGCCAGGAGCAGGCAGCTGGGACTCATTTAGTTTGGGAAATCTGGTCAGCATGGACTTGTTCAACCGAAGGCCTATTTCCGTGCTGTATAACTCTGTGACTCTAGAACTATGACTTTCGGTGTTTCATCCGTAAGGTGGAAAATCAGTTTGCTTTTCCTCCTCAAGAATCTCACCTTCTTCCCACTTTGCTGCATTTCCCAAATTTCTTTCCACTGCCCGTTCAGTCACTGGAAATATTCTGCTGTCTGAATCAGCCGATTCAGTTGAGTGAGTCTGAGATGAACAGACTGAAAGAGCTCTTTGTGCATTTCGATAAGTCTCTCACTATCCAGACTTCCCGCCCCAGTAATTCCTTTACCCCCTGCCATTGTGGACAAGGACAGCTTTATTAAGGAGTCACCCTATGATGAGAGATCTTCACAGGACGGGAAAGATCAAAATGCAATTTCAAATCTAACGAAGGGTCGCTGGGCCATAGACGTTAACTCTCTCTCTCTGTCTCTGTCTCTCTCTCTCTCTCCACAGATGCTGCCAGACCTGCTGAGTTTCCCTGTTTTTCTTTCAGATTTCCAACATCACCAGTTTTTTTCTTGTTTTATTTTAATTTTAAGTTATTTTTCTGACTCTATTCTCCTGATCTCTTGCCTGGGAAGTGATGCCCTGTATCTCTTCCACAGGCCAGTCCCCTGCCTGCTCTGATTTCGAGCAGATTGGTCCAACTGAGCTCCCCCTGAGTAACAGAGAGGAGCATCACCCACTGTCCATTCAGATGTGAATACATAGCAGCTGTTTCTGCTGCTTTTAATAAAAATGGCACACAGCCCTGAACTCAAGGTTGGGAGCTAGTTTGCAGGAACTCTGGTCTCTGGTGGTAATTAAAGAGATGGCAGGTTATCTCCAACTACTGCATTAATCAAAAATCCAATATTCATTCCTCAACACACGCACCTTGTTAACTATTTATTGATTGAAGATTTCTTCTTATTCACTGGTAGGATATGGGCATCATTGGCTGGGTTAGCTGTTTTTACTAATATAGTCAGAGTTAATTGCCCATCCCAGAGGGTAGATAAGAGTCAACCCCATTGTAGTGGGTCTGGAGTCACATGTAGGCCAGACCAGGTAAGGATGGCAGTTTCCTTCCCTAAAGGACATTATCGACCCAGATGGGTTTTTCCTGACAGTCAGTAATGGATTCACGGCCATCATTAGACTCTTAATTCTAGAGATTTTATTGAATTCAAATTCCACCAACAGCTACCATGGCATTCAAACCTGGATCCCTGGTGGGTCTCTGGATTAAGAGTCCAGTGACAATACCACTAGGCCATCAACTCCCCTATAATTTATTGCCTGTCCCTAATTGCCCTCTTGAGAAGGTGGGGGTGAGCTGCCTTCTTGAACCACTGCAGTCCATGTGTTGTGGTTTGACCCACAATGCCCTTTGGAAAGGGGACACTATGACCTGGTGGTATTATCACTAGAGTATTCATCCTGAAACTCAGCAAGTGCTCTGGGGTTCAAACTCAATTTTTAAAAATCTGGAATTAAGAATCTAATGATGACCATGAACCCATTGCTGATTGTCAGAAAAACCCATCTGATTCACTAATGTCCTTTAAGGAAGGAAACTGCCATCCTTACCTGGTCTAGCCTACATGTGACTCCAGACCTACAGCAATGGGGGTGACTCTTAACTGCTCTCAATGGTGCTCCAGGTGAGAGCTCCCTATTCACGACCAAAGGTCAGAGCGCTGTGGACTTGTTCCCTTCCCTCAACCCAGCTCAGTGGAGCCTGACCAATCACTAAACTACCCAACAGCCTGAGGAAATGGGGGTAAGCCTCTGAAGACTGAGATGAGGAGAAATGTTTTCACCCAGAGAGTGGCAAGCCTATGCAACTCTCGGAAACTGTTGAGGCCAACACATTGAAGACTTTTAAGAAAGCTGTAGGTATCATTCCAATCACAGAGAGTCACATGGCATAGAAACAATTCTTGGGATCAAAGAGTATTGGGAGAAAATGGGAACGAAGACTGAGTTGGATGACAAAGGGGTAATGCTCCAAGAGCTTATGATTTCAAATAAACCTGTTGATCTATAACCACCATGGTCTGACTTCTGACTAGCTCTGTATAGAGAGCAGCAAGTTCCCCTTCCAAGTGAGAAATGTCCAGGGGTTCAAGCCTGAAACCAAGCACTCCAACTGAACTCTCTGCCATTCATGTGTGTGCCTGATGAAGTCCGTGTGTAACTCCCCTTCCCTTCCCCAGGACTATTGAAGAAAAGCAGAAAACATTGCCGCTTAGGAAGGGTCAATGGACCCAAAGCATTTAATTCTGTTTCTCTCTTCACAGTTGCTGCCAGACCTGTTGAGTTTCTCCAGCGATTTCTGGCTTTGTTTGTTTCAGATCTCCAGCCCTCGCAGTTCTTATTGTGTTGTTTCAGAGAACTCTCACTGTTGTTTTTACTTTGTTCTGGCAAAATCCCTGTTCAACTACAAACCGATTCTTTTGTTGCATTGCATTGGTAGCAGGGTCTGGGATTTCCAAACTGAACTGACTCGGGTCTAAGTGTTGTGATACTGCGTGGAGTAGCCACTCTATCCATTCTGTGTTGGATTGGAGGTTCACTGCTTGGGACTTCAGGCTACCTTAATGATAAAAGCATTAATGATAAAAGCAAAATACTGTTGCTGCTGGAAATCTGAAACCAACACAGAGGAACTCAGCAGGTTTGACAGCATCTGTGGAGAGAGAAACAGAGTTAATGATTCAAGTCCAGTATGACTGTTCTTCAGAATTATCCTCTTGCATTCTTAATTATGATTGCCAAAATTAAAAAATAACACATATATTTATACTGTGCCTTTGATGACTACTGGAGTCTTTTAAGTGTTATACAGCTGATGAACTATTTTTATGGTCAGTGTCATAATATAAGAAATATGGCAGCTAATTTACAGAGAATGAGCAGTGCAATAATGACCTGATTATCTGATTCAGTGACATTGATTGATGGACAGATCTGGACCAGTTCGCTTACGGCCAGTTTTAAATAGATCTTTAATAGCCACTTGAGAGAGCAGATGAGACTGGACTAGATATAATGTGTCATGGAATAAACAGCTGCTCTAATAGTTCAACACTCCCGAGGAAGTGTCAGCCTTGGTTTGGTCCTGGAGCGAGACTTGAACCCAGATACCAATACACACTTCCTATTGCTGCTAACCTGGTGGATCATTGCCCCACTCAGAAGCCCTCTGCAAAGTGAAAAGTAGGGATTATTCTTTTTAAGACACATTACGTTTGTTGTCAGTTTTCCCAATCAAATATTACAATCACTGAGATCCTTCCGAGGTATCTCAATGCACCATCCCCTCAGCACATAGGATTTCAAACCTCAATTCCTAACATCAACTGTCCATTTAGGTGTTGCTCACTCCAGATCCACACCAGGGGACACAATGATTCCAGCCTGTACTGTTACTACAATCTACATCATTACTTAGTGTGGCATGGTGGCTCAATGGATAGCACTGCTGCTTCATAGCACCAGGGACCTGGGTTCAATTCCAGCCTCAGGTGAATGTCTGTGTGGAGTTTGCACGTTCTCCCCGTGTCTGCGTAGGTTTCCTCCCACAGTCCAAAGACGTGTGGGTTAGTCATGGGAAATGCAGGGTTAGGGTAAGGGTCTGGGTGGGGATGCTCTTCAGAGGGTCAGTGTGGACTCAATGGGTGAAGTAGGCCTGCTTCCACACTGTAGGGATTCTATGATTACCACTCAGTCAGTTTAACATTGAAACAGAAGATCATATCAGGTTACAACACAAAGTGGCATAAGACTCACTCTCCTGAGGCTGAGGTATTACCCACACTGGTGAGGGGGAGCTGATCAGGTGGGTCTGCCCATTGTCTCTGAGCTAAGGCTCCTGCTTCCTTGATGGTTCCAGATGTCTTCAAATTTCTACCTGCTTTTGCTTGACCTCCCAGAAAGTCTGACTCCTGTCCAACGCCCCCGAGACTTCACTTGGCAAAGGTGCAGCGCTCCAAAATCTTGAGACTTCAAATAAACCAGTTGGACTATAACCTGCTGTTGTGCGACTTCTGACCTCTCATGACAGTGTTGGATAATATAAACTGCGTTTGTTCCCAAGGCTCACTGTTATTGGGCAACTATTGATAAGCAATTAAAACAACATTACTAGTGCTATCAGCAAACTAAGAACAATAAAGAAAACAATTCACTTGAGTTAATAGGAGCATTTTCCACAAGAGAAACATCCTGAGGTTATTTGAGAAGCATTAACAGCCTTCTACAGGAGAGAGAGAGAGAGAGATTAAATGTTGCACAAAGCTTGGTCAAGCAACTGGGTTTTATGAAGTTTCTTTCAAAGTAGAAGCAAACATGTATGTGAGGAGACTGTGATCTGATGTCAAGAACTAATGATCAGAGTTTCTGCTAAAATAAATACAAATATTCAATAATTTGAACAAAGTATATAAATAAAGCAGCAACATGGGAATTCAGTGTTTGTAAAGGTCACTTATCAGATTATTTAAATGAAGTGACTTTGTATAACGATTAAACTGTACACAGCCTTTAACTGTGATACATCCCCCCTTCCTGATAGGTTTCCCCTGGATGCTGAAGTCATACACTCATGTTCACAGATCAAAGGAATCGTTTATTGTCTTGCTGTGTGGTCGCTATTTAAATGTTTGCAACGAATTAATGACAATTACATGAGTATTCCTCCTGGACTCTATTAAAATGCTCATTAATTAAATGAACACATTGTCCTATTTTCAGAGCTCCCCAAACAAAGATTGCATATGTTTCATGGAACGGCTCTTTTGGCTGCGCCCGGGAGCTAGTTCCGTAGTTATTCATCACAACTTCCTACACTTACCTGAGCAGCTATTTGACCATGGAGGGAGCACAAACCAGCCAAGTCCTCACTCAGAACCCAATCCCTATCCAAGAGGCCATTGTTCAGATTACAGCAGTGTGCCACATCTTTATCTTCAGCTGGTTTCCGTGCATCTTTATTGATGAGTAAGAGCAGGGGGCTAATTGTTCCTTCACTGAGTCTCCCCCGATATCTCCTTCTTCTCATTGGAGTGAAGAAGGATGAGAGGTGACTTGATAGAGGTGTACAGGGTGATGAGAGGTATAGATAGAGTGGATAGCAAGAAACTTTTCCCAGGGCAGAAATGTCTATCACGAGGGGGGCATAATTTTCAGGTGATTAGAGGAAGGTTTCGGGGAGATGTCAGAGTTAGATGATTTACACAGAGAGTGGTAGGTGCGTGGACTGCACTGTCAGCAGTGGTAGAAAAGTCAGATACACTAGGGACATTTAAGTGACTCTTGGATAGGCACATTGCAGATAGTACAATGGAGGATATGTTGGTTTGTCTGATCTTAGAAAAGGATAAAGGCTAGCACAACATCGAGGGCCGAAGAGCCTGTACTGTGCTATGTTCTGTGTTCTATGTTCACAGGGGATTCTGGAGTCACTGTCACTGTCTAAATGGAACTAATCCAAAGGCTTACTGCCTTGGTCATGTCAGAGTGTAACAGGGGAGGCTGTGCTGTACTGGTCATTTCATGATCCTAATAATCCAGAATCCCAATTCTGGTACAGAGGCTGGAATCTCACAATGTAAATGGTGAAGGGTGAATTCAATAAGAAAGACGTTAACCCAATAATAACCATGTAAGTAATGTCAATTGCTTTAAAACTCCATCTGATTCACTAATGCCCAATAGGGAAGGAAATCTGTCATCCTTACATGGTCTGGTTGACTCACAACTATCGACCCACAGCAATCTGATTGACTCTTAGCTACCCTCTGGGCAATTAGGGATGAGCAATTAAATATTGATCTAGCCAGTGATGTCTTCATCCTGCAAAAGAATGTTCCTTTGAGTTCATGACATGGAGGTGCAGGTGTTGGGCTGGGGTGGACAAAGTCAGAAGTCACATGACACCAGGTTCTCATCCAACAAGCGTATTTAAAATCACAAGCTTTCAGAGAACTGCTTCTTTATCAATGAAGAGGCAGCACTCTGAAAGCTTATGGTTTCAAATAAACCTGTTGGTCTATAACCTGGTGTTGTGTGACTTTTGGATTCAGTCACCACTGATCCTCAAAGTCGATGTTTAGTCATTAAATCTGCTACTTAATAATTACACATTCATTGCAAATTAGCCGTATTGAAGTGATTACAAGGAACACGGGAGTGAAGTGGAGAACATATAACATGACTCAAACAGAAATGTAAATAACTGAGGTACAGAGATGAAACATCAGATAATTATTCTACTAATGCTTTCATCTCTGATTGAAAAATCAACGCTTCTTAATTCTATCAGTTAAATAACATGCAAATTTGTCTGCAGTGTTCAATAGCATTCATTGAATAAAAAGGGATCAGATTATCCTTGTCAGCTTGTTCCAAAAGACTCTCTGAGCAGACACTGACACAAACACATTCAAACTTCATCCTTGCACATTTGTCCTCAGTTCACCAGCCTGTTCTGAAGTGGATTTTTGAGGGGCTGATGGACCATGGTAGTGATCACAGTTTGAGGTTAACATCACACTAACGTATGAATCATAATCTGTCATTGGATCAGATATAACAATGTAAGGAAAGGCTGTCATAATGTGAAGGTGCTGGTGTTGGACTCAGGTGGAAGAGTATAAGGTTACTGTCTTTGGTGATAACAATACAAAGCAGATCTTTTCTTCTTAAAAGGTGTGACATATTGATGTTCAGAGAGACTTGGATGTGCTTACACAAGGAATATAGAGGGTTAGCATGTAGGTACAGCAAGCAACAGGAAGGTCAATGGCAGGTTGGCCTTGATCACAAGAGGATTAATGGGGTGGAGAAAGAAAGTCTGGTTGCGATTACATGGGGCTTCAGTGAGCACATGTCAGGAATACTGCGTCCAAATCTAAAGCAGTATCTGTTTGCATTGGAGGCAAAGATTCATTTGATTGGTCCCTTGGTTGAGAGAGTTGTTCTACGATGAATGAATTGGGCCTAGCTTCTCTTAAATCAAGAAGACTGAGAGGTGATCTCATTGAAACATTCAAGACTCTGATGTTTCCCCCTGGGCTGGAGAATCTCGATCATTATGGGGTCATAGTCTCAGGATAAAGGAACCATCATTTAACACTGAGGTGAAGAGTTACTTCATTCAGAGTACTGTGAATCTTTGGTTCTCTACCCCACGGCACTGTAGATTGTCTTATGTACGTCCACTGAGGGACGATCAAATCAAGGCTGATCTGGATCGTAAACTGAGTAGGCCTGGTATAGACACTGCTCTGATCAATGGAATTAAAGCATCTTTCTGTTATTGGCTGTGTGGGGTAAAGAGAAACATATCTTTACTCAATATCCATCATGTGGAGATGCCCATATTGGACTGGGGTGGACAATGTCAGAAGTCACATGACACCAGGTTAGAGTCCAACAGGTTTGTTTGGAATTGTAAGTTCTCGGAGCACTGCTCCTTCGTCAGGTGGAGTCCACTTCAAGAAGCTACTCTCTGAAAGCGTGTGATTTCAAACAAACCTGTGGTGTGATTTCAGACCTTTACTTGATGGGTAGTGACTGAACATGTTTGAAGCAGCTATGCCACGTGGTGTCCAATCAGATGCTGTGAGAGTCTGGGTGTGTTGGGCTGCGACAGAATGTTCTTTCTCACCGCCTCCTGTATAGAGTGATACTCACTGAAACCTGACCAGATTCACTCTGTCAGTAAGAATTATAAAGGTGGCCAACTCCTGCTTAAACATGAGACAAATCTTACTGACAGACAAATGTGTAAAGTGCCCTGAAGCTCCCTCTATGATTGCAGTCAACAGAGGGGCCTCTGACTGAGGAAACTAACATCAGAAAACCCCACCAATAAATCCGGCTCACCAGAACCCAGCCAAAGTGAAGAAATTACATCAGGATTAAATTACAAATGTTCCTTGAGACACTAAAAATCAACTAAATCAGAAAGATTTGGCAGGATTTAGATTCTTTATAGTTTATATTTCATTCATTCTTTAAAAATTTGGCATTTTTAAATATATAGCAGCTGGGAATTGAATCCATTAGCACCCAGTGCATGTGCAGGGAGACAGGTCACATTAATATTAAGGTAGCATGGCAGCAGGGAAATTAGTTTTTAATTGATCGATGTATGGAATATAATCAACAAAGTGTTTGTGTCCATAAGCAACAGTAAGCCTTTTGGCTTTAGGTACAAAAGTGGAATAATTATTAGCTCCTGAATACATCCTGAATCTCAGAGCGGCAGCATCTCTGACATCAGGAGATGAAAGCTGACCTCTGGTTTATGATGAAAAATCAAGGTTACAGTAAAGTCTGTCAGGCAAGCTGGAGGTTACAGCTAGGTAGTTAAGGTAGTTAAGTAGTTGTTGGAACCGTCCACGATATGCAGCCCCTAGCAATTGGAGTTCAATCTCCAGACTTTTAACTAAATTCACATTTCACCATCTTCCATGGCGAGGTGTGAACTGATATCCCCAGAATTTTCACACAGACTCCAGTGACATGGACCAGCTCAGCACCATCTGCCCTCTGTATGGGACCTACAGATTAACCCAAGGCCAGGGATGCTGTTCATCTCTCCATGATCGCACTGAATGGTGAGCAGGCAGAAAGAGCTGAATGGCCTGCACCAGCTCCTAGTCCCTCTGTTTCCATGTTCCCTTCAGATATGTCTTGTAGTTTTAGGAAGCTTTGGTGATGGGGAAATAAGGTTCTGGGTGTTGAATGGGCAGTTTGAGATGAGCAGTTAAGGTAATGCCATGGGGCAGCATTGTGACTCAGTGGTTAGCATCGCTGCCTCCCAACGCCAGGGGTTCGATTCCCACCTTGGGTGACTGTTCGTGTGTAGTTTGCACATTCTCCCAGTGTCTGCTTGAGTTTCCTCTGCGTGCTCCGGTTTCCTCCCACAGTCTAAAAATGTGCAGGTTAGGGTGGATTGGTCGAGGGAAATAGTCCATAGTGTCCAGGAATATGTAGGCAAGTTGGGTTAGCCTTGGGGAATACAGGGACAGGGTAAGGGGGCGGGAGGTGAGTTTAATCCAGGGCTTGTGATCTTGGGAGCCCCTGAGAGGCAGGGATCCAATATCCACGTCTGAGGACCCTGCCTGTAAACTTCACATGAAAGACTTCCCTCTGGTTTGATCAAGGGACCCCAAACTGAGGGACAGCTTCGTCAGACAGAGGGTGGTGGTGTGTGTGTGTGTGGAATAACTGCCAAAGGTAGTGGGAGATGCAGGTACAGTTACAACATTTAATAGACATTTGGACGGGTACATGGTTAGGAAAGGTTTAGAGGGAAATGGGCCAAACACAGGCAAGTGGGACTAGTTCAGTTTGAGAAACCTGGTCAGCATGGATGAGTTGGGCTGAAGGGTCTGTTTCTGTGCTAGATGACTCTGTGGTCAGAGTGAGGAAACAGGGTCAGAGTCCAATACAAGTGACAGGACTGGGACTGGCAGGTGCTTTGAATGCCTGACCAGAAACCATTTCAAAGTGGTGGTAGCCATGCTATAAGGAAACAGAGTACTGTCAGGTTCCACTTTCGTAGAGTCAAAGAGGCCTACAGCACAGAAAAAGACCCCTCAACACATTGAACCTGTGCTAGTCAAAAACAGCTACCTAACTATTCTAACCCCATTCCCTAGCACTTGGCCCATAGTGTTGGGTGTCTTGGCATCGCAAATCCTTCAGTCTGAAAAGCATGACTATCCCATCAACAAAGCAGAAGGAATGAAGGCAGTCTCTCTTGGCTAATGCTAGTAAAAAGCTTATTTTTAGGGCAATTAGGGAAACTGAAATGGCCAGAACAGAATCTGACCATGTCCTGCTCATGATCTGAGCAACTTGTCAGACAGGTCTCTCCAGACAGACACGACCCTTATTTACAGAACATGCAACATGCCTAAGGTCGAGGTCCCATAAACCTGCTGGTAAGATCCACACCCACATAGATCTGGAACTAGGAGAACAGGCATTAGGCATTCCATCCGGTCACAGTAGATCCTAGTCAGCAGGTGAGATTGTCTGAAATGGCAAGAGTTTGTAAACAGTAGATGTGCAAAGGGACCTGGAGGTCCATGTCCATAACTTACTGAAGACTACCCTGCAGATGCAGCAAGCTGTTAGGAAGGCTAATGGAATGGTAGCCTTTATGAAATGGGAACATGAGGATAGGAGCAGTGAAGTCTTGTTTCAATTGGATAGGAGTTTGGTTCAATCACACCTGGGGTACTTTGTAAAGGTTTGACTCATTTTCTTTTTGATTTGATTATTCCTGTCCCATGTACCGCGGTACTGTGAAAAGTTTTGTGTTGTGTGCTGTACAGGCAGACCACACCATACCAAGTGCTTTAAGGTAACAGAACAGAGCAAGGAATGCAATGTTACAGCTGTAGAGGAGGTGCACAGAGAGCAAGATCAACATTAGACGTAAAATTTGAGAGGTCCATTCAGCAGTCTAATAACAACGGGAAAGAAGCTGTTCTTGAACCCACTGGCCCCTTTGGTTAAGCTTTTGTATCTTCTGCCTGGAGGGAGAGTTTGGAAGAGATTATAACCAGGGTGGGAGGGGTCTTTGATAATGTTGGCTGCCTTCCCGAGGCAGGGAGAAATGTAGATGGAGCCAATGGATGGGAGGTTAGTTTGTGTGATGGACTGGGCTGTGTCCACAACTCTCTGCAGTTTCTTATGGTCCTGGGCAGAGCAGCTGCCATACCACATTGTGATGTATCCAGGTACATCTGTAAAAATTGAGAAGAGTCTTTTAGGACATTATTGCCATAGTCAAAGTGCATCAAAGATTCACCAGACTCCTTCATGGGATCAGGGACTGAACTATGAAGAGTGATCAGGAAAACAAGGCACTGGGTAAGAGATGATCTCATTAATTGATAACTTTTTAATTATCAATATCATAAAGATTCATGGGGATAGGGTGGGCAAAAGGAATTGAAGTGTTCGACCAACCACAAGGGTATTGAATGATGGAACAAGCTCGATGGATTGAATGGCCTATTCCTGTCCCTATATTCCTAACTGTGCCCCACCAACCCATGCTGGAGGAGGGACAAGGGGTCAGGGTTCATATTTTAAATTGTATCACTGACCACAGTCTCTTGTTGGATCTTGCCAGGTGTGAATTGGGTGCTGCCTTTATCCACATGACGATAGTCTAAGAACTGCACAAGCAACATTGGACACAAAGCAGGCTGAGGGCTGAACTAGGACAGTATGCAAATACACATGATTCTTTCTGCTTGGCATTCCCTAACACCTCTCACAGAATCCCTACAGTGTGGAAGCAGGCCATTCAACCCATTGAGTCCACACCAACCCTCTGAAGAGCAGCCACCCAATCCCTGCAGTCCCCATGGCAACCCACCTAACCTGTACACCGGAGCACCCGGAGGAAACCCACGCAGACACGGGGAGAATGTGCAAACTCCACACAGACAGTCACCCCAATGCTGGAATCGAACTTGGGTCCCTGGCACTGTGAGGCAGCAGTGCTAACCACTGAGCCACTGTACCACCCCATTTGCTGACATATATAAGCTTTATGTTGTATGTATACACACACACATCCGCAGACACATACATAGATATGTGGAACCAGATTGGGACCAGAGCTCCACTCTCATGACCCATGTGACCATGAGAGAGCTCTTCCATCTATGGAGGGAGCTCTGGTATTGACAAGCCCAATGTTGAAATAGGCAGTAGACTGGGTCCTGGTCATGTTGCAGATATTAGCGTTTCGCTCCCAATACTGTCGGGTATTTGGAGCTGCCTTCACCAACTTCCCCTCCTTCTGAGATTGATAGTGGTTTATTTACAATTGCTCCAGCAAATTCTTTTCACATACTGAGGGCTTTTCCTCTGCCTTAGCGCAGTTTCATGCATTGCTTAGATTTCTGAAGCTCTGCACCACGTTGCAGATGCCTTCCTCTTGATCTGATACCCAGGACCTTGACCTCCAGAAAGGAGCAACAACATTGCAAGATGGCCAGCTTGTACACTCCTTAAAGACTCAAGCATCCTCGATTGGACAATTCCTTTATCATTCATGGATCAAATTTTCGCTACTCATTACTTAACCCTCCACCGAAGGTTACATGGCTTTTCTGGAAAATATATCACTGTTTTTCTCTGGGGAAGCTCGGGATATGTGCCAAATACTGGCCTAGCCATAAATATCCCCAAATAAATAAAATACAAATTGTAATAGTCTCACAGTCCGCCCACAGTGCTTCCTGAAACACTCTGAGCTCTGTTTCTGCACCTGATTCCCTGTAGGAGTCTGAAGTTATTGTGTTTCATTATTGGAGATCAACATTCTAGAGAAAACAGGCTTTTAATAAGTTGCAGGTCAAAATGGGGTCACATTTGAGTTTCTATTGACCTGACCAGTAAAGGAAAACAAATTAGCATTCAGCAGACAGCATTCGCAAGCACCGGTAACAAGAAAGCAGTGTGAAGATTATTAAGAATGAAGATGCTTTTCACTCCGCACCCTAATCCCAACAACGGGTTGATAATTCAAATTCCTTCTGCCCAATGTGGGTTTATTAAAGGTGTCAGATTCCAACCAAACCCAATCAGTCAATGCATAGATTGATGTGTTCTGAAGTAAGATCAAGATTAAAAGTGCAGAGAGTGGAATAATCTGAATGTCCTACATTTTATTCCTTGCCAATCTTTTACAATAATGGCAGCATAGTGATTTGAAGCATTGTAGCAGCAGCAATAGCTACAGGACACAATTATATATAGGGTGAAGAATTTGTACATGGACTGCATTTATTCTTTATAATCTTTCAAGTGGCTACCTTACCCCGTGCCTGTAAAAGGAATCAAGTTTTTGGGATGCACAATCAAAAGAATGGAATTCATTGAAGGATATTAAACTGAAGATGTCAAATACATTTCTCCAGCTAAATTTAAAGTATCACAGACAGTTCATTGCAGAAGGGAGGAAGGTACAAACACTGGGGCAGATGTAAAGGATTGTAAATGCATGGGCATAAACCGAGAGCAAGGGGTTAAGATAGATCAGAGAGAAGACTAACTAAATTAAATTAAATTACACCCACATCTTCATAACGATATAAACAGCCAGAATGTTTTTATTACCCAAACCCTAGTTAGAGTTATGGAGTCACAGAGCTGTACAGCACAGAAACAGACCCTTCGGTCCAACCCATCCATGCTTACCCAGCTATCCAAAATTAATCTAGTCCTATTTACCAGCACTTGGCCCATATCCCTCCAAACCCTTCCTATTCATATACCCATCCAGATGCCTCTAAATATTGCATTTGTACCAGCCTCCACCACTTCCTCTGGCAGCTCTTTCCATACACGTACCACCCTCGGTGTGAAAAAGTTGCCCCTTAGATATCTTTTAAACCTTTCCCTCCCTCACCCTAAACCTATGCCCTCTAGTTTTGGACTCCCCCACCCCAGGGAAAAGACCTTGTCTATTTATCCTATCCATGCCCCTCATGATTTTACAAATCTCTATGAGGTCACCCCTCAGTCTCTGACACTCCAGGGAAAACAGCCCCAGCCTATTCAGCCTGTCCCTGTAGCTCAAATCCTCCAACCCTGGCAGCATCCTTATCAATCTTTTCTGAACCTTTTCAAGTTTCACAACATACTCCCTATAACAGGGAGACCAGAATTGCACTCAGTATTCCAATAGTGGCTGAACCATTGTCCTGTACAGCTGCACATGACCTCCCAACTCCTTTACTCAATGCACTGACCAATAAAGGTAAGTGTACCAAACTCAATCAAGGTTTGCATAGCTGTCTGTCTGGCTTGATCCAATTCCCAGCACGCTGTTCCTAGAATCCCTACAGTGTGGAAACAGACCATTTGGCCCAACAAGTCCACACCAATCCTCCATACATTAGCCCACTCAGACCCATTACCCCTACACTATTGCTCTACATTTGCCCCTGACCAATGCACCTAACCTACACATCCCTGGACAGCATGGCCAATTCACCCTGACCTGCACGTCTCTGGATCATGGGAGGAAACCTGAACACCCGGAGGAAACCCACGCAGACACAGGGAGAATGTGCAAACTCCGCACAGACAGTCACCCAAGGCTGGAATCGAACCACTGAGCCACCATGCCAGTCCTGGTGGCTAGTTTCCCAGCATGTCATTCACTTGGCCAATATTGCTTTCAAAGGAGCTATTATTTCATTTAGAAGGGATATTCCATTACCTGCAAAGCCACTCCCCATCCTGACTTGGAAATATATCACCGTTCCTTCAGTGTCACTGGATCAAAATCCTGGAATTCCCTCCCTAAGGGCATTGTGGGTCAACCCACAGCACATGGGCTGCAGTGGTTCAAGAAGGCAACGTACCCTATCTTCTCAAGGGGGCAACTAGAGACAGGCAATAAATGCTGGACCCAGCCAGTGACACCCACATCCTGGGAAGGAGTAATAAAAGAAATGTCCAGTACCACTGTTAGTTTCTTCATGTACAAACCTGAGGTTTGTGTACCCAATGCAGTGTGTGAAGAAAATACAGGGCTCTTTATATGTCCCATGGTGTACATTGCAAGATAGGAGGAGGACTGAAGAGGGGAGGCATTCTGAAAAGCAGGAGGTTTCTATCTTTGAACCAAGTGAGTTTTTATTGCTATATTTGAGCACTGTGCTACCAGCAGGATGTGCTGTACTATGAAGATACTGCCCACATCACCACCATTTGCAGAGCCAGCTGATCCTAAATATCAAGGTTGGCTGAGGGACTGTGGATGGGCCTGAGACTTCACGCAATGTCCAAATTCCAGCATTCCAGCACTGGAATGAAATTACGCGACTGTCTGTGTGGAGTTTGCACATTCTCCCCATGTCTGCATGGGTTTCCTCTGGTTTCCTCCCACAGTCCAAAGATGTGCAGGTCAGGGTGGATTGGCCATGCTAAATTGCTCATAGTGTTAGGTGCATTAGTCAGAGGGGGGTGGGTCTGGGTGGGTTACTCTTCGGCGGGTCAGTGTGGACTGGTTGGGCCAAAGGGCCTGTTTTCACACTGTAGGGAATTGAATCTAACCAGGCCTGTGTAAAGATTGAGGAATTTCAAATTCAGGAGAGCTACACCCAAAGCCAATAGTTTTGATGTTTCTTTGAGTTCAGTTTAAGATTCAACTTGCCTGAATCAAACCTGACCTCAGAGTTGTCCACATTCTCTGTGTTACATTCTTCCCCTACAATAACGTATCAATCACACACAAGGGTTGGTGAAAGAATTCTGTGGGTTTTTTTCTTGAAGATGAGTTCAGACATAGGTCATGGTTTTTTATGTGAAAATGTACTCCTGTATTAGTAGGCACCATGTTTTGCAACTTTTCATATCGAAGAATGTTTTAATATCTTAAGAAATTGACTGCTGTACATCAATGAAATTAATAAATGGTTCAGTATAATTTCTTTTGAAGTTGTTGTCACTGATTTTTAATCAGGTTCCTCACAGGCTGAGCACTCCACACTCTGATAAAAGTGTTTACATTGGATGATAACCCAATTTCAACCACTCGAATCAATCATTTTTAGTGGAAAGGCAAAATAATTAAATATTTGCATTCCATTATGCCAATTGATCAGTCAATGGAGATTTTTGATTCCCCCATAACCATTGAATTGCTTGGCAACATAACAAAATCACAATCACGGAGTTTTACAACTCAGAAAGAGACTAATCAGCCCATCATATTCTTCAAATGAGCATCTTAACTAAGTGTCAATCACCTGTTACTGGGACTGGAGGGTTTAAGTTGTGAGGAGGGGCTGGATAAGCTGGGACCTTTTTCACTGAATGTGAAAGGTTGAGGGGTGACCTTATACAGGTCAATAAAATTATGAGGGTTAGAGATAAACTGGATTACAAAGCTCTTTGCCCTTGGGGAGACTAGAACTAGAGGGCATAGTTTTAAAGTGAGAGGAGAAAGGTTTAAAAGGGACTTGAGGGACAATGTTTACACACAGAGGGCGGTTCGTGTTTGGAAAGAACTGTCAGAGGAAATGGGAGATGCAGGTACAGTTACAATGTTTAAAAGCCATATGGACAAGGACATGAATACGTAAGGGGCAGAGGAAATGGGAAAAGCCAATGGGAACAGACTAGTTTGGGAATGTGGCTCATTTAGATGGGTTGGGCTGAAGGGTTTGTTTTCGTGCTGTATGACACTGGGGCTCCTGCTTTCACTTCATCCCTGAAACTCTGCCCTTAAATAGCGTTGGGAAATTTGTAGTTGCTTCCCAATGGAATTTCAAATGTGAAATAAAAACAGAAATTGTGGGAAAACTCAGCAGGTGTGAAAAGAAATCAGAGTAATGTTCCAGAGCTGGTGATGCTTCCCCAGAACTCAGTTCTGAGGAAGGGTCATTCGGCTGGAAACATTAATGCTGCTTTCTCTCCATAGACACTGCCAGACCTGCAGAGTTTTCCCAGTAATTTCTGTTTTTGTTTCTGATTTACAGCATCCGCAGTTCTTTCGGTTTTTCAGATGTGGGTTGTCTACAATTTCTAGAAGGATTCCAAAGCCAGCAGCAATGGAAAGGGGCAATGAGGGGTTGGGGCTGGGGTGATGATTGTGCTGTCGTTAAGTTTGGCTTCTTTCAATTTAAACAGCAAGCAGTGAAGATGTTAAGAGAGGCATTAGCAAGAGGATTACAGAGTCTGACAGTGAGTGGGAGTTGAATTAACACTTGAAGTCGAAACTTCTCAGCTGGAACATTCAGAGGTTAAAGACGTCATCTTGGCTGATGTTTGGATGCAGTTATTTATTGGGAAAATGCTTCACTGCACATTGCAATGTTTCTCTCACACAATGAGGAGCAAAGTAAAATCCTGGCTGCACACAGTTTCACAAACTGACAGTAAGAGGAAGCTGCAATTAACTCCTTGTTGTTTCCAAAATTAATAACAATAAACTTTTGACTCAAGCTTCTTTCTTATCTCCTTTGACATGTTGACAAGGCGCTCTGGTAAACATGCCCACCTTACCAAATCCAACAGTAGCCAGGCACCGCAGAGGCCCTGGCTCTGCTCCAGGTGGGCTACCCCAAATAGTGAGGGCAGTGCACCTCACTCTGGTTGAGGAGCACAGTCTGGCCAACCTGGAAGGAATGAGGTCAGGAGCAGTATTTCAAATCTGGACCAAGAGGGATCATTTCTTTACTTTGGGGAGTCATTGAGAAAGTTCAACCCAACTCAGGAGAATTAACCTGATGACAGAAATGTGATAAATTAATCCAAAAAATCTGGCAGAGAATACAGTCTACACCAACAAAGGACTGAACACAGTGAGGCCCAGGAATATTTTGCTGACCTTCTGACAGTGCAGCACTCCCTCAGACTGACCCTCCGACAGTGCAGCGCTCCCTCAGCACTGACCCTCCAACAGTGCGGCACTCCCTCAGTACTGACCCTCCGACAGTGCGGCACTCCCTCAGTACTGACCCTCCGACAGTGCAGCACTACCTCAGCACTGCCCCTCCGACAGTGCAGCACTCCCTCAGACTGACCCTCCAACAGTGCAGCGCTCCCTCAGCACTGACCCTCCAACAGTGCGGCACTCCCTCAGTACTGACCCTCCGACAGTGCAGCACTACCTCAGCACTGCCCCTCCGACAGTGCGGCACTCCCTCAGCACTGACCCTCTGACAGTGCAGCACTCCCTCACTACTGACCCTCTGACAGTGCGGCACTCCCTCAGCACTGACCCTCCGACAGTGCGGCACTCCCTCAGCACTGACCCTCCGACAGTGCCCACTCCCTCAGCACTGACCCTTTGACAGTGCGGCACTCCCTCAGCACTGACCCTCCGACAGTGCGGCACTCCCTCAGCACTGACCCTCTGACAATGTGATACTCCTTCAGCACTGCCCCTCCGACAGTGCGGCACTCCCTCGGCACTGACCCTCCGACAGTGCGACACTCCCTCAGCACTGACCCTCCGACAGTGTGACATTCCCTCAGCACTGACCCTCCGACAGTGCAGCACTCCCTCAGTATTGACCCTCTGACAGTGCAGCACTCCCTCAGTATTGACCCTCTGACAGTGCCCACTTCCTCAATACTGACCCTCTCACAGTGCCCACTCCCTCAGCACTGATCCTCCGACAGTGTGGCTCTACCTCAGCACTGACCCTCTGACAATGCGGCACTCCCTCAGCACTGACGTTCTGACAGTGCAGCACTCCCTAAATCTGGAGGTTTAAAGTTTCACCTTCCTTTATTCTGGAACAGGATTGAAGCCTGTGACCAAAATAAGAGTGTTCTTCCTGAGACTTTGCACTCAGGGAGACAGATCTAGTTCTGGGAATGTACTGATTGATCTGACCTGAACCAAATGGCCTAATATTCCTGGATGAAATGATTGTGTCAAATCTTCTTTCTGTTTCTAACTGTGGTTGATAAAAGCTCCCTCATCAGTGTTATTAAATGGCACTCCACCTTATTACAGAACAGGATGATTGTTAGATCCTGTCAGTCAGAGAGCTGCATTACAAACTGAAAGTGACACGTTAGAAACCAGCGTGCGACACTGATAGAAAATGAAAGTCTCCAAAGTGAACCTGGGCACAGAGGTGACAATGTTCTCTGTCAGACCTGTCCACGGAGTGCATCACAGTTAACACATGAGAAAGATGAAGAGTGAAAGTTTGGGCTCACCAGGGTGAGGAACAAATTACTTCCTGCAAAAGGCAGCATTTCCAGCAATCAGGTTCTACCACAAGAAACAGAATGAGGAGCTTTCCCTGCACCAGTGTCAGGTGCACACCTGACTGGGTCAGTGTGAACTTATCATAGAATCCTTACAGTGTCCAACACACCATTCGGTCCATTGAGACCACATCACCCTCTGAAGAGCATTCCACACAGACCAACCCCCGTCCCTGCATTTCCCATGAGCAACCCACCTAACCTGCACATCTCTGGACACTATGGGCAATTCCCCATGGCTAATCCACCCTAACCTGCATATCTTTGACTGTGGGAAAAAGCTGGAGCAGCTGGAGGAAACCCACGCAGACACGGGCAGAATGTGCAAACTCCACACAGACAGTCACCTGAGGCTAGAATTGAACAGGGATCCCTGGTGCTAAAAGGCAGCATTGCTAACCACTGAGCCATCTTCCTTCCCTGTATATTGATAAGTCTGACCCATCCTGTGGGTGCTCAGTATTATTTGTTCTGTTGCGTTCCTGCCGATTTCAAATTGTTCCACAAACGTCAGTTTTTATAGCCTCCACGAGGAGATTCAAGGCACTGGGGATCTGACAATCTCTGAATACCCTTTACCACAAACTCACAAATGACCATTTCTGTTTGGGATTCTCACTAGACTAGCCCTGGTGCTTGCTTGAGCCTCATTTAAATTGGCAACAAAGCAATGGGGTAGGGACATTCCTTTACATTTCAGAGCAGGTGTCTGACACACATAAACCAAAATACTGCAGGTATAGGAGATCTGAAATCAAAACAGGATCCTCGAGAAACTCAGCAGGTGAGTGAACAGAGGAACCGAGTTAATGTTTCGAGTCCTTCAAAACCATGTGCTACTGATTGACTGGTGAGTCCTCAGGAGAGAGTTCGGGACATATCTGGTGGAATGGAACCTGTTGTTCTCTTCCGATGGAATTTGGCTGTAACTGGTGCAGAAGTCCCACCCACCAAAAGCTGCCAGCCAATCAGTGACCAGCAGCCCTACAGGCTGGCAGACGTATGGCATTCCCTCAAGGCTTCAGGATCACCTGCCGCTGGACCCCAGACCAGAGGGGAGTGGTAGAGAGATGGGATCACATGATGCTGCAGCTCGGGGTCAGCTGTAAGGGTGAGGGGGTTAGCTCCCACAGGTTTGGGACCGGGCACTTTATGAACTAGGATCTTCTCTCCTTACCCCACGTGCAATCCTAGGAGAGGTATCTGTGCACATTTCCCTGCATTGGCATCTCCCTCTGCCCAATGTTGGGTTAGTGCCAGCAACAGTATTGAGATGACTTCTTTAAGTAGGCTATAATTGTTGCCTTAAAGACCTCAATAGGTAACTGGGCTATCCAGGACCTTATCACCACCTGCCATCCCCTACCAGCTTATAGGCTCCTCCACCAAACCCACTATCACCCTGGGCGGAAGATTGTACCCATTAATATCAATTTTTTCTATCCACAGGTGCTCACACAACAGCAGGTTATAGTCCAATGGGTTTATTTGGAAACATTAGCTTTCAGAGCACTGCCCTTCTCTCACTAGCACCTGTTGAATGCAGTGCTCTGAAAGTTAGTGTTGTCAAATAAACCAGTTGGTTATGTCCTGGTGTCATGTGATTTTTGACCTTGTCCACCCCAGTCCAACACTGGTACAATCACATCATATTGACAGGTCAGCTATAGGAAGGATGTCCCTAATGTTGGGTGAGTCCAGAACCAGGGGTTTAAAGATAAGGGGTAAACCGTTTAGCCCTGAGGTGAAGGAAATGTCCTTACCCACAAAGAGGTGAGCCTGCAGAACTCATTCCCATAGAAAGTGATTGTGACCAAAACATTGTGCGTTTTCAAGAAGGAGGTAAATATAACTCGTGTGTCTAAAGGGTATGGGGGAGAAAGTGGGAACAGGGAACTGAGCCACAATCATATGGAATGGTGGGGTAGGCTTGAAAGGTCAAATGGCCTCCTCCTGCTCCTAGTTTCCACGTTTCATGTATGTAATTTAAATTTCAGCCCCCTGAGCTCTCATCCTGCAGATAAGAAAACTCAGAAATCATTTCGGCTCTTTGAGTACATCTCAAACTGTTTGTGATATTTTTAATGATCTTTCTGAGTGGACACTCCTCCCTTCCCTCCCGAAATCTCTTTGTTCCTCTATTCCAGTTTTACATCATTTAGAAACTTCCTTTCTGTGATGAATCGGATGGTGTCACGTTTGCCAACAGTGAATCCCATTCATCACGGTTTTGTCCATTCAGCTTTTCCATCTCGATCTCTTTGGAACTCTGGGATCTATCTGGGAGTTGGGGCCTTGATGCTGCTGCTGCTGCTGATCCAGGACCCCAGGCCGAGCTCAGGTCACCATGACCCTGGATGACAGTGCCCTGATATACCCCAACAATCACAGGTACGGGGTTTACCATTGCACTGCCGAGAGTACAGACGCAGGTTTGTGTCATTGCCAGGAAGAAGCAGAGTCACAGAAAAGATGGACAGAAGAGACAATGAAAGGTAAATAAACAAGCAGTCAAAGAGGGAGAGAGAGCGGCCCACCCACTTATGAAAAACTACAGAACGATCCAACATTATTTAATGTTGAATCTGAGGCAGGAACAATGAAGTTGAAAGTAATCTGTACAGCATTGTGAGCTAAGTGGCACTTTGATTACAAATCAAGCCTCAATTTATATTGAATGCCAACAATCAAAATGGTCCTTCAGATCTCTGATCTGTGCCCCATTAGACTGTTATTGTCAACCACATACTGAGTTAAATAAAAACAAAACAAACGGCCTTCAACTGAATCTCTTAGTGAGATGGTAGGGTACAATCAAACAGTATTAATTTTTTAGCATGTGTTCATAATACAAAGTGCTTTTGCGTATTTGAAGGGTGACTCACAACGGAACAAGATTCCTGCGTGGAATGCAATCAAGGAAGCATTGAGATTCCGACTAAAACCAAAATCCAGACTTATCAGCACGTGAAGCTTATTCTCCAAGCTACATTCACCGCCAGCTCATGTTTATAAAATCAGATTTCAAATTATGCAGAAGGGACTGGACTTTCTGAGAGAATGTGTCAGCAGACTCCCTAATGAGATGGCGTTTTTAATTTATTGGGCGTGTTCATCGTCAGTTCACAGCTTGTTAAGGAGACTGCTGACTGGTTGCAGTGAGACGGTGAAAACATGCAACCGGATAGTTAGTATTTTACTCCTCGTGTTCCAGCATCCAGTTCCTCATTAATCTCCAGGTCTCCAGGATCCACCCACCTCCCCCCCACCCTCCACCAACCCCACTGCCTGGTCATTGTGGTCAGGTCAGTCAAAGATACCTCCCCTTCCTTTCAATCTGCAATTACAATGGCTTTGACATTCCAGAGTTATTGGAAAAGTGCAGATTGGAGTTACTGACTGGCTCCACATGGGTTCCTGCATTCAGTTCAGTCCATGGGAAGCTGAATTTTCCATAGGCAATTCCCTACATCTGGAACCCTGAGAGACAATCCATTGGCATCAGAAGCCTTCAGTGGTTTCTGACTCACTCTAACTTAATGTTTACCCAGGCAATGTTGGAGGATTGAAAACTGACTCCACCTCCTGAGTAACTATTAAACTTATGCCCCCACCCCCATTCCCCAACTCCTTCCTGACCTCCACATTCACCCATTGCCTGGCACACTTCAAACCAATCACCAGCCTGAGCTGGGCCATGACAACATTTAAAACAGAAACAGCAGGAGGCCATTCAGCCCCTCGAGCCTACGTTGCCATTCCAAAGGATCATGGTTGATCAAATTGTTTCAAGTACCATATTCCCACCCACCCCTGATAACCTTTGACCCCCACCACCTAATTAGAATCTATGCTCCTCTACCTTCAAAATATTCAGTGACCCCCCTCCTCCACCGTATTTTGAGGCAGAGAGTTCCTAACTCACACAACGCCCTGAGAGAAGAAAATCAAAACTTTAAAGGGTGTTCCCCTCGATCCTGAAACAAAACCAGAAAGTGCTGGAGAATCTCAGCAGCTCTGCAGGATCAGTGGAGAGAAAGTCGAGTCAATGTTTCGTGTCCAGTGAACCTTCTTCAGACCTGGCCACTGGCCTCAAAGTATTAACTCTGCTTTCTCTCTCCACAGATACTGCCAGAGCTGCCAAGTTTCTTCACCACTTTCTGGATTTGTTTCAGATCAAGAGGATCACCTTTTCAAGATAGAATTTCAATTTTCTTCGCTCAGAGAGTTGTGTGAATTGGAAACTCTCAGTGCCCATAGTTCGTTATTTATTTGATCCATTGGATTGGTTTGGGTCTGTCACAGACACGATGGATCAAATGGCTTCCTTCTGTACGTAAAATTCCACAATGAGAGTAAGAATCCCCTTTGTTTATGGCCCCTAGTTTTGGGCTGACCCACAAGAGGAAAAATCCTTTCAGTTGATTGCTGGGGAAGGGGTCAATCATAGAACAAAGAACAAAGAAAATTTACAGCCCAGGAACAGGCCCTTCGGCCCTCCAAGCCTGAGCCAATCCAAGTGTACTGTCGAAACCTGTCGGTCACTTCCTAAGCATCTGTATCCCTCTGCTCCCCACCTACTCATGCATCTGTACAGATGCATCTTAAATGAATCTACCGTGCCTGCCTCTACCACCTCTGCTGGCAACGCGTTCCAAATGCCCACCATCCTTTGTGTGAAGTACTTGCCGCGTATATCCCCATTAAACTTTCCACCTCTCACCTGGAAAGCGTGACCTCTCGTTATTGAATCCTTCACCCTGGGAAAAAACTTATCCCTATCTACCCTGTCTATACCCTTCATGATTTTGTAAACCTCACTCAGGTCCCCCCTCAATCTCCTTTTTCTAATGAAAATAAACCTAACCTACTCAACCTCTCTTCATAGCTAGCACCTTCCATACCAGGCAACATCCTCGTAAACCTTCTCTGCACCCTCTCCAAAGTGTCCACATCCTTTTGATAATGTGGCAACCAGAGCTGTACACAATAATCTAAAGGCGGCTGAACCAATGTCGTGTACAATTTTAATATGACTTGCCAGCTCTTATACTCAATACCCCGTCCGATGAAGGCAAGCATACTATATGCCTTCTTGACCACTCTATCCACCTGTGCAGCAACCTTCAGGATACAATGGACCTGCACTCCCAGATCTCTCTGCCCATCAACTTTTCCCAAGGCTCTTCCATTCATTGTATAATTTGCTCTAGAATTAGACTTGCCTAAATGCATCACCTCACATTTGTCTGGATTGAAAACCATCTGCCACTTTTCCGCCCAACTCTCCAGTCTATCTATATCCTCCTGTATTCTCTGACAGTCCCTTATGCTTTCTGCTACTCCACCAATCTTTGTGTCATCTGCAAACTTGCTGATCATACCAACACTGCCCTCTTCCAGATCATTTATGTATATTATAAACAACAGTGGCCCCAGCACTGACCCCTGGGGAACACCACTGGTCACCTTTCTCCATTTCGAGAAACTCCCTTCAACTACTACTCTCTGTCTCCTGTTGCTCAACCAGCTCTTTACCCACCTAGCTAGAACACCCTGCACACCATGCGGCTTCACTTTCTCCATTAGTCTACAATGGGGAACCTTATCAAATGCCTTACTAAAGTCCATGTATATGACATCAACAGCCCTTCCTTCATCTATCAACTTAGTCACTTACTCGAAGAACTCTATTAAGCTGGTAAGGCACAATCTCCCCAGCACAAAACCATGTTGCCTATCACTGACAAGCCCATTCTTTCCTAAATATAAATAGATCCTATCCCTCAGTACCTTCTCCAGCAACTTTCCCACCACCGACGTCCAGCTCACTGGTCTGTAGTTACCCAGGATAGCTCTCTTTCTTGGTACACTCTGAAGAAGGTGAGGTTTGAACCCCAGCTGTTGTGACTTAGAGGCATATGCACCGCCACTGGACCATCACCCCACTGGACCATCACTGGACCATCACCCCACTGGACCATCACTGGACCATCACCCCACTGGACCATCACCCAACTGAAGCATCACTGGAATATCACCCCACTGGACCATCACCCAACTGGACCATCACTGGACCATCACCCCACTGGACCATCACCCAACTGAAGCATCACTGGACCATCACCCCACTGGACCATCACCCAACTGGACCATCACTGGACCATCACCCCACTGGACCATCACCCAACTGGACCATCACTGGACCATCGCCCCACTGAAGCATCACTGGACCATCACCACACTGGACCATCACCCCACTGGGGCATCACTGGACCATCACCCCACTGGACCATCACCCCACTGGACCATCACTGGATCATCGCCCCACTGGACCATCACTGGACCATCGCCCCACTGGACCATCACTGGACCATCACTGGACCATCACTGGACCATCGCCCCACTGGACTATCATCCCACTGGACCATCACTGGACCATCGCCCCACTGGACCATCACCCCACTGGACCATCACTGGACCATCGCCCTACTGGACCATCACCCCACTGGACCATCACTGGACCATCGCCCCACTGGACTATCATCCCACTGGACCATCACTGGACCATCGCCCCACTGGACCATCACTGGACCATCACTGGACTATCACTGGACCATCACCCCACTGGACCATCACCCCACTGGACCATCACTGGACCATCGCCCCACTGGACCATCACCCCACTGGACCATCACTGGACCATCGCCCCACTGGACCATCACCCCACTGGACCATCACCCCACTGGACCATCACTGGACCATCGCCCCACTGGACCTTCACTGGACCATCACTGGACCATCACTGGACTATCACTGGACTATCACCCCACTGGACCATCACTGGACTATCACTGGACCATCACTGGACCATCACTGGACTATCACTGGACCATCACTGGACCATCACTGGACCATCACTGGACTATCACCCCACTGGACCATCACTGGACTATCACTGGACCATCACTGGACCATCACTGGACTATCACTGGACTATCACCCCACTGGTCCATCACTGGACTATCACTGGACCATCACTGGACTATCACTGGACCATCACTGGACCATCACTGGACCATCACTGGACTATCACTGGACTATCATCCCACTGGACTATCGTCCCACTGGACCATCACTGGACTATCACTGGACCATCACTGGACCATCATTGGACCATCACTGGACTATCACTGGACCATCACTGGACCATCACTGGACTATCACTGGACTATCACCCCACTGGACTATCGTCCCATTGGACCATCACTGGACTATCACTGGACTATCACTGGACCATCACTGGACCATCACTGGACTATCACTGGACTATCACTGGACCATCACTGGACTATCACTGGACCATCACTGGACCATTACTGGACTATCACTGGACCATCACTGGACCATCACAGGACCATCACTGGACCATCACTGGACTATCATCCCACTGGACTATCGTCCCACTGGACTATCGTCCCACTGGACTATCATCCCATTGGACTATCACCCCACTGGACCATCACCCCACTGGACTATCACCCCACTGGACTATCGTCCCATTGGACCATCACTGGACTATCACTGGACCATCACTGGACCATCACTGGACCATCACTGGACCATCACAGGACCATCACTGGACCATCACTGGACTATCATCCCACTGGACTATCGTCCCACTGGACTATCGTCCCACTGGACTATCATCCCATTGGACTATCACCCCACTGGACCATCACCCCACTGGACCATCACCCCACTGGACCATCACCCCACTGGACCATCACTGGACCATCACCCCACTGGACCATCACTCGACCATCACCCCACTGGACTATCACCCCACTGGACTATCACCCCATTGGACCATCACCCCATTGGACCATCACCCCACTGGACCATCACTCGACCATCACCCCACTGGACCATCACTCGACCAGCACCCCACTGGACCATCATTCCACATTCTGCACCAGCCAGAAAACAAGCAACATCGCAAACTGAAAATTCTCAGACTTGTTTTCAAATCCCTGTGTGAATTTGTCACTCCATATCTCGATAACCTCATCCATCTTGGAGATCTCTACACTCCTCTAACCCTGACCTCTTTTGGGTCCCTGGTTTTAATCCCTCCCATGATGTCTGTGACTTTAACTGCTGGAATCTGAGTTCTGAACTTGCTTTCTCAAATCTCTCTGTCTGTACCTCAAAGACAACCATTAATACTGATTTCTTTAACTAACGTTATCTGATCTAATATTTTTTTAAAGTGGCTTAGTGCCATGTTGTACAATATAATGACCCTGTAAAGCATCTTGGGATGTTGAATTAGGTTAAAGATATGATAGAAATAGCAGATCTGAGGAAGGGTCACTCAACCCAGAACAGCAACTCTGATTTCTCTCTGCAGATGCTGCCAAGATCTGCTGAGCTTTTCCAGAAATTTCTGTTTCTGGTCCTGATTTACAGCATCTGCAGCTCTTTCGGTTTTTATATAAATGTCAGGTATTGTTGACAGAGGTACACACACAATGTGTTGTACATGAGGTGAAATTGCATTGAATTTTACAGCACTGAACAGGCCACTCAGCCTGAGAGTTCTTATCCACATAATACACTTCCCAACCTTTTCACACCATTCGATCAGTACATCTTTCTGTTGCTATGTCCCTCAAGTGTAACGTCATTTTAAATGCATCAGTAATGTCCACAGCATGTGCACATTCCTGTTTCTCTTGGTTTAGGATATAGGTCAGGCGCTGTGCAAATGCTGGAACAATATCAATGAAAGTAAGGTTCAGGACCCAGAGTGGAGTTGGACAGTCCTTACAGTAAAGACAGCCTGACAAAGACAGCTTCACATTTTCCTGCAATGAGATTTGGATCGAGTCCAGTTTTTGTGCATCTCTGTATCTGTGGGGACAAGTCGATTAAGTTCAGGACTGATGCCAGTTAAAATCTCAATTATTAAAATTATCCAAACAATTTCCATGAACGACTTTATACCCAATAGCATCATGTGAAGTGTGGAGATGGTAAGCAACAGCTGCTGCTTCTTTGCTCAGTGAAGGCACAGATCTCATTACAGAACGAAGACTTGCTGAAGCACTCTTTGTAAAACACTGGAGACCTTTCCTTCCCATTTGCTGTCTTCTTATCTGCCTTGAATAACATTAAAACTTTGCCTAATTGTTTAATATTGCAACATATTCACTGCAAAAACACAACTGGTTCATATTGATCTAATTAGTGAGTCAACAATTTCATACTCTCACACACTCCAGTCCCTGCACTTTCCACCATTAGATCCCAGCTTGTCCTTGCAATAATTGGTAGAAAATAAATTTTCTCCTCTCAGCTGAAGAATATATCCTAAAAATAGAATCTGTTGTGCAATAATTTATTTAAAGCCATTTGATTGTTACTTCAGTGGAAGAAAAGCCATAAAAAAACTAAACTTCATCAACACTTTTAAAGTAGATTCTCCCCCACCCACTCACCCACCTTCTCTCCAAACACCTCAATCCATCCACTATCTATGTCCTTCAATCCCACACACCTCCCAAAATCCTGTAAATACACTTATCCACCTTCTCCTTACATCCCTCAAACCCATCAAACAACCTTCTGCTCAAACCCGATCACCCTCCCTCCATATCTCTCCTCTCGGTGAAGATACGACATACTGCCCTGTGGAACTATCGCTCTATTCAATCACCTTCCTGAGGGTCTGACTGAACGTCTTAGTATCTTCCTGCCCCAGTGCATCAGCATGCTCACGTCCAATCTCACTGCATTGTCTCTTGTTTGATATCATTGGTCAACATTTCCATTCCCATAGGCCACTGGGAAAATTCCTGGCTGCACAAGCCCAGCTCCAGGGAGTCCTTTGGAAAACTGGACCTTCGTCCTGAGAAGTGAGTGTCAGGATCACCGCCCCCAGGAAGGGGTTTGGAGGGGATATTGGGAGCTGGAAGGGAATTGGAGGGGATATTGGGAGCTGGAAGGGAATTGGAGGGGATATTGGGAGCTGGAAGGGAATTGGAGGGGGTATAGGAGCTAGAAGGGGCTTGAAGGGGGTATTAGGAACTGAAAGGGGTTTTGAGGGGGTATTAGGAAATGGAAGGCGATTGGAGGGGGTATTGGGAGCTGGATGGGATTTGGAGGAGGGATTGGGAGCAGGTTTGCATCAACAGGGAGAAATAGCATAGCCTGACTTGTTTTCTGCTGTAGACAATTTCTCTGAATGCAGAGACCAGGATATTGAGAAGCCTTGACAGCTCCAATGAGTGTATACTGGATTAGTGGTGCTGGAAGAGCACAGCAGTTCAGGCAGCATCCAACGAGCAGCAAAATCAACGTTTCGGGCAAAAGCCCTTCATCAGGAATAAAGGCAGTGAGCCTGAAGCGTGGAGAGATAAGCTAGAGGAGGGTGGGGCTGGGGAGAGAGTAGCATAGAGTACAATGGGTGAGTGGGGGAGGGGATGAAGGTGATAGGTCAGGGAGGAGAGGGTGGAGTGGATAGGTGGAAAAGGAGATAGGCAGGTCGGACAAGTCAAGGAGACAGTAACTGAGCTGGAAGTTTGAAACTAGGATGAGGTGGGGGAAGGGGAAATGAGGAAACTGTTGAAGTCCACATTGATGCCCTGGGGTTGAAGTGTTCCGAGGCGGAAGATGAGGCGTTCTTCCTCCAGGCATCTGGTGGTGAGGGAGCGGCGGTGTAGGAGGCCCAGGACCTCCATGTCCTCGGCAGAGTGGGAGGGGGAGTTGAAATGTTGGGCCACGGGGCGGTGTGGTTGATTGGTGCGGGTGTCTCAGAGATGTTCCCTAAAGCGCTCTGCTAGGAGGCGCCCAGTCTCCCCAATGTAGAGGAGACCACATCGGGAGCAACAGATACAATAAGTGATATTGGTGGATGTGCAGGTGAAACTTTGATGGATGTGGAAGGCTCCTTTAGGGCCTTGGATAGAGGTGAGGGAGGAGGTGTGGGCACAGGTTTTACAGTTCCTGCGGTGGCAGGGGAAAGTGCCAGAATGGGAGGGTGGGTCGTAGGGGTGTGTGGACCTGACCAGGTAGTCACGGAGGGAACGGTCTTTGCGGAAGGCGGAAAGGGGTGGGGAGGGAAATATATCCCTGGTGGTGGGGTCTTTTTGGAGGTGGCGGAAATGTCGGTGGATGATTTGGTTTATGCGAAGGTTGGTAGGGTGGAAGGTGAGCACCAGGGGCGTTCTGTCCTTGTTACGGTTGGAGGGGCGGGGTCTGAGGGCGGAGGTGCGGGATGTGGACGAGATGCGTTGGAGGGCATCTTTAACCACGTGGGAAGGGGTCAAATTGAGTTTTTGTGACATCCCAGTGGTGAGCTCGAAAGGGAATGGCTGCGTTTGAACAGCTGTAACAGTCCGCATCAACTACAGGGGCACAAACTGCAATGTGCTCCCATTTCCCAACAGCCTCATCCCCAAACCCCCAACACACACACCATCCTCTCCCCCCAAAAAACACACACACAAACCCTCCCCAATACACACACCACCCCCTCACCAAAACACACCACAAACCCTCCCCAATACACACACCACCACCTCACCAAAACACACACAAACACCCTCCCCAAAACACACACCACCACCTCACCAAAACACACCACAAACCCTCCCCAATACACACACCACCCCCTCACCAAAACACACCACAAACCCTCCCCAATACACACACCACCCCCTCACCAAAACACACACAAACACCCTCCCCAATACACATACCACCCCCTCCACAAAACACACACACACCCTCCCCAATACACACACACCCCCTCCACAAAACACACACACACCTCCCCAATACACACACCAGCCCCTCCCCAAAACACACACACACCCTCCCCCAACACACATACCCCCTCCACAAAACACACACACACCCTCCCCAATACACATACCACCCCCTCCACAAAACACACACACACCCTCCCCAATACACATACCACCCCCTCCACAAAACACACACACACCCTCCCCAATACACACACCAGCCCCTCCCCAAAACACACACACAAATCCTCCCCAATACACACACCATCCCCTCCCCAAAATACAAACACACCCTCCCCAATACACACACGACGACCTCCGCAAAACACACACACCCTCCCCAATACATACACCACCCCTCCCCAATACACACACACACACTACCCAATACATTCACCACCCCTTCCCCAAAACACACACTCACACACCCTCCCCAATACATACACCATCCCCTCACCAAAACACATGCACACACCCTCCCCAATGCACACATCACCCCCTCCCCAAAACACACATACCCTCCCCAATGCACACATCACCCCCTCCCCAATACACAGACACACCCTCTCCAATGCACACACACACCCTCCCCAACACACACACACCCTCCCCGAACACACACACACCCTCCCCCAACACACACACACACCCTCCACCAACACACACACACACACACCATCCCAATACACACACACACATCCTCCCCAACACACACACACCCTCCCCAACAGACACACACCCTCCCCAACCCACACACACATACCCTCCCCAATACACACACCACCCCCTCCCCAAAACACACACATCCTCCCGAATGCACACATCACCCCCTCCCCAAAACACACACATCCTCCCGAATGCACACATCACCCCCCTCCCCAATGCACACACCACCCCCTCCCCAATACACACACACACCCTCTCCAATACACACACCAACTCCTCCCCAAAACACACACACACCTTCCCAATACACACACCACCCCCTCCCCAAAACACACACACACCCTCCCCAATACACACACCACCCCCTCCCCAAAACACACACACACCCTCCCCAATACACACACCACCCCCTCCCCAAAACACACACACACCCTCCACAATACACACACCACCCCCTCCCCAATACATGCACCCTTCCCAATACACACACCACCCCCTCCCAAAACACACACGCACCCTCCCCAATATACACACCAACCCCTCCCCAAAACACACACATACACCCTCCCCAATACACGCACCACCCCCTCCCCAAAACATATACACACACCCTCCCCAATACACACACCTCCCCCTCCCCAAAACACACACCACCCCCTCCCCAAAACACACACACACACCCACCCCAACACACACCTCCCCCTCCCCAAAACACGCACACACACTCTTGAACACACACACCCTCCCCCAACACACACACCCTCCCCAAAACACACGCACCCTCCCCAATGCACTCACGCCCTCCCCAATACACACACACACCCTCCCCAACACACACACGCCCTCCCCAACACACACACACCCTCCCCAATATACACACAACCTCCCCAACACACACACACCCTCCCCAACACACACACACATCCTCCCCAATACACACACACCCTCCCCAACACACACACGCACCCTCCCCAACACACACACACGCCCTCCCCAACACACACACACTCCCCACTACACACACACCCTCCCCAATACACACACACGCCCTCCCCAAGACACACACCACTCCCTCCCCAATGCACACATACCCTCCCCAACACACACACCAACTCCTCTCCAACACACACACACCCTTCCCAACACACACACCATCCTCTCCCCAAAACACACACACATACCCTCCCCAACACGCACAATCACACACACATTCCCCACACACTCACACTCTTCCCAACACACACTCACCACCTTCTCCCCAAAGCACACACACACCCTTACCAACACATATTCACCACTTCCTCCCCAAAGCACAAACACACACTCCCCAACACACACACACACTATCCCCAACACACACTCACCACCCCCTCCCCAAAGCTCACACCATCCCCAAATCACACTCACCACCTCCTCCCCAAAGCACACACTCACCCTCCCCTCCACGCATACACACCCTCCCCAACACACACACACCCTCCCCTACACACATACACACCCTCCCCAACACACACACACCCTCCCCTACACTCACACACACCCTCCCCAACACACACACCTTCCCCTACACACACACACACCCTCCCCAACACACACACCCTCCCCAACACACACACTATCCCCTCCCCAACACATACCCTCCCCAACACACACACTGTCCCCTCCCCAACACACACCCTCCCCAACACACACACTATCCCCTCCCCAACACACACCCTCCCCAACACACACACCCTCCCCAACACACACACTATCCCCTCCCCAACACATACCCTCCCCAACACACACACTGTTCCCTCCCCAACACACACCCTCCCCAACACACACACTATCCCCTCCCCAACACATACCCTCCCCAACACACACACTATCCCCTCCCCAACACACACCCTCCCCAACACACACACTATCCCCTCCCCAACACACACACTATCCCCTCCCCAACACATACCCTCCCCAACACACACACTATCCCCTCCCCAACACATACCCTCCCCAACACACACACTATCCCCTCCCCAACACACACCCTCCCCAACACACACACTTACCACCCCGTTCCTGACAGGGCCTGAAACTCCCCAAAAATGTATAAAATTTCAATCCATTGTTTTTGCAGGACGTCACACCAGGGAACTCTCCAGCCGCAGTGTATCCTTCCTTCTGCTGTATGGGTGCACCCAGCAGTTATTCCTTGACATATCACTGTACCATTCTGTATCATTTGCTGTGTTGATGATCAGCTCAGTAGGCAACAGCCCTTCACCTGGTTTCTCAATAAAAAAAGAATTAAACCCCAAATCATTCTCTTCTATAAGGCTGAAAGAGATAATTATAACGTAAATATTGAAATTAAATGCTCCATTACTCATGATGTTCAAGCAATTTCTGGAGTTATTTGGCAATTGAAGTTTATCATCTGTGTGTGCGCCGTTTCATTCCCCCAATGGCTGAGGCTGTGATGAAGGATCCTTCTTCTCAATCTCTCCTCTTGCATAGGGCGTAGTCTCCCTCAGGTTCAGCTCAGCACCAGTCATGTCTCTCTCTCTCTCTCAGATGAAAGAGCAGCCCTCTGGAACTGTGGTGAATTTACCTTTACTAACAGTGTACATACTTTTGGTGTCAAAATCTCAATAGACATCAATGGAACAAGCGAGTTCGGTGCTCATCGATGCCCTTTGTTCAGACTGACAGAGAATGTGCTCTCATGGTTACTTGTACATTTAACTAGCAGCAATTCCTTTGTCAATGCCAAAGTGATGTGAAAAACCTTACTGAGTTCCCTTGGGGGATGTGGGTGTCATTGGCTGGGCCCATCACGTTTTGATTTAATTTATTTTTGTCACATGTACCTAGTTACAGTGAAAAGTTTTGTTTGCAGTGTAGATGGATCACACCATACCAAGTGTATGAGGGTTATCGAATGGAGTGAGGAATACAATGTTACAGCTGCAGAGAAGGTGCTCAGAGAGCGAGATCAACATTTAGATTTGTAATTAGAGAGGCCCATTCAGCAGTCTAATAACAGCAGGGAAGAAGCTGCTTTTGAAACGGTTGGTCCATGTATTTAAGCTTTTGCATCTCCTGCCCAATGGAAGAGGTTGGACGAGAGTCTAACCAGGGTGGGAGGGGTCTTTGATGATGTCGGCTGCCTTCCCGAGGCAGGGAGAAGTGTAGATGGAGCCAATGGATGGGAGGCTGGTTTGTGTGATGGACTGGGCTGTGTTCACAACTCCCTGCAGTTTCTTATGGTCCTGGGCAGAGCAGTTGTCATACAAAGCTGTGATGCATCAGATAAGATGTTTTCTATGGTGCATCTATAAAAATTGGTAAGAGGCCATATGGACATGCTAAATTTCCTTACCCTCTTGAAGAAATAGAGGTGTTGGTGCTCTCTTGACTGTAGTTTTGATGTTGGTGGTTCAGGACAGATTGTTGGTGATGGTCACCCCCCAGTAATGTGTTGGTCTTGACCATCTCCACCTCAGCCCCACTGATACAGACAGGAGCGTGCCCCCCACTCTGCTTCCTGAGGTCAATGACCAGCTCCTTCGTTTTGCTGCCGTGGAGGGAGAGAGTGTTGCTTTTAAACCACACTACCAAACACTCTGTCTTTTTCCTGTCTTCTGTCTTGCCGTTGCTTCAGATCCGACTACAACAGTAGTGTCATCAGCAAGCTTGTAGATGGAGTTCGGACAACTTTGGCCACATTGTCATGAGTATACAGGACGTACAGTAATACGCTGAGTATGTAGACCTGGTGTTGAGGTTATTTATGATTGGTCCCTGATTGCTCTTTGAGATGGTGGTGGTGACATGTTTGGGGTATGGGTTACTAACAGCATGGGTGGCTTTACTCTGCATGGTGTCAGGCTTCTTGAGTGTTGTTGGACTAATTCTTCAATCCAATTTAAATACAAGTCTAGTCATGGGAGAGTTAGTGCAGAGGCTGTTGGGTGATCAAGACAATTTAACAATGTGTAAAGCCAATATTCCAGCAACACCTGCCTTTGAGAGTGAACTGGGAGTATCCAGCAGGAAAATAGAATCTGTGCTTTTAAAATGTATTGGACAGGTATAACCATTTCCTTTTATTTATTCCCAGGATGAGGGCATCACTGGTTGGGCCAGCATTTATTGCCCAGGCTGTAGTTGCCCAGAGTCAACCATATTGCTGTGGATCTGGAGTCACATATAGTCCAGACCAGGTAAGGATGGCAGATTTCCATCCCTAAAGGGCAACAGCAAACTGTTGGTGAAGGCAGGATTGATTGCCCCTCCTTGGGCGAGATGAGAGTGAGCTGTCTTCTTGACACACTGCAGTCCTTGGAGTGGAAGGACACGCAGCAGCCCTCAGGGAGGGGAGCCATATTGAGGATGGGACACACCACCGTCACTGTGTGCCAGTGTTGAAGGAAGTGAATTCTGAGGAAGCAAGCTGCTTTGTCCTGGATGGTGTCAGCTTCTTGAGTGTTGTTGGAGCTGCACCCATCCAGGGCAAGTGGGGAGTATTCCATCACACTCCTGACCTGTGTCTTTGCAATGTTGGGACAGGCTTTGGGGAGTCAGGAGATGTGTTACTCGCTACTGGATTCCCAGCCTCTGACCTGCTGTTGTAGACATTATGCTTATATGACTAGTCAGTTGAGTTTCTGGTCAATGGTAGCCCCACAGGATGTTGATAGTGATGGATTCAGTGATGCATTCAGTAATGTCATTGAATGTCAAGTCATAGACATGTTAGCTATGTCTAAATTAGTGAGATTTATAGAATACTCACTGTATGAATCTACTCAGAATCCCTCCCTCACCTCCTTTTGCAAGTAATTGTGGTTGGTCACTGCTTTCTCTTTTCCAAAAGAATCGGTAACTATAGCCAGCCAATGAGGGAAGTGCTTTGAGATCGTGGTGAACAGAGTTCAGTGTTTACATTTGTTACCACAGCTTTGGTTTTACAGTGAGAATTATTTAAATAAATTCACTAATTAATTTGGATTAACTCAGGGTCCACTTGCCAACCAATCAGCTCCCCTGTCAGGCAGGATAGATTTTGATATTCTTGCAAACTCTCTTGATGAGTGCAAGGAGAACATGAGGACTGCAAATGCTGGAGATCAGAGTCAAAGAATGTGACGCTGGAAAAGCACAGCAGGTCAGGCAGAATCTGAGGAGCAGGAGAGTCAACGTTTCGAGCATAAGCCTACCTTAAAGATGTTCTTCTCTTCCCTCTACCTGATGAAGGGCTTATGCCCGAAATGTCAATTCTCCTGCTCCTTCGATGCTGCCTGACCTGCTGCGCTTTTCCAGCAACACACTCTTGACTCTGATGATTGCAAGACCAAAACCTTCAACAAAATGGATCCTTTCTTAGGAATAATCAAGTTCTGTACTAGCAAACGACCAATTTACCTGAAACAGGATGTCTCTGGCGTTAATTTATCACAATTTGAATTTATGCAGCACCTTTGATGTTGCAAAATAGCCCAAAGTGCTTTGCAGGAACATTATCAAACAAAGTGTGAGAGAGAGCCACGTGGGGAGATTTTAGGATTGTTGATCAAATGAGGTCAGTCTTAAGGAACATCTTAAAGGATGACAGAGCAATAGAGAGAGTGGGATACAGAGAGAGAGGGAGAGATGGAGAGGTTCAGGGAGAGAACTCCAGGGAAATGACCAAAGACATTGCAGAGAGAGAAAGCTGAGGGACAGCTGACATTACTGAACAACAGGAGGAGTGCCAGGGTCTCGGGGCGTGGCAGGAGATGACAAAGGCGGGAAGGTGAGGGGGAGAGATATGAACACAAGAATAATGCCAGTTCAAAAACCCCGTATTAATTGACAGACTTCATGTATAAAGTGTCATTATTGAAACAGTCAGAGGAGGGGAATGATAGCGGGAAAAGGAATGATTCTACCAGAGAAACTATTAATAATCCTGGTCCTGAAGCACATGTCATAAACTGGGTAATCTTCTATTTCTCCTTCATAGTTGAACATTCTGCTGCGGCCTCAGGACTGAGAGGCCTGGGAATACGCCACTGTATTAATGTCAAACATGGCTTGCTTCGTGTTTCACTGACAATCTCTGGTACCTGGAGACACCTTCCACAAAACACATGCAGAAAAAGTGTTTCGTTCCCAGCTCCTGTTACAATGTCAAATGATGGTTTTTATTTTTAAATTTAATTGCTATCTATTTAGCCTAATTTCCATCCTCTGTCATGCATCTTTTCTCTCTCCCTCTCTCAATCTATATCTTTCTTTCTCTCTCTCTCTCTCTCTCCATTTTCTCTCTTCTGTGGTCTTCCTTTTTAAACAGCCAAAGATGTTTGGTACCTTCACTAAAAGCCAGAAGCCGAGAACCATGGTAAAGGCCGTCACATTCACAAATTGTGCCAGCACCAAAAGGACCAATTCATTCCGTGCTCAGCACAACTTGCTTAAAACCGTCCAAGCAGCTGATCCCTCCAGATGTTGGATTCCAGAGGTGACAGCTGATTGCCTCTTGTCTTATTGCCTGTGTCTCTGTTATTTAATGTTCCTGTCCCCCGAAATGTCAGGTTTACCAGCTCCCAGACCTGGGTCCCCTGAGGAAAGGCCGGGAGTCAGGAATGATCAGTCGCGTGTGTCTAACTCTCAGGAGATGCTCTGAAAATAAGGCCCAGTTCCAGCCCCCATTCAAACTGGTCAACTCAGCCATTTATCTCCTTTCACAGCAGATAAACCTTTTCCCTCTCTGTCAGCTCACAGCGAGTCCCCATCCCCTATCCTTCCCTGACTGGCATCAATACGGCAACGTTCAAATTCTCAAACTGACTGAGCTGCTGAGAATTTTCTGTTTTCTTTTATTTTATATATCCAGTATCAGCAGTATTTTACTTTTGTTATAGAATCATCATCCTTCTTTCCAAATCACTCAACATCCTCTCCCCTGCCCATCTCTGTCACCTCCTCCAGTCCCTATACTCCTCCTTTGGGTGGCACGGTGGCCCAGTGGTTAGCACTGCTGCCTCACAGCGCCAGCGACCCAGGTTCAATTCCTGCCTCAGGCAACTGTCTGTGTGGAGTTTGCACATTCTCCCTGTGTCTGTGTGGGTTTCCTCCGGGTGCTCCGGTTTCCTCCCACAGTCTAAAAATGTGCAAGTTAGGTGAATTGGCCATGCTCAATTGCCTCTAATGTTAGGTGTAGGGGAATGGTCTGGGTGGGTTGCTCTTCGGAGGGTCAGTCAGGACTTGTTGGGCTGAAGGGCCTGGTTTCCACACTGTAAGTAATCTAATCTTATCTCTTAACTCTCCTCCAACTCCCACACCCCATCCTTGTCTCTGTCATCTCCTCCAGCCCCTACATCCCTCCCTGTCTCTGTACCTCCCTCCAGCTCCTACACCTCCTCCCTATCTCAGTCACCTCCTCCTTCTCCAGCCCCTGCACCCCTCCCTATCTCTGTCATCTCCTCCAGTCTCTATCTGCTCCTTATCTCTGTAACCTCCCACAGCTCCTACATCCCACCTTCTTTATTGAAGGTGCCTTCCTGATGAATTTGCAGATGCAATTTGGGACACAATGCAAGGGAAATGTGCTCGCTTCATATTTTATTCCTGTCACAATTTTTTCTGCATAAATTTTGAATGTTTACAAAATCTGCCCAATTTTGCTGGCGCAGTTTTGGAGCTATCATGCTCTTTATCATCATTTTCTTGTCGAGGTAGTCAGAAGTAAATGATTCTCAGCTCTCTCCTAGAAAGATGAAGTAATAAAAATGTCTGCAACACTCCAGCAGTAATCAGTGTGAATCTGTGAGTTTGTTGTCTGCTGAATTTAGAGTAAAGTCTGCACTTGGGTATTCTCAATCAGGCAGGCAGCAGCTTGTCCCCTGCCTCCTGCCCACACAGACCTTTGAGAGCTGGAAATGTCGAGTGTTTAGAAATCCCACCACCACACATTGCCTTTCACTATTTGTTGATCCTGTCAGAGCCTCCCTTTAAATGGAATTTGAAATCATTTCCGTTCTCCATCCTAACAAAGCAAGCCCCAATGAACAGCTTTGATAAATGAAGGAAATTCCTCCTCCTCTCAACCATTGTAAATCCTTCACCATTGTCTCTCAAACCAATTTGAGAGGTATCTGGCTGGACAAAATGGGAGGAATAATTTGGAGTTTGAACTAGTGGCATGTGACCTTCGTGTGTATGGAGGGGGACCAATAAAATGACCAATATTTCAGGAGCCATGATTTCTTTTTCAAACCATTACAGGAAAGACAGTTCCAGGAGTGACAGTGGAAATTTGTTTGAGTTGTGACAGTTTTATGTGTGGAATGAGGAAACATTGAAAAGAATTAGCTTGCTTCCTGTTTAGAAAAATCAGGATTTTTTTTGCTGAGGGCAAATCCACAGTTTGGAAGTTCTTGCTTTCAGTTCTCTGAAGTTCATTTGAAGTTACGTATAAAAGCGATTTTGCCTGAAGGAGTTAGTTGGAAATTGGTTACTTCAGAGTAAAGAGTTAGTTGAAATGTTCTAGACCAGAAGTGTTTGCTAAGAACCCTGAAGGGGTTGAGAAAGTCTCAGCTTAGTTGTGTGAATACTCAAGGAAGAGGCTATCAAATTCTCAAGACCAGGAACTAAAACATAGCACAGTACAGCACAGGAAATGGCCCTTCAGCCCACAATGTTATGCCAAACATGATACCAAATGAAATGAACATCTTCTTGGTCCATATCCCTCCATTTCTTGCATATTTATGTGCTTATCTAAAAGTCTCTGAGACACCCCTATCGTATTTGCCTCCCCACCATCCCTGGCAGCAAGTTCCAGACTCTTATGATCGTCTGTGTAAAACACTTGCCCCTCACATCTCCTTTGAACTTTCCCCGTCTCCCACCTTTAAGCATGCTCCCCAGAATTGGAAGGAATAATTAAATCATACTTGTAGATGTGATAGAGATGGGAACTGTCTCCAATGCTTGAGTACAGGAAACCGATGGGATTGGGAAACATGGGATTGTATTTTTCCCATGTGTTTCAGACTTTTCCAGGTATTGTACCACATGAAAATATCTTGATTTATTCTGTTTTATTTTCATTTATTTTACATAATAAACTCCTATTTTATTGTTAAAACTGAACCTGCAGACATGTGTTTCATTGAAAGGCCACTTTGTTAAAACCAAAACCAAGCAAAAGATGATCTATCAAGCCAGATATCAGTCTGGGATCCAGCTTGTCCAGTAATAATATCATGTTGAGATCATAATGTACATGCGGGACTTGGATACTCTGTCCTGGTGAATGGAAAGCCATTCAGCCCCTCAAGTCTGTTGAGACCTAGAAATAGGAATGTGAAGAAACCAACAATGGGATTCAGGAAAGATGTGTGAGGAATGGTCACCTCATGGGCTATATTCTCTTTAGTCTCCAGAAGTCATCAGACACATTTCAGGTAAGCCCAGGCTTACCAGGAAATCTGGAGCTAACCACTGCACCCCATCCCTTTCCCAAACTCTATCCTTACTTGTAATCAATTAGTTCTCCACCTATTTCCAGTTCTGATGAAGGTTTCTCAATCTGAAGTGTTAACGTTTCATTTATAACATGTGTCCAGTTACTAGCAAGTTGACACTAGCCTGAGCAATGCATCTTATGGGAATCTTTGTTCAGATTTCACACTGAACATTCGGCAACGGGTGTGCCTGAGAAATATTAAAATACTAAAGGGTCATTTCATGTTGAATGCTGTGATGAAGATTCCGACCTCTCCAGAGAGATATTCAGGAAACAGTGACCCTGAAAATCTGTTGGAGATGGGAGCTGTGCTGTTTAAGGACAGGGTTTGATGTAAAATTCAGTTCCCACCCTGTTCCCGTGAGATAGAGCATGCATCCTTCAATTCCATGTCAAATCTGACTGTCACCATTGGTTCTGTTCGCTCTCTATCCACTGTCTACCCAATTCAGGGCCTGCAACAACCTCATGGAGTCATAGAGATGTACAGCACGGAAACAGACCCTTCGGTCCAATTCATCCATGCTGGCCTGATGTCCTAAATTAATCTAGTCCCATTTGCCAGCACTTGGCCCATATCTTTCTGAACCCTTCCTGTTCATATACCCATCCAGTTGCCTTTTAAATGCTGTAATTGTACCAGCCTCCACCACTTCCTCTGACAGCTCATTCCATACACGCACCACCCTCTGCGTGAAAACGTTGCCCTTCAGGTCCCTTTTATATCTTTCCCCTCTCACCTTAAACCTATGCCCTCTAGTTCTGGACTCCCCCACCCCAGAGAAAAGGCTGTGTCTATTTATCCTATCCACACCCATCATGATTTTATAAACATTTATAAGGTCACCCCTCAGTCTCCGACGTTCCAGGGAAAACAGCTCCAGTCTATTCAGCCTCTCCCTGTAGCTCAAATCCCCCCAACCCTGGCAACATCCTTGTAAATCTTTTCTTCCACCCTTTAAGACTGAGATGAGGAGGAATTTTTTTCTCTCAAAGGACCTGAACCGAGCTCTAGCCAGTTGGAGTGAAGCCTTTTGACAGTCCTCAAACCCTCAGCGGGATTTGGAATCAGAAAGGAAAAAAATCTTCTTCTGGCTATTCTGAGTCATCCCTTAAGACCCCAACTATGACAGATCCTGACTGGCTTTCACTTTGGACTCTCACTGCTATCTACCTTTACATGTGGTCTACTCAATATCAACCTATGCCTGGCCTCTGCACCTATGGGAGGATCAGTAGTTCTCGGGGCTATTAAAGCTGTTTCACAGGAGAACCAGCTGATCCGTAGCTCAGCACCTACTTGTTGGCATCACTAGGGATGAACATGTGAGGCATACACAGCTAAATAGTCAAAGTATAGTATGGTGCATTTGACAACAAGAAAGACTATCAATAATGAAAGAACCTTGCGTTTGTATCAACTCTTTATCATATCTCTCAGAGATGTCTCAAATTGTTTCACACAAAACTAATCACTTTAGAATGGATTATTGACTGTTCTGACAGCAGGTACTGAGGTAACAGTATGGTCTACACAGGATCTCTGCGATCTCAGGGCTTGGCAATGCTGCTGCGTGTGCTAGATTGGGTCTATCTTAGAAGACACAGTCTCAGAACAAAGGTGCGCCAATTTCAGACTGAGATGAGGAGGAATTTCTTCCCTCAGAGGGTTGTGAGTCTTTGGAACTCCTAGCCCCAGAGAGCTGTGGGGGACAGAGACCGTATGTATATTTGAGCCTGAGATCGATGGATTGATGATCAGTCAGGAAATCAAGGGATACAGGGAAAAGGCAGGAAAATGGACGTGAGGAATGCTGGATCAGCCATGATTCTATGAATTGGAGGATTAGACTCAGGGGACTGACTGGCCTCCTTCTGTTCCTATTTCGTATGGTCTTAGGATGAGGCAGAGGATGCAGTAATCAGGTCCAAGGCGCTATCACTCAGTTTAGGGAAGTATAAACAATCATGTGACACTATTTAGAGAACAGGTAATTCTTTTATCTGTCTATTTCTTCCCTCCTAATCGCCAGACGATTAGCTGTCAGTTTTGACTGTCATGTGGAAAAATCACATCCAAAGCTGCAGATCATAGAATCCCTACATTCGGCCCATCAAGTCCACACTGACACTCTGAAGAGCATCCTAAACAGACCCACACCTCTAGCCTATCCCTATAAACCTGTGTTTCTCATGGCTAACCCACCAAGCCTGGACATCACTGGCCACTCTGGGCTCATTCATAAAGTCAGGAGGTATGGGATACAGGGAGATTTGGCTATCTGGATTCAGAATTGGCTGGCTGACAGAAGGCAGAGAGTGGTTATAGATGGAAAGTATTCTGCCTGGAGGTCAGTGTTGAGTGGAGTCTCACAGGGCTCTGTTCTTGGGCTTCTGCTCTTTGTAGTTTTTATAAATGACTTGGATGAGGAGATTGAGGGGTGGGTTAGTAAATTTGTAGATGACACAAAGGTTGGAGGTACCATTGATAGGAAAGAGGGCTACTGCAGGCTGCAGCATAACAAAGAGCAGTATGAGAAATGGCTGATGGAGTTCAACCTGGATAAATGCAAAGTGATGCATTTTGGAAGGTCGAACTCGAACGCTGAATATAGAATTAAAGACAGGATTCTTGGCAGTGTGGAGGAACAGAGGGATCTGGGTGAGCAAGTACATAGATCCCTCAAAGTTGCCACCCAGGTGGATAGGGTTGTTAAGAAAGCATATGCTGTGTTGGCTTTCATTAACAGGGGGATCAGGTTTAAGAGCCACGATGTTTTGTTGCAGCTCTACAAAACCCTGGTGAGACCACACTTAGAATATTGTGTCCTGTTCTGGTCACCCTACTATAGGAAAGATACAGAGGCTTTGGAGAGGGTGCAAAGAAGGTTTACCAGGATGCTGCCTGGACTGGAGGGCTTGTCTTATGAAGTGATGTTGAATAAGCTCAGACTTTTCTCTCTGGAGAGAAGGAGGAAGAGAGGAGACCTGATCGAGGGGTGGAATAGATAGAGTCAATAGCCAGAGACTTTTCCCAGGATTGACTGGTACGAGGAGTCATAGTTTGAAGATATTAGGAGGAAGGTATAAAGGAGACGTCAGAGGTAGGTTCTTTACGTAGAGAGTTGTGAATGTATGGAATGTGTTGCCAGCGGTGGTGATGGAAGCAGAGTCATTAAGGACATTTAAGCAACTGCTGGACAATTTGGCATGGCTAATCCATCCTAACCTGCATATCTTTGGACTGTGGGAGGAAACTAGAGCACCGAGGGAAAACCCACACAGACAGGGGGAGAATATGCAAACTCCACACAGACAGTCACCCGAGGGTGGGATCAAACCCAGGTCCCTGGTCTGTGAGGCAGCACTACTGACGACCATGTCACACTGATCAGCTCTAATTGAAGATAGAGTGTGTTATTCCTGTCACTGTGACAATCCTGGCAATCCCTAACAATGAGGATCCAATTGACACAAAGGTTCCCCTGTGCTTCTTTCTCAAACAATCCAAAAAAAACTAATGTGTGCTCTCTTGAATAATTCAATCCAAATGGTCATTATCTTCCACCAAGCCCTTATTCTGCTTGTCATTATACAGTCTGAGCTCAACAATGCAATTGGCCTGTTAATATTTTTATTTCTCTCATAGATTCCTGATCACCATTTAAGGAACCTTACTTAAGTTTGAAGAGGTAAGGGTCAGACAGAGCTTTAGAAGGTTACAAGGTAGCCAGGAAGGAACTGAAGAATGGACTTAGGAGAGCTAGAAGGGGCATGAGAAAGCTTTAGCATATAGGATTAAGGAAAACCCTAAGGCATTCTACACACATGTGAGGAACAAAGGGATGGCCAGAGTGAGGGTAGAGTCGGTAGGGATGGTGGAGGGAACTTGTGCCTGGAGTTGGAGAAGGTAGGAGGGGTCCTTAATGAATACTTTGCTTCAGTATTCACCCCTGAGAGGGACCTTGATGTTTGTGAGGACAACTTGAAACAGGCTGATATGCTCAAACAAGTTGATATTAAGGAGAACGTGCTGAAAACTTTGAAAAACATGAGGATAGATAAGGCCGCTGGGCCAGATGGGATATATCCATGGTTACTACAGGAAGCAAGAGAAGAGATTGCTGCGCCTTTGGTGATGATCTTTGCATCCTCACTGTCCTCTGGAGTAGTGCCAGATGATTGGAGAGTGACAAATGTTATTCCCAATTTTAAGAAAGGAAATAGGGATAATCCTGGGAATTACAGATCAGTCAGTCTTACCTCTATGGTAGGCAAATTATTTGAGAGGATTCTGAGAGACAGGATTTATGATTATTTGGAAAAGCATAGATTGATTGGATAGTCAGCATAGCTTTATGAGGGGCAGGCCATGCCTCACAAGCCTTATTAAATTCTTTGAGGATTTAGACAGTAAGGAGACACAGGATACATGGATATCTGGTTGTCTGGATACATAATTGGCTGGCCCATAGAAGGTGGTGATAGATGGAAAGTATTCAGCCTGGAGCTCAGTGACCAGTGGTTCCACAGGGATCGGTTGTGAGATCTCTGCTCTTTATGATTTTTATAAATGACTTGGATGAGGAAGTGGAAGGCTGGGTTAGTAAGTTTGCCAATGACATGAAGGTTGGTGGAGTTGTGGATAGTGTGGAGAGCTGTTGTCGGTTGCAGAGTTGGGCTGAGAAGTGGCAGATAGAGTTCAACCTGGAAAAATGTGAAGTGATTCGCTTTAGAAGGTCGAATTTGAGTGCAGAATACAAAGTTAAAAGTAGGATTCTTGGCAGTGTGGAGGAACAGAGGGGTCTTGGGGTCCATGTCCACAGATCCCTCAAAGTTGCCACTCAGGTTGATAGGGTTGTTAAGAAGGCATATGGCTTTCATCCTCAGGGTTATTGAGTTTAAGAGCCACAATGTTATGCTACAGCTCTATTAAGCCCTGGATACACCACACTTGGAATATTGTGTTCGGTTCTGGTCACCTCATTATAGGAAGGATATGGAATCTTTAGAGAGGGTGCAGAGGAGATTTACCAGGATGCTGCCTGGACTGGAGGGCGTGTCTTATGAAGAAAGGTTGAGGGAGCTAGGGCTTTTCTCATTGGAGCGAAGAAGGATGAGAGATGACTTGATAGAGATGTACAAGATGATGAGAGGCATAGACTTTTTCCCAGGGCAGAAATGTCTATCATAGGGGGGCATAATTGTAAGGTGATTGGAGGAAGATTTAGGGGAGATGTCAGAGGGAGGTTCTTTACACAGAGAGTGGTGGGTGTGTGGAATGTACTGCCAGCAGTGGCAGTAGAGTCATAGACATGAGGGACATTTAAGCGACTCTTGGATAGTCACATAACAGATAGTACAATGAAGGATATTTAGGTTAATTTGATCTTAGAGTAGGATAAAAGGTCGGCACAATATGAGGGTTAAAGGGCCTGCACTGTGGTGTGTTGTTCTATGTTCGATGATTTGATCAGGACGTGACCAATCACAGATATTATTTCATGATTTGGAGATGCCAGTGTTGGACTGAGGTGTACAAAGTTAAAAATCACACAACCCCAGGTTATAGTCCAACAGGTTTAATTGGAAGCACACTAGCTATAGAGGGCTACTGCAGGCTGCAGAGGGCTACTTTCATGCTATTGCACTGATTTGGAATTAGCATCCCAGGTGCACGGCTCAATTAACTTTGGTGATTTTTAAAAATTGATTTTAATTGACCTTCTCTGATACTCACTTCCAATACAGGTGGGAACTTGAAGCGATTTTCGCTAACTCAGATGTGAAGGCATTTGCACTATGCTCTCGGGCTCCCTAAGACCAGTACCTCTGACAGAGCAGCACTCTGTACTGGAGCACCGAGGCCATTATTGGAGTGTGTGCTGTGATTTCCAGGATTAACTCCTGTCGGACTTAAACTCACAATCTCTACCTCAAAGGCAAGTGTACGACTATCTGAAACACAGCTGAGGTGTGTACTGTTCACTCGAGAAGGACATTACTTAACATCCCTGAACTGTTTGATTAGAAACTATACACAGGTTGTTTGTCTGGGGGTTGGTAGTGTCTCCACCTCTGAGCCAGGAAGACTAGGTTCAAATGCCAACTGCTCCCAAGGTGTGTTATAATATTGCTAAACAGGTCAATCAATGAGAATACCGATAAAAAGAATTGATTTGAGGTGTCTACTGGGATGGTTCAGGCAATGCACTCTCCCCAAAATCACAAAGTTTGAATTTTGTAAGTGTGATTTGTGACAGTCCCACTGTAAACTGCTGTTAATTTAGTTCAATCGGTTGATTTGCTTTTAATTAAAAGTCATGCAAGAATAGACTGCAGGAGCTTGTGGAGCAGTGGTACTGCCCTCCTCAAGATCAGCAAAGGCAGGTTCAAGCAATACCCATCCCAGAGCATCCCTGAACTGGCAGATTTAAAATATAAAGACATACTGTTAAGACACTAGGTTAAACAAGTGGGAGCCAGACAGATCAAATGCTGCATTGTACAAATCAATCCAAAAAAATCATTCATGCCTCGTTTCACCAAACGTCTTTGGATCATTCTGCAACTGCATCCAATTGGTTTGAATAGCTGTACCTGATCTGTGTGTAAATATCAGTTTTAAAGTTCAGAGACAGAAGTGTGGAATAAACTTGCTGAATAATTGATTTCTACGATAGCTTTAAAGCTGCCAGAAGCCTTGTGAAAATAGAATTAATCATCTTGAAAATCTATAACTTTTTCACACAGAGGGTGGTGCATACATGGAACAACTGCCAGCGGAAGTGGTGGAGGATGGTACAATTACAGTATTTAAAGGGCATCGGGATGGGTATATGAATAGGAAGGGTTTAGAGGGATATGGGCCGGGTGCTGGCAGATGGGACTCGGTCAGATTGGAATGTCTGATTGGTGCAGATGAGTTGAACTGAAGGGTCTGTTTCCGTGTTGGATGAGTCTATGACTCTGATTATCTTAGGCATTATAAACCTGTTTACTAAAGATTGGAAAGCCATGGGGGTTTGATGGCAGGTGAGACCATCCTTCTCTCCACTGAAGAATGTTTCTGCCCTTGGTTCCATTTCATACATGTTCAAACCCTGACCTTTCCCGAAAGAGAGAGAGAGAGAGAGAGAGAGAGGCTCCTGAGAGAGGAGTGTGTTTGTAGGGTCTCTCACTGTCTGTGTAAACATCTCAGAAAAATGGGCAATGGGCATCTGAATGTATAAAGTGTACACTGATTATTACCCATCACCCATTCTGTCAATAGCAAGCATTGACACTGAGCTCTGTATGTCTGAGTGTTGGTCGGATCAGAATATTCACTGCCATTTATTTCCTAATTCAGTTTTGTTTAACTGTCTCCATCTTCTCGGACTCTTCCACTCCCCGGAACAATCCAGTGTGAGATTATAATTTGATCAAAATTACAGAGCGATGTTAGGAAACAGCTCTTCATGTGAAGGGAGTGGAAACCCAGAACTCTGTTTTGACCAAACCTTGACGTCTCCAACAGATTGAGGTGACAACCCTTAGACTGAGATCATTAGGTTTAGGTTGGATGAAGGTATCAGGACTTGGGGAATCAGAGCAGGCAGATGGTGGTCGGATATAGATACTGAAATGGTGGGCTAGACCTGAGGGGGCTGAATGGCCTCCTCCTGTTCCTTCCCTCTCTGTTTCCCTCCTCTTCGCAAACCTCACCTTGTCCTTGAATGTTACATGGGACAAAGTGACACTTTACAGAGTAAAGGATATGAACTTGTTGTTGAGCGAATAGTTTCGACTTTGGTTGGATTCATCTCTGAATATTTTTCTGCCTTTTCCCCCTTCACTCTGGCAATGGACAAGAACACTGGACAGTGAGAAGATGAGTGCTTTAAATTTCAGGCAGCTCTTTTTGATAGTATAATCTCATTGGTGGGAAAATGAGACAGAGTTGATGAAAAATAATAACATTTATTGGCAAGGAACTAGTCAACTGTGTAGCTGGCATCTGTTTGGTTCATAGAGATGCAGAATGAGGAACCTCCAGAGTTTTAGCCAATTCACTGACAGAAAATATGGCTTTTTTACTATTTTTGCAATGCTGTGACAGGAAAACTGAAACTTTTCTGGAGGTAGACAAGTCTTAGTGGTACCTCCAGAGGGCACCACATCACTCAATATGTAAATGAGGGTTAAGCCTCACCCTGGAAATACAGGGCCTTACAATCGCACCCAGGCAATTGGTTTTGGTGATAGATTTCTCACCCTGCTGACTGCCTTCTTCGGACTTTGTTTAATTCTGTGAGACCTCTTCATTGACACAGAATGAAGCTCTCCAGCATCTCATACAAACAGCCATTCTTCATCACGATCCTAGCCTGTGCGGGCCAGGCTACTCAACCACATGGGGCCTCACCATTAAGCTACATTATGGTCAATCAGACTTCCACGCACACATTACAAGCAACAATTTGATTTCAGATAATCAACGTAGTTTCATCAAGAGCAGGTCATGTCTCACAAACCACATTGAGTTTTTTGAGAAGGTGACCAAGCCCGTAGATGAGGGTAGGGCTGTTGATGTGGTATACATGGACTTCAGTAAAGCCTTTGATAAGGTTCCACATGGTAGGCTGATGGAGAAAATGCAGAGCCATGGGATTGAGGGTGATTTAGCAGTTTGGATTAGAAACTGACTTTCTGAAAGAAGGCAGCGAGTGGTGGTTGATGGAAAATATTCAGCCTGGAGTCCGGTTACTAGTGGTGTGCCACAAGGATCTGTTTTGGGATCACGGCTGTTTGTCATTTTTATAAATGACTCGGACACAGGCATAGGTGGATGGATTAGTAAATTTGCAGATGACACTAAAGTCGGTGGGGTAGTTGAAAGGTTTGTGAAGGTTTGTAGCTCAGGTTGAGGTTTAGGGTATAGCTTTGCTCACTGAGCTATAGGTTTGATATCCAGACGTTTCATTACCTGGCTAGGTAACATCATCAGTGGTGACCTCCAAGTGAAGCGAAGCTGTTATCTCCTGCTTTCTATTTATATGTTTGTCCTGGATGGGGTTCCTGGGGTTTGTGGTGATGTCATTTCCTGTTTGTTTTCTGAGGGGTTGATAGATGGTATCTAGATCTTTGTGTTTGTTTATGGCGTTATGGTTAGAGTGCCAGGCCTCTAGGAATTCTCTGGCATGACTTTGCTTAGCCTGTCCCAGGATAGATGTGTTGTCCCAGTCGAAATGGTGGGTTTTTTCATCTGTGTGTAGGGCTACGAGGGAGAGAGGGTTGTGTCTTTTTATGGCTAGCTGGTGTTTGTGTATCCTGGTGGCTAACTTTCTTCCTGTTTGTCCTGCGTAGTGTTTGTGGCAGTCCTTGCATGGGATTTTGTAGATGACCAAAATAGAGAAAGACGAAACAATGATCTCATTCGACGTAACAGCACTGTTCACCTCCATCAACATTGACCTGGCAAAGGATACACTTACCTCACTTTTAGAAGAGACCATCACACACACACCAACCACCATCAATCACATTACCAACGAAAACATCATGAAGCTAGTGGACCTGTGCCTCACCACGCATTTCACCTTCAACAACATAATCCACAAACAAACCAACGGCACACCCATGGGATCTCCGCTATCAGGATTCATAGCAGAAGCGGTAATGCAAAGACTAGAACAATCAGCCCTACCAACCATCAAACCAAAAACCTGGGTCCGCTACGTAGATGACACCTTTGTCATCACAAAATGAAACAAGATAGAAGAGACATTTAACATCATCAACAACACCCTCACAGGCTAAAGTTCACCAAGGAGGAAGAAACCGACAACAAACTCGGATACTCAAAAAATACAGTGCGCAGATTCCTCAAGAACAAACCACGACAAGCAGACCAGACACAGCCAGAAACCCTAACCGCCTTACTATACATCAAAGAAGATTCAGAAATGACAGCCAGACTACTAAGACTCTTCGGAATCCTAGTAGCACACAAACCCACCAACACTCTCAAACAAAAACTAACAAACTTAAAAGACCCAGTACAACCCATGGACAAAACCAACGTCATCTACAAAATCCCATGCAAGGACTGCCACAAACACTACATAGGACAAACAGGAAGAAAGTTAGCCACCAGGATACACGAAAACCAGCTAGCCACAAAAAGACACGACCCTCTCTCCCTCGTAGCCCTACACACGGATGAAAAAACCCACCAATTCAACTGGGACAACACATCCACCCTGGGACAGGCTAAGCAAATTCATGCCAGAGAATTCCTAGAGGCCTGGCACTCCAACCACAACACCATATACAAACACATAGATCTAGATACCATCTATCAACCTCTCAGAAAACGAACAGGAAATGACATCACCACAAACCCCAGGAACCCCATCCAGGACAAACATATAAATAGAAAGCAGGAGACAACAGCTTCGCTTCACTTGGAGGTCGCCACTGATGATGTTACCTAGCCAGGGAATGAAACGTCTGGATATCAAACCTACAGCTCAGCAAGCAAACCTACACCCTCAGTGGAGTAGTGGACAGTGAGGAAGAATGTTACAGGTTGCAGGGGGACTTGGATAAACTGCAGAATTGGGCTGAGAGGTGGCAAATGGAGTTCAATGCAGCTAAATATGAGATGATGCACTTTGGAAAGAATAACAGGAAGGCAGAGTACTGGGTCAGTGGAAAGATTCTTGGTAGTGTGGATGTGCAGAGAGATCTGGGAGTCCATGTACACAGATCCCTGAAAGTTGCCACCCAGGTGGATAGTGCTGTTAAGAAGGCATACGGTGTGTTAGGTTTCAGTTGTAGAGGGATTGAGTTCCGGAGCCACAATATCATCTGGCAACTATACAAAACACTGGTGTGGCCACACTTGGAATATTGTGTACAGTTCTGGTCGCCCCATTACAGGAAGGATGTGGAAGCATCGGAAAAGGTGCAGAGGAGATTTACCAGGATGTTGGCTGGTCTGGAGGGAAGGTCTTGTGAGGAAAGGCTGAGAGACTTGGGTCTGTTCTCATTGGAAAGAAGAAGGTTAAGAGGGGATTTGATAGAGACATACAAGACGATCAGAGGATTAGACAGGGTGGACAGTGAAAGACTTTTTCCTAGGATGATGATGTCAGCTTGTAAGAGGGGCATAGCTGCAAATTGAGGGGTGATAGATTTAAGACAGATGTCAGAGGCAGGTTCTTTACGCAGAGAGTGGTAAGGGCATGGAATGCCCTACCTGCCAATGTAGTCAACTCAGCCACATTAGGGAGATTTAAACAATCCTTAGATAAACACATGGATGATGATGGGATGGTGTAGGGAGACGAGCTGAGAATAGTTCACAGGTCGGCGCAACATCGAGGGCCGAAGGACCTGTTCTGCGCTGTGTTGTTCTATGTTCTATGTTCTATTACCGCCCAGATAGTTCCTTGGACAGGGTACAGGAGATGCCCCCTCACTGAATCCTGCTCAGTGCCATCCTCAAGCTAAGGATCAGTGAGGGAGCCCTTGAGGGAGATTTGTTAATTCAGTGCCAACCACAGATGAGGCTGGCAATCTCTCCATAGCCCAGGATTACACCATGAGATGGCAGCTGTAAGCATTGGAACCATGTGGATCTTGCTGACTACGAGGTCCCTGACTGGGGCCGTTAACCTCGGCCAATTGGGGAACCCTGGCTGACAGAGACAACCAGGGGATGCCCCATAGGGAGTAGAGTGTATTATTTCCCCCTCCAACTCTATTTTGATTTAACCCCTGCCCCCCCCTCCCTTCACTGTTTGATCACACAGCATTGCCCTTTGATGTGAAGGGCACTGCTTGTCACTGGCCACTCTGGTGTTTCCTTTCTTCCTGGTGGTGGAAATGTGAATAACGATTCATACATCTTGTGTCTCTCACTGTGTGTCACACCTGCACACACACAACATGGAGGCTGGGGGAAAAAATAAACACTACCACAGTTAGGCGAGAGTGTGGGGGTAAAAACATTAAAAAAAAAGAGAAAAAAACAGCCAGGGAATTGAGGATTTCCTCAGTCCAGGGGACTGACTCTGAGCTGGCTGGCTGCAGCCAGTTGACTGTGCATGTGGAAAGGAAGGGTGGACTTGGTGAAGGGATACCAGCCTCTGTGCAGTTATTTCATCAGCTATAAAATGGAAATTAAAAGCTGGTCAAGGATTTGATTTCTAGTGATAGCTGCAGCATTAATCCCCACAGAATATGGATGCGAATTTAAACAGTTTGTGAAGTAAGGAAGGCATGATTCTTGCAGACTCCTGCACAGCATCGACATGATGAGACAGGGAAGGGTCTGGCCAGACTTGGGGTGGCTTTGGTCTTTGTCCCTCCCCTGGCACTAATTACCTGAGATTACTCCAGCGTAGAACGCTGTGAGTTGGATTCTCTGAGCTGCTCGGAGTTGCATTATACAAAGTGCTTTCTTCTCATCCAGCAAACCATTCAAGCAGAATAATAAAGTAACATGGAGGAACAAGGCCAAGCTTTCAGTGGTGATTGTATCGAATTAAATTGCCTCGTAGCCAGCGTGCTATCTTTTGTCAAATTCACATGATTTTGAAGGCAGATGGAGGTTGGGGTTCAGAAGACATTGACTGTTGTAGTTTTGCTCCTGATAACGTACCGTTCCTCTTTAATGACCAACTGATTCACGCTGTAAGCTCACAACCAGGAGGAGTGAACAGACATTTTGAAATCTGCTGCTTAGATTTATTTTTGGGATTTCCTGACCAACAACAAAGAAACTTTTGAATTTGTGCACAGCCTTTCTATATTCCCCCAACCTCAAGCTCGACACAGAAACGTTACCAAGCAACACTCGACACAAAACCGAGTGAGGACATTTTATGAAATGCAACAACCACTTGCTCGAAGACGTCAGATTTTGTGAAGTTTCTTAAAAAAAGGTGAGTGAGAAAGGTCTCCAAAGAATGGAGACCACAGCAGCTGAAAAAGGGCTGGTCATTAATGTCCACCAACATAAAATGGCCAGCCTCAGCTAAAAAGCCCTCAGCAGCAAGTGGTCCCAAGAGGCGCGATTCTCTGATAATGAGGGAAGGTTTTTGGAGCAATCAGAAGTATATTTGACAAAGGATTAAAAACTCTTATGGAATCCAGCCACTCCCATTGCTCCATCAAACTGCCTGTATTTATCATTCTCAGATCCTTGCTTTCACTTTGAGAGTTATGGGTTTTGACTTTGTGCTAGTTGTTTCTTTGTGTCCTTTTTCCTGCAGACATAATATTGCTTAAAATAGAGTACAAGCATTAACCATCGCTTTTATGCTCAGCATCTCATACAAATCTATTAAATACTTCTTTATTTGCTTCATTCTAAGGCTAACAAATCCAAGCTTCTCTCATTTTTTTGACAAACTCAATTCTTGGAGAGTTTTGCAAACATATCTCTGTACAATTTCCAAGTCTTGGACATTAACTGCTTTGAAATTACAAAATTGTGACACTGAATGCCCAATCTATGAAGGCTATACTGAAATCCTTTAAGAGCTGCAGTTTAATCAGTCTCCTATATTGGTGCGAGACTTCTGGTATCCAATGGACCAGTTGGAAGTGAGCTTAAAAACAATTTAGGTTTGTTTAGTGTGTTATTTATATACCCTTGTACAGTTCTGATTATTTTATAAAGTAAATTACAAATCCTCAGTTCTGCAGTCTCAGAAGGATCCCACAATTGTCCTGTCAAATATTCTTGGCCAGATATGTGGTTTGAGACAGAATACTTTAATTGTTTGAACAGAAATTCATTAAACAATTTATTCATATACAACTTTTACTCAAATCGACAATTCTTGTTTTCAAGTTCCATTTAAGAACAGACTCCTCCAGTTACAGGGAAAATCACGATAGCCCTCGTCTTTAGAAAGAAACAAACTGGTGGTGGTTTAACCTGAGGATCGCCATACCTTTGGTGGGGGCAGAAGTGGGATGGATGGGATGTTCCTGGTAACCTCAGCCGGTGTGGGAATTGAATCCATAGTGTTAGTATCACTCTGCAGTGCAAACCATTCAAGCCAACTGACTCAGCAACCAACAGTCAATTGTTATAAAAACAGAAATTGCTGGTGAAACTCAGCAGGTCAGGCAGAATCTGCAGAAGGAAAGTAGAGTTAACATTTCAGATCCTGTGGTCTGTAGTTATTGGAACCCGGTGGATTTGTTGACTATGAGATCCTTGATTGGGGTTGTTGACCTGGGCAAATCAGGGAGCCCTGGCTGACAGATAGAAACTGGGGATTTCATATAAGCATTGCTTTTTGTATATCTCTGGGCAGAGTTAATGTCACTGGGGCTGCTGGCACGTGGGTTTCCTGTTATGCACCGTTTATCGGCTGTTCACTGTGTGTTTTTCGGCTGTTTATGGTGTGTATTTGTTTGGAGCACTTGATATGGTTTATTTTATTGGTTCTGTATACAGCTGTTTCTGTTGGTTATAGGGGAACTTGAGGTATTTGCTTGCAGGACCCCCTATCTTTGTAGCCATTTGATTGTTAATTGTTAGTGTGTTATGTGTATTGTCAATTTGTATAACATTGAATAAAATAAAACAGGGGACTCAGAATCTCCTCCATTCAGGAGACTGACTCTGTGTAATGTGAACATATAAATAAAGGGTGACTTGGTGACCACATGGCTACCTCCATGCATTTATTTACCTCTTCAGAACAGCTCTGAGGAAGGGTCACTGCACTGAAAACATTAGCTCTGTGTTCTCTCTCAACACAGGCTGGCAGACCTGCTGAGTTTCTCCAGCCATTTCAGATCTTCAGCATCAGCAGTCCTTTGGATTTTCTTTAGCCAAGTCTTACCGTCGATTCATTCACAGGATTCACTTGGGGTACGTTTTTAAGCACAATTCCCAAGCACATGGTGTCCTTATAAATCACTCGGAGTTATGTTGTAATTTGCAGGAATGCAATTAATCTTTAAAGCAGAAGCATCCAGTCTATTCAGCATTTGTTCAAAGATGGAATTAAGAATAAAGGGAACATGTGTAAGCTATACAGCTTCATGAGCCTCATTATGTATGGTCGTTCATGTCAACTCTGCTTTCCTACGCAGACCCCATCTCCCTTCGTTCCCTGAGAGACAAAAATCTCTTGCTCTCACCCTTAAATAGGTTCAACAATGGAGCATACACTGCATCTTATTGTTTATTTATTCATTTGTGAGATGTGGGTGTCACTAGCTTCTGGCACTATTCCTGTAGACAATGACGACATAAAGAGAAAAGCCAAAGGCTCAGCAATCTCCTTGCTGGCTTCCCAGAGAATCCTAGGAAGAATCCCATCCAGCCCAGGGGACTTATCTATTTTCACATTTGACAGAATTGCTGACACCTCCTCCTTGTGAACCTCAATCCAATCTAGTCCAGTAGCCTGTACCTCAGTATTGTCCTTGACAACATGGTCTTTTTCCTGTGTTTGGGGCGGGGGGGGTGGGGGGGGGGGGGGGGGAAATAGCCCTGCAAGACCACACTGACCCTCCAAAGGTTATTCCAGATCCATTCCCTCCAACATTATCCCCTGTAACCCCGCAGCCAACCCACCTAGCCTCCACATCCATTTTAACATGGACAACCCATCTAACCTGAACATTTTTGGACTGTGGGAGGAAACCCACACAGACATGGGGAGAATGTGCAAACTCCACACAGACAGTCACCCGAGGCTGGAATTAAACCCAGATCTTTAGTTCTAAGGCAGCAGTGTCAACCACTGAGCCACCTTGCCAGGTCTCTTGCATTCAGAAAGTTAGGAGGCATAGGATACAGAGAGATTTGGTTGTCTGGACACAGAATTGGCTAGCTGAAAGAAGGCAGCAAGTGAAAGTGGATGGAAAGTACTCCGCCTGGAGGGTGGTGACCAGAGGTGTCCAAGAAAAGATTGTTCTTGGGCCTCTGCTGTTTGTAGTTTTTATAAATGACTTGGATGAAGAAGTGGAAGGGTGGGTAGGTACATTTGCTGATGGCACAAAGGTCAGTGATTTTGCAGATATTGTCGAGGGCTGTTGCAGGATACAACAAGACATTGACAGGATGCAGAGCTGGGCTGAAAGTTCAACCTTGACAAATGCAAAGTGATTCACTTTGGAAAATTGAATTTGTATGCTGAATACAGGGTGAAAGACAGGGTTCTTCACTGGAACAGCAGGATCTTGCGGTCCATGTACATAGATCCCTCAAAGTTTCCACCCAAGTTGACAGGGTTGTTAAGAAGGCGTGTAGTGTGTTGGCTTTCATTAACACGGAGATTGAGTTTAAGAGCTGTGAGGTTAAGCTGCAGCTCTGTAAAACCTTGGTTGGACCACACATGGAATATTGTGTCAGGTTCTGGTCGTCTCATTGTAGATACTTTCGAGAAAGTACCGAGGAGATTTACCAGGATGCTGCCTGGATTGGAGGGCTTGTCTTATGAAGAGAGGTTAAGTGAGCTTGGGCTTTTCACACTGAAGAGAAGAAGGAAGAGAGGTGACTTGATAGAGGTGTACAAGGTAATGAGAGTGGATAGCTAGAGGATTTTCCCCAGGGTAGAAATGGCTGTCACAAGGGGTCATAACTTTAAGGTGATTGGGGGAGATGTCAGAGGTAGGTTCTTTACACAGAGAGTGTGAGTGCGTGGAATGCACTGCCAGCAGTGGGAGTACATCGGAGACATGAGGGACATTAAAGAGACTGCTGGACAAGCACATGGATGGCAGTAAACTGAGGGGTGTGTAGGTTAGGGTGATTTTAGATTAAGGTAAATGTTCAGCACAACATCGTGGGCCGAAGGGCCTGGACTGTGCTGCACTGTTCTATATTCTGTGTTCTAAATGATAGAGATTGTACAGCCTGAAGGCAAAAGCCAGGGTAATTTTCAAGTGGATCTTTGTAAAAAGGCTTCTTTGAGCTCATTTTCACCCATTCTTTCCCACTCACTGTCTCTCTGTCTCTCTCCCTCTCTCGGTCTCTCTCTCCCTCTCCCCCTTTCCCTCTCTCTGTCTCTGTCTCATTTCATACCTCGAGCATAAAGTATTACAGCCATCATGACCCACTGTGTACAAAACACAGACACGTATCTCTGTCATATCACGTACAGTATCTGATTACTAAGTGGAGCCTTGTGTTAAAAGCCTGATGAAGGGGATTGTTCTGAAGCTATCCAGCACAGTGCGTATGAATAGCAGACCGTTCTGTTCATTTACTTGTCTGTGACTGTTTAAATAACAAACTTTACTTGAAGATTCAGAATAAATGCTTTCTTTTCGCACTCACCTGTGTCAAGCACTCCATTTTGAAAACAAGTACCAAACCGCAGGTCAAGGCTCACTCAGATAAAAGTCACAGTGGAGCCTTTGTTAAGGAAAATGGGCCAATTCAGCTTGTCAAAGGCTCACTGAAGGTACTCCCTCCCTTGAACCTACAGCCCTCTCATTAAAAACTGAAACTTCTTGGAAAAAGCAGCAAATATTGCTCATCAAAAAACGCACCAAACATTTTCATATCAGAAACAAAAACAGAAATTGCTGGAAAAGCTCAGCAGATCTGGTAGTGTCAGTGGAGAGAAATCAGAGTTAATGTTTCGGGTTGAATGACCCTTCATGAGATACTGACAGTGGCCAGGGAAAGGTCAGTTTATCAGCAGAAGATGGGGGGAGGGGGTTGGGGAGAGGGAGTGAATGATAGAGGGGGGCAAAGCCAAAAGAGCCCAAATCTAGTCTGCTGCATTCGCTGCTCACAACGTGGTCTCCTCTACAGTGGGGAGACAAAGCGTAGACTGGGTGACCGCTTTGCAGAACATCAACATTCTGCCCACAAAAGTGACCCTGAGCTTCCTGGTGCCTGCCACTTCAACACCCCCACCCTGTTCCCCGGCCTGTTCACTGTCTCAGACTTGCTGCAGTGCTCCAGTGAAGCTCAACACAAGCTGGAAGAACAGCACTCCACCTTCTGCATCTGCAGCCTTCTGAATGAATCAAAGACAATACAGAGTTGAGGAGTGAACCAGATTGGAAAGTATGGACTAACTGATCCAGTTTCTAACGAAAACAATTGGCATCCAACAGGCAGAAGGCTCCAGCACTGCAGAGTTAGGAGCCTGGGAGATTGGATCAATGATTGGAGGGTTTATCATTTTGTTTGTTCACCTGAGTCTAGAGGTTTGGGAAAGAAGTTTCCAAAGATTAATCTTCTATCAAAACCTTATGTTAGAACAACAAGACCGTAACTTGTAATGAACAAAAATTAATAGGAATAAGAATACACAGTTTATGAGCAAGCCCTTGAGGCACAGTAGGAGTGTCCCTACCTCTACAACAGGAAACCCAGGTTCAAATCCCATCTGTTCCATAGGTATGTCATAATGTGGATATCCTCAATACAGGAACTGCTCCATCCCCAGTCCAATACCTGTTAGGCTGCTATACAAACTGAGGTATATCAGGTCATCTGCAGTCACCATAGGACCGTTTGCATTGGGGTCCTGTGCATTGGGGAGGATGCTGGGGATGAATGAGAGTTTCAGAATGGAACGTGCTGTTTGCTCTGCCAAAGATCAGCCAATGCCTGTTGTGAATAGATTCCTGCGAGCCCACAGTTGACTCGTGTGGATGAGGATGCTGTTGGCCTAACTAGAAAAGTCTAGCCATGTGCTGGTTACTGCAGTACAACAGCTAGGCCTCAGCTCATGAGTGGAACATTCCAGTGTTTCACAAAGGATTGGGAAAGTCATCTCCATACTCTCCCTAATCGAATACAAAGGCTGGGGTAGCAGTGAGAATCATAGATTATAGATATTCTATACATAGAATTATAGATACTTTCTAAGCAATGTTAGTATACCCCTCTGGAGCAGGTAGAACTTGAACCTGGACCTCCTGACGTAGAGACACTACCACTGTGCCACAAGATCCCTAAAGCAAACTACATCTCACACAGACGTATACAGGCCATCTTCAGGTAGAGAACCACAGCTACTGAAGACATGAAAAGTAATGCAGTAAAAGACTAATATACCCTGTATCCCAATCTCCAATAGCAATAAAGCTGTAGCGGCCAGGGCTAGTTACAGACATGTGTTACAGAATCAAAATGAAAATGGCAGAAAGCCAAACGTCATTTTGGCAAGGCTTCCAAACATTACCAGAGCTGAGCATTGGAAATCCAGTCAGAGTACAAACATTCAACGCTCTCAACAAGAGTTAGCCCAAATAACAACTTAGGAGCTGCAGGGAGTAGTTGTCACCTCGGTATAAAGCGTGGAAGTGAACAATCAGGTACAGGAATATAGAAACATAGCAGATAGGAGCAGGGGCAGGTCATTTAATGCCTTGAGCATGCACAGTAAAACTGCAGGTACCATGGCAACTACAAATGGCGTGGGAATGATGCTTCATCTAATGATAACATGGACGAGTCACATCAAGAGATGAGCAGGAACTAAATGCTATTACAATGCAAATGGAGGCCGTGCTGAGAAATACAAACTGTAACTGTATGAGAAGTGGTGTGTGCTTATTGGGAAACTGGAGTAACTTGAAATGATATGGTTTTAATATGAAATGAGATGTATTTGGGTTAGTGCTGAAATCAGCCAATGTATCCCTTGGCTTACCAAAGTAAGCTTTACCATGAGGCACTGACAGGGGGAGCCACTTGCGGCTGTTTTACAGTCGAGTCTGGTATAGTCTGGACTGGCATCGAGAACTCCCAACAATAAGCTGATAATGTGTAACTGAACCAGGAGCAACAGGTTTGAGATACTCTGGGCCTGCCTCGAGTCCAGCCTATCAATCCCAGCAGCCTCTGCAAGGAATAAACTGGTTGGGTTCTCAGTCCCTGAAACCCGACTATTCCAAATGGAAATCTGACCCACATGTAGTTAGGCTTTCCCACCAGCAAGATAGCAGCAGCAGCACAGCCCCATGCATGAGGTATCTGGTAACAGGGAGTGTTTCCTTCAGAAGGTGCCTTTTCAGGGGTTGGAGTGAACAGTGGATTTGGTGTTAACGAAACTCATTTGAATTTTCAGGTTCAGAGCAATCTGCCTCCACAAGAATATTGTTGGAGCGTCAATGAAAACACAATACTTAAGCTACAATACTTGCCCCACTTTCTCTCTCTCCCTCACTGCCTCCTTTTTATATCTGTCTTCCTTCCTTCTATCTGCTCCCAAGGGGTGCCATGGTGGCTCAGTGGCCTCACAGCACCAGGGACCCCGGTTCGATCTCAGTCTTGGGTTTGGACATTCTCTCTGTGTCTGTGTGAGAAACATAGGGTTACAGGGATGGGGGGGGAGGCAGGGGGGTGGGGGTGGGTGGGATACTCTTTGGAGGATCAGTGTAGGCCAAATGACCTGCCTCCAAACTGCAGAAATTCTATGATCCTTTTCAAATTCTCTTTCGTCCCTATTTTTCTCTTTCAGCTCCTCTAGCTTTTTTCCTCTCTGTCTTTCACCATCTCCTCTCCTTTCTCTTTCTCTCACCACTATTCGCCTTCTTTCCTGCTCCCTTCTTCCCTCTCAGTACGTTTTTCACACAACACCCTTTGCCATCTTCATCAACCCTCTCTTTCTCCCTCACGTCCCTTGGCCCCACTCTCTCTTCACTCTGATCAGACAGAATTGACAGCCTCAGCCTTGCTGAAGACATTAATCATTGTGGGTGACTGTGTGAATTTGCTGAAACAGACACAGAGAATTCTGGAGAAACTCAGCAGGTCTGACAGAGTATGTGGAGAGAGGACCACCCTCTCTCTGTGGTTGTAAAACAGTATTCTGCACTCTGCTACCATGATGCACTTTGTATGGTACAATCTGCCTGGAGAGCACACTAAACAACACTTTTCACTGTATCTCGTTACAGGTGACAACAATAAATCAAAACAGAGTTAACGATTTGAGTCCAATGATCCTTCTTCAGCATTCCAAAGCCTCAAAACAGTCAGGACCCCGCTTCTTCCTCCACAGAGGCTGACCAACCTGCTGAGTTTCTCCAGCACTTTCTGATTTTATAATCGTTTTATTCCTCGCTAGCCTCCTGTATATCTGGGAAACTGCTTTACTTTGCCTATTTTCTAAGCTTCGTTTGTGGGTTTTTAATTCATCTTTAGGTTCTAACACACTCTCCCCATCCCCATTCAGATGGCCAGAGTCCAGGCTGGAAGCATTCTGCAGTTCATTTCACTCCTTTTCCTGTGTGTCGCCATCTATGTTTCCATTTCAACTTTTTCTATTTCTGACCAAATGCTGAAAGACGTCCTATTTCAGGCAAATTGGTGACTGCTATTCTCTCCACAGCCATGACCTGACCCATTGAGCATTTCCAACATCCTCTGCATTAATTCACAGCATTTACAATATATCGCGGCAAGTTCAGAAACATGAGGAAATATTCGCACTCCACCCCTCTCACTATGAGAAGCAGGACACACCAATATTCCAGGGTTTGTACTCCTTGGAGATTCGAAGATTGAGAGGTGGCTTTACTGAAACATGTAAGATTCTTAAAGGGCTGGACAGGGAAGATGTGGCGATGTTGTTTCCCCTTGTGGGAGAGTCTAGCTCCAGAGGGCGTTAATCTCAGAGTCAGGGCTCATACATTTAAGACGGAGATGTGGAGGAGTTTCTTCTGTCAGAGGGGAGTGAATCTGAGGAATTATTTATCTCAGTGGGCTGTCGAGGCTGGGGCATTCAGTATATTCAAGGCTGAGGGAGGGAGATTTTTAATCAGGAAAGGGATCATGGGTTATGGGAAAAAGGGAGGGAAGTGGAGTTGAGGATGATCGGATCAGCAGGATCTCACTGAATGGTGGGGCAGACTCGATGGGCTGAATGGCCTTTTTCTCTTCCTATGTCCGATGGTCTTATATTCAATGAAGATAAATAAAAACATAAAAATGTTACAGCTGTGCTGTAACCCCCAGACCAATGTTCATGCTCTCCTCATTTCACTCAGTCCCTTCCCTGCAGAGATCTCAGATTTAATTTCAGATTCCATGTGATTCACCTCCTTCAATGCCCTTTGCCCTTCAGGTGGGTGCTATAGGCCTCACTGTGACTGCACTGAGGTTTCCCCTTCATGTGAGATAGGATCGAATAGGGCAAAGGGGATGTCCTTCTCTTGATCCTCTGGGGTCCATTTCATCCATCACTTGGTTTTGAATAAATATCCTGATTCAAGGTGGTTTTCAAAGTCTGACCACAAAGAAGAGGTCAGGAGAAGTCAGAAAATATTGTTTTTCTGCTCAGAATTACAGTACACAAGGAGACCCTTCAAGCCATCATGCCTGTGATAACTCTTTGAATGAACTATCCAATAAGTCCTACTCCCTTTACACTGTCCTCAGAAACCTGTTTTTTTTAAAATTCCTATTGGATCTGTTTCTTTTTCAAGCAACTCATTCCAGACCACAAGAACACTCTGAGTAAGTAACGTCCTCAGTGCAAAACGCCATGTGAGATAACAGAGCTTCCCCAGGGGAGATGATGGCCTAGTGGCATCATCACTAGCCTGTTAATCCATAGACCCAGGTAATATTCCAGGGACCTGGGATTGAATCCCACCAGGGGAGATGGTGGAATTGGAATTCAATAAAAATCTGCATTTAAGAATCTAATGGTGACCATGAATCGATTATTAGGAAAAATAACCCCCATCTGGGTCACTAATATCCTTCAGGGAAGGAAACTGCCATCTTTACCTGGTCTGGACAGCAATGTGGTTGACTCCTAACTGCCCTCTGGGCAATAAATGCTGCCCACATCCTGTGAATGAATAATAAAAATCTGCAGAATTTTAAACAGGTCTATTAAATGTCCCTTTAACCATTTCTGCTTTAAGTAGAGCCACCCCAGCTTCTCCTGAAACTTCTCATTCTGAAACCATTCTATTTAGTCCCTCTCACATATTTTTGTAAGGCCTTAAGACATAGTCATACATCGTTGGGTTAGGAAGTCAGGGAGCAGAGAAAGCCCTTCAGAGGATCAGATAAAATCCCACAGTGGTGGCCTGGGGAATTTAAAATGTGGTTAATACATCTGCATTTGAAGGCTAGTACTGGTAATGGTGCCATGCCATCTATACTGATTGTTGTAAAGTCCTGTTTGGTTCATTGATGTCCCTTTGGGTAGAAAATCTGCCATCCTTACCCAGTCTGGGCCTACACATGACTCCAGACCCACAGCGGTTGACTCTTAGCTACCCTCTGAAATGACCAAGACGGTCAATCAGTCCCAAGGCAATTAGGAATGGGGAAGAAATGCTGTTCTTGTTGGGGACATCACTTATAATGACAGTCAATCGTCACCCAAAATTGGATATACCCAATGACCTGAATTCATTCCATTTCAAACTTATCAAGTTCAAGAATCCACAGAGATTTGTAACAGCCTGCTCAATCTGCCCCCGCTGCCTGAAATGATGTATCAAAGTCAAATCCAGCCACACTTTCTCTAAAAGCCCACAGATTATGGCACCCCCAACCTGGACAGTGACTCGTGGCTAATTTTCTCATCTCTCAGTGAAGGTGATGTTCCCACCCCTGTGCTGTTCACTCACTGCAGCCCAGAAGCTGGTGCCAGCAAGTTTCTGCTTTGTGAGGTTCACCTACACAGACTGCAGGAAACTCACTTCAGCATCTTATTGACACAGCCTGTCTGTGAATTAGTTGTCACAACGTACTGTACTTTGTTAAGTGCTGGATACCTAATACTTGGCACTTTCAGAAACTTAAATAAAAATGCAGCATTGGAGCATACTTTGACAGACCATCTTAAATGGAAGGGCTCCCAGCATTGTAGTCCGTCAGCATGTGCAGGATTAATTCACAGACACTGCATTAACTGTATCATCCACTTTATCAGCTCCCACCCGTCAACTGTCTTGCTCTCATCGCTGTCACATGTGAAGGGTTCGTTCTGCTTTTTCATTTTCTCTCTCTTCAGCTGAAGATGCTGATTCTTACCAAGATAAATTTCAAGAACTAATAACCTTTTTGATATCTCTCCCGACGGTCCAAGCAGAGAGCGTGTGCTGGCTTTTTAACAGCACTCAGCTTCACATCCTAGGCGAACAGGATTTTCACTGTAATCTTCAGCATGAGGCAATGGTTCTTGATCAAGAATGGAGCCTCTTCCCTCATTGATATCAAAGATCAGTCATCCTTGACAATGGAACAGGCTGCAGCTTCCCTGATCGAGACAGGAGGTCAGCAGCATTTGCTGCGTCAGATGTAGGAAGCTCTTCCACTCTCATTCTCTTCCACATTGGCCCTTTCACTGCTTGACAGCAAAATGGTGTATCATCATATACTTCAGCACCGTATCAAATGTACATACAGCAAGCTTAGACAGCAGCTCGATATTGAACGGCTAATCTGTTAATGCAAGATGTTTATTGAGGAATGAGTCTTGGTCCTAAGACTCTGGGAAATGTTATGTGCTCATCCTTCGACAGTGGTCCAGGGAACTTCACCTTTCCACACAAACGGCAGGCAGGGATTCAAGTTAATATTGCATTTGTCAGACAACCAATAGCAGGAGCAATACAGACTCTCAATACTGCAACACCCTCTGACTGTGCGGCAATCACTCAGCACTGATCCTCCGACAGTGTGACACTCCCTCAGCACTAACCCTCCAACAGTGTGGCACTCCCTCAGCACTGATCCTCCAACAGTGCAGTGCTCCCTCAGCACCGACCCTCCGACAGTGTGATACTCCCTCAGTACTGACCCTCCAACAGTGCAACACTCCCTCAGCACTGATCCTCTGACAGTACGACACTCCCTCAGCACTGACCCTCCAACAGTGTGGCACTCCCTCAGCACTGACCCTCCAACCCTCCAACAGTGCAGTGCTCCCTCAGCACCGACCCTCCAACAGTGTGATACTCCCTCAGTACTGACCCTCCAACAGTGCAACATTCCCTCAGCACTGATCCTCTGACAGTATGACACTCCCTCAGCACTGATCCCCCAACAGTGTGGCACTCCCTCAGCACTGACCCTCCAACAGTGCAGCACTCCCTCAGCACTGACCCTCCGACAGTGCAGTACTCCCTCAGTACTGACTCTCTGACAGTGCAGCACTCCCTCAGCACTGACCCTTCAACAGTGTGGCACTCCCTCAGCACTGAATATCCAACAGTGCAGAATTCCCTCAGTACTGACCCTCAGACAGTGCAGCACTCCCTCAGCACTGACCCTCTGACAGTGCGGCACTCCCTCAGCACTGACCCTCTGACAGTGCGACACTCCCTCAGCACGGACGCTCTGACAGTGCAGCGCTCCCTCAGCACTGACCCTTCAACAGTGTGGCACTCCCTCAGCACTGACCCTTCAACAGTGCAGCACTCTCTCAGTACTGACCCTTCAACAGTATGGCACTCCCTCAGCACTGACCCTCTGACAGTGCAGCGCTCCCTCAGCACTGACCCTCCGACAGTGCGGCGCTCCCTCAGCACTGACCCTCCGACAGTGCGGTGCTCCCTCAGCACTCACACGTGGAGTGTTTTTTAAGGATATACATTCAGTGCCTTCTGACTGACAGATGATATCAACTGTGCAGATTCTAGATTTAAATCTAGAATTTTGTGATTACAGCAGTTGCTGATAAAATGTATTGAAAACCCAAATAATTAAGTGTCCTCGGACACTGAGAGGAAATGTGAAGCAGCTCCAGCAACTTTGTGTTGACATTAAACCTCGTGAAATCTGATCTGACACTGAGCAGAATTGCCAGTGTAAATGGATTGCAACGACACTAACATTTATCTTTCAAGAAACACGTTTGGAGCAGACTCCTCCATTATTGCTAACATTACTGTCCGACCTTACCGCTTGTTCACTGCCTACATTTCATTCCAAGAAACAGCCCATTGGCTGGGGGCTGCCAGAGTCAGAAGTAAATGTGAATGTTTTTGCTCTGACACTTGAATCAAGCCCATCAGGTTCAACTCGAACATTCTCCCTCAATTAGTGAAGCTGTTATAGGAACTTGATATTAAAACTTTATGAGTGAAGCAGAAGCAGGCAGCAATTAGGTTCAAAACCTCATTAGGCATTCTCCATTAGAAATCAGGCTGGCTGCACCAGTGTTTCAGCACAGTGTGACCATGACTCGTTTTACTAATAGTGAAAACGATTTTAAATGTTTACTGATTATTTTTTATGAGGTCGGACAAGTCCTGTAACAGGCAATTTGTAACAGCTCAGAATGATTACTGATGCTTAGCAGTTTAATGATACTCGCCGATGACACAGGAAGGAGAAATCGCACCTCATTTCATTTCAAAAGACGTGAATTTTATTTCTTTTCAGTCTCTTCAGCATTGCCTGAAGCCAACGCCTGTGGAGAATCAGTTACTCCTGGATGTGATCCAGGAGAGTTTGGTTTTCAACAAAAGCCCAGTAGCAATGCCGCTAACGTTTGTACTTCCCTGGAATCTGTGTCAGCCTTGATTGCATGTCCCTCACTTTAGTGTAGGATCCGAGTCTGTCCTATAGGCTTGAATTTGAAAGCTGTGTGTTCAATGGACTATCCAAAGACAACGGGATCAATGGTAGGCATGTTTCTAAATGGAGATCCCCTGCAAACCTACATTGCTGGACTTTGTTTTAAATAAAAATTGCCATCTCACTTCTCGATTATGGACCAGACCAAGCCCCCTCAGAATATATTAAGAAGGGATCAAAGACCCTAATGTTTTCTTATTTGAAAGGTAAATAGAAGGTATTGCATTCCAAATGCAATTCAATTGGCCAAACTACCAATCTTTGAAGCAAAACATACTTTATTCAAAACATACTTTATTCAAACACTACAGTTAAAATACAGCAAAAGAAAGAAGAAATTTGAATAACAACTCTTTGGAAAATGTAACAGCATAATAGATTATTTAACTATGGACTTAAGGAGCAACTTTCTCACACAAGATGGTGGTGCATGTATGGAATGAGCTGCCAGAGGAAGTGGTGGAGGATGGTACAATTACAGCATTTAAAAGGCAACTGGATGTGTATATGAATAGGAAGGGTTTGGAGGGATATGGGCCAAGTGCTGGCAAATAGGACTAGATTAATTTAGGATACCTGGTCAGCATGGACAAGTTGGACCAAAGGGTCTGTTTCTGTGCTGTACAGCTCTATGACTCCATGACTCTAACTACTAGACAACAATTGCTCCAATAGTAATATTCCATAAAGATGCCCTTGGAAAAGGCAAATTCAGTGAAATAGATTGTCTCACTGGCAATTCTCCAGTCCAGGAGGAACAGCATCAAGAGAAAACTCAGAAAGAGAGAGAGAGTAGCAGGGAGAGATGTACTGCTGCTTCCAAAGCCAGCTTTAAGTCATCAGTAACTGCTACTGAGAAACTAAACATAAAAATCCTGTATCTGTCCCCACCCATTCAGACTGCTTCTATTGTTCCAACTTTTAAAAAAATCCAAGGCCTCCCAAGCTGTTTACTTTATGGGTTTTGAGCAGATTGCTTGGTACCTCTGCCTCAAACTTTCTCCATTCAAAAAAAGGACAAAGCACATCTCTTAAAGCCATGGTATTATCACACCTCCCTCATAATATTAATAGGAGCATGAGCTGAGTGTTTTGGCTCTGCCTCCCTGGTTACATTTCCTGAGTTAATTCACAGAAGGCTGGGCTGAGTGTTAGCTTGATGGTGTAGGCTGTGATAGCGCTCAGATACTGTTCCACACCACCTTTCGGTGTCTTTGTTCCGATAACTCTCCTATTTACACAGCTGCTAGATCCTTTTCTTCTTCCTTCACTTGTGTTCCCTGATAAATATTGTGTTTGATGTTGCTGATGTCACTCTCCTGAGCCCTGAACTTTAATCTCAGGCTTAACTCTATCCTGATTGCTTTAACGACTGTGCTAATCATAGAGTGTGGGGTCAGCCTCATTATAAAGCAAGGAAGGCATCATTAACACAGAGTGCATGCAACTGAAATGAGTGTGGCATCCTATTATAATTCTGAAGAAAATTACAAGAACCAGCATTTTTTTTTCCCTACAAACACTTGAATAATAAATAAGATGAACTATCTGCAGTAGCTGGAGTCAATACTGCCTGGTTAAATATTAAATACAGGGTTCAAAAATTTAATTCCTACAGCTAAGGTTAATGTTAGATAATTAAATATTTAATGACTCTCAAACTTCTTAATATTATCACACTAACTATTCAATGAATTTCAATTATTCAGAATTGTCCAAAACAAAAAGTTGCTGTTGATCCTGAGTTTACCGATGTCATGGTGCTTTCTGAGCAGCTACCATTGACATTCACTAAACCCCCACTTTCAATATCCTGGAGGTTACCGTTAATCAGAAAATCATCTGGTCTTGCCATATGCAGACATTGACTACAAGAGCAGGTCAAAGGCTGGGAGTCCTGCAGCAAGCAACTCACTCCCCAAAGCCTGTCCACCATCGACAAGGCACAAGTCAGGAGTGGGAGGGAATGCTCCCCACTTGCCCTGGATGGGGGCAGCTCCAACAACACTTAAGAAGCTCGACACCATCCAGGACAAATCAGCCCCTGCTTGATTAGCACCAAATCTCCAACATCCACTCCCTCCACCACTGAGGCTTAGTAACAGCAGTATATTATCATAGAACATAGAACATTACAGTGCAGTACAGGCCCTTTGGCCCTTGCTGTTGTGCCGACCTGTGGAACCAATCTGAAGCCCATCTAACCTACACTATTCCATTCTCATCCATGTGCCTATCTAATGACCACTTAAATGTCCTTAAAGTTGGCGAGTCTACTACTATTGCAGGCAGTACATTCCACACCCCTGCTACCCTCTGAGTAAAGGAACACCTCTGACATCTGTCCTATATCTATCACCCCTCAGTTTAAAGCTATGTCCCCTTGTGCTAGCCATCACCATCTGAGGAAAAAGGCTCTCGCTATCTAACCTACCAAACCCTCTGATCATCTTATATGTCTCAATTAAGTCACCTCTCTAGTGAAAACAGCCTCAAGTCCCTCAACCTTTCCTTGTAAGACCTTCCCTCCATATCAGGCAACATCCTAGTAAATCTCCTCTGACCGTTTTCCAAAGATTCCACATGCTTCCTGTAATGTGGTGACCAGAACTGTATGCAATACTCCAAGTGCGGCCACACCAGAGTTTTGATATCGACAAGATGCACTGCAGAAATTCACCAAAGATCCTCAGGCAGCACCTTCCAAACCCAAGACCACTTCCATCTAGAAGGACAAGGGCAGTGGATACATGGGAACACCACCCCCTGAACATTCCCTTCCAGGCTACTCATCATATCAACAAGCTCACTGTCTCTGAGTCACAATCGCGAAACTCCCTCCCTAACGGCATTGTGGGTATATGGACTGCAATAGTTCAAGAAAGGAACTCACCACGATCTTCTACAGGGTAATTAGAGATGGTCAATAAATATTGGCTCAGCCAATTGTGTAGGTTAATTGAAACCATACCAAATCAAACTCAGCCTCTAACGAGGGTAAATTCGGGAACAACTTCTGTTTCCCAAGTCTGTGATTTCCCTTTCCACAACTTTTCATTTCAATGTCTTCCACCTGATTCCTGTCCCTGCCACAAAATTCAAACAACCCAAAGGTGGAAGGTGCTACATGGGGAGGTGGAAAGGTGCAAGGTGAGGTAAGAGAATAAGGTGGCAGGTGGGTCAGGGGTCAGGGGTCAGGGTGGCAGGTGGGTCAGGGGTCAGGGGTCAGGGTGGCAGGTGGGTCAGGGGTTACAGTGGCAGGTGGGTCAGGGATCAGGGTGGCAGGTGGGTCAGGGATCAGGGATCAGGGTGGCAGGTGGGTCAGGGTAGCAGGTGGATCGGGGTCAGGGGTCAGGTTAGCAGGTGGATCGGGGTCAGGGTGGCAAGTGTGTCAGGGTCAAGGTAGCCAGTGGGTCAGGGTAGCAGGTGGGTCAGGGGTCAAGTTGGCAGGTGGGTCAGGGGTTGGGGTGGAAGGTGGGTCAAAGGTCAGGATGGCAGGTGTGTCAGGGGTCAGGTTGGCAGGTGGGTCAGGGGTCAGGTTGGCAGGGGGTCAGGGGTCAGGGGTCAGGGTGGCAGGTGGGTCAGGGGTCAGGGTGGCAAGTGCGTCAGGGATCAAGGTAGGAGGTCGGTCAGCTGTCAGGTTGGCAGGTGGGTCAGGGGTCAGGTTGGCAGGGAGGTCAGGGTGGCAGGTGGGTCAGGGGTCAGGGTAGCAAGTGGGTCAGGGGTCAGGTTGGCTGGTGGGTCTGGGGTCAGGGTGCCAGGTGTGTCAGGGGTCAAGGTAGCCAGTGGGCCAGGGTAGCAGGTGGGTCATGGGTCAGGTTGGCAGGTGGGTCAGGGGTCAGGTTGGCAGGGGGGTGAGGGTGGCAGGTGGATCAGGGGTCAGGGTAGCAAGTGGGTCAGGGGAAAGGTAGGAAGTCGGTTAGGTGTCAGGTTGGCAGGTCGGTCAGGTTGGCAGGTGGGTCAGGGGTCAGGGTAGCAGGTGGGTCAGGGGTCAGGGTAGGAGGTCAGTCAGGGATCAGGTTGGCAGGTGGGTAAAGAATCAGAAGGCTTGGCTGCCCACAACGGACTGATTAAAATTGAGGATGAGCAAGATGCCTGAATTGGAGGGCTGTAGAAACTGGGCTGGAAGAGGTAAATGTTCCTGTGGGATTGTTCATTGAGTCTGTCTCCTGTCCACTCAATGTATACACACTGACACATAGTCGCTGCATCAAATGAGGCTTTAGTATGTTTCCCATCACAACCAGTGTGCCTTTCATAGCCTCTGTCAGGTGGTGAGGGGCGATAGGTGGGTTTGGAAGGAAAAGTCAACACAGCAGAACATTTGATGCCATGACCTCTGGTCATATCACTGAACCCTACAGAACACTTACCTTTGTACAATAAACCGACGGGAACATCTATCCTCATGCAATAAACCACCAAATCACTTCAATTTAGTTTGTAAAAATATCATTCCCAGAAGCAGCGACAGAACAAGAGGAGAAGGTGTAGATGGAGACTATGTTTAACAGTCCTGAAACATTACACAGATTGTGTGCTGACAGTTCCTCAGTGCTAACTGGACCAGGCAATGTTCACCATTCAATGATCGCGTTTGAATCAAATAGGTACAATTAACTGATAAACAGCAGGATATGAATAAATGTCTCTGCCATCATCTCAATATTACATTTTTATTGGATCATGAATCCTCTAAAATACTAGTGACGGTTTCTACTCGCTGGTGGAATGTCAATAAAGGTCCTTTCTATTGTAAATGGTCGGATAATAGAATCTTATTGAAAAAGAGCCAAGCTGAAGAACAGGAGTGAAGGAGCAAATGATGTCCTCTGCAAATCAATCAGACATTTTTCACATTATCTCAGAATATCATTAAGTTCCAAGCAGTGAATTCTTTCAGTGATACCACTGTGATTCTGTGCAGTAAAGGACTCCAATGTGTCCCAGTGAGAAGCTCTGTTAGCTTGTCTTCCTTGACACGGCACAACACACAGCACCCACCTGGAGACTGGCTTCCTCTGTAACAAGATAAAGAGAAATCACGTTCGATGTTGACATGGGCCATTCAGCCCATTGCTCCCCATGACAGAGAATTTCTAGGATTAATGATCCTCTCAGGGAAGAAGTTCCTGCTCATCTCAGTCTTTATTAGCTGATCCTGAATTTTTGAACATGATCTTAGAATCATAGAGATGTACAGCATGGAAACAGACCCTTCGGTCCAACCCGTCCATGCCGACCAGATATCCCAACCCAATCTAGTCCCACCTGCCAGCACCCAGCCCATATCCCTCCAAACCCTTCCTATTCATATACCCATCCAAATGCCTCTTAAATGTTGCAATTGTACCAGACTCCACCACATCCTCTGGCAGCTCATTCCATATATACACTCCCCTCTGCATGAAAACATTGCCCCTTAGGTCCCTTTTATATCTTTCTCCTCTCACCCTAAACCTATGCCCTCTAGTTCTGGACTCCCCAACCCCAGGGAAAATACCTTGTCTATATATCCTATCCATACCCCTTATGATTTTATAAACCTCTAGAAGGTCACACCTTAGCCTCTGACGCTCCAGGGAAAAAAGCCCCAACCGATCCAGCCTCTCCCTGTAGCTCAAACCCTCCCTCCCTGTAAATCTTTTCCAAAGCCTTTCAAGGTTCACAACATCGTTCCAATAGGAAGGAGACCAGAATTGCACACAATATTCCAAAAGTGGCCGAACCAACATCCTGTACAGCTGCAGCATGACCTCGCAACTTCTATACTCATTGCTCTGATCAATAAATGAAAGCATACCAAATACTTTCTTCACTATCCTATCTACCTGCAACTCTACTTTCAATTAACTATGAACCTGCACTCCAAGGAGTATTGTTCAGCAATACTCCCCAGGACTTTACCACTAATTGTATAAGTCATGCCCTGATTTGCTTTTCTAAAATGCAGCACCTCACATTTCTCAAAATTAAACTCCATTTGTCATTGCTCAGCCCATTGGCCCATCTGATCATGATCCAGTTGTAATCTGAGGTAACCTTCTTCGCTGTCCACTACACTTCCCATTTTGGTGGCATCTGCAAACTTACTAACTATACCTCCTTTGTTCAAATCCAAATCGTTTATATAAAAGATGAAAAGTAGTGGACCCAGCACCGATCCTTGTGGCACCCACTGGTCACATGCCTCCAGTCTGAAAAACAACCCTCCATCACCACCCTCTGTCTTCTACCTTTGAGCCAGTTCTGTATCCAAATGGCTAGTTCTCTCTGCTTTCCATGATAATCTAACTTTGCTAACCAGCCTCCCATGGGGAACCTTGTTGAATGCTTTACTGAAGTCCATACAGATACATCCACCATTCCATCTTCATCAATTCTCTTTGTTACTTTATCTAATTCCAATTTCTATTACCAAGGAAACCTTCCAATATTGACCATATCGAACCCCTCAGAATCTTAATTGTTTCATTCCTCTAAGCTCCAATAAGTATCAGCTGCCCACATTTCCTCATGAGACTGACAATTGCTTCATCTCAGGAATTGGGCTGGTAAATCTCCTCTGAATAGTCTCCAGTGTAAGTCTATCCCCTTATAAGCGCAGGTTAGCTGGTTAGCCATGGGACATGCGGGGCTACAGGGTTGGGATGGCAGTGGTGGATCTGAGTGGAATGCTCTTCTGAGGGTTGGTGTGGACTCAATTGTCTTCATACAAAACAAAAGGGAAAGGGATTATTATAGAATTGTCATAATGTCGATAGAGCTGAAAATGTGTTGCTGGAAAAGCACGGCAGGTCAGGCAGCATCCAAGGAACAGGAGAATCGATGTTTCGGGCATGAGCCCTTCTTCAGGAATGAGGAAAGTGTGTCCAGCAGGCTAAGATAAAAGGTAGGGAGGAGGGACTTGGGGGAGGGGCGTTGGAAATGCGATAGGTGGAAGGAGGTCAAGGTGAGGGTGATAGGCCGGAGTGGGGGTGGGAGCGGAGAGGTCAGGAAGAAGATTGCAGGTTAGGAAGGTGGTGCTGAGTTCGAGGGTTGGGACTGAGACAAGGTGGGGGCAGGGGAAATGAGGAAGCTGGAGAAATCTGAGTTCATCCCTTGTGGTTGGAGGGTTCCTAGGCGGAAGATGGGGCGCTCTTCCTCCAGCCGTCATGTTGCTATGGTCTGGCAACACATTTTCAGCTCTGATCTCCAGCATCTGCAGTCCTCACTTTCTCCTTCATAATGTAGATAGAGGCCAATTGTGTCTGCATTGATTCTCTGAAAAGCAACCCAACCATACCTACCCTGCAATCCCACATTTCTCACAGCCAATCCACCCTAAGCTGCACATCTTTGGATTGTGGGAGGAAACCGGAGCACCCGGAGGAAACCCACACAGACACGGGGAGAATGTGCAAGCTCCACACAGACCGTTGCCCGAGGCTGGAATTGAACCTGGGTCCCAGGTGCTGTGAGGCAGCAGGGCTGCCCATACTCCCCAACATTATATTGGTGAAGGATTGAGTAAATTAAAGTGAAATAGCAAGGCAAGATAACAATAAAAATAATGAGAATAAGATTATATCAGGAAAGAACAGCAAGTGTCAACCTAGAGATGTGTCAGTGAATAGGGTCAGTGTTTACAAAAACAATTCCTGAAAAATCAATTACGGTCTCAGTATCTTAATGCCACAGCATTCCCAATAAAACAACGTGTCAGCTCAAATAGAAATTCATATTTATCACCTGACAGTCATTACAAAGATGTGGCTACAAGACCAACAAATCTGGGAGCTCAGTATTAAAACATAGACAACATTCAAGAAGGACTGGAAAAGATGACGGGCAAGATCTGCTCATTAATGATATCTCTTCACCTGAGGCAGGAGGGCAATGAAGGTTCACCTGACTCAGGCCTGGGATGGAGGAAATCTACGAGAATGAAAGGATAAACACACTAGGCCCATATTCCTTGGAGTTTAGAAGGATGGAATATGATCTCATCCAACTAGAAAAAAAACTCATATGTGTTGACAGGTTGGATACAGAAAGGATGTTTACCCTGACCATGGGTGATGGGGAGGAGGGGTGGGTTGGTCATGTCTCGAGCCAGGATACGGTTTTAGAATGAGGGGCGCACCATTGAGATTGAGATGAGGAGGAATGTCTTCCCTCAGAGGGTACAGAATCGTCATACTTCTCTGTATCAGGGAGGAGAAGGCTTGGTGGAATTGTTGCTGGGCTATTAATTCAGAGCTGAAAATATGTTGCTGGAAAAGCGCAGCAGGTCAGGCAGCATCCAAGGAGCAGGAGCAGGAATCCTGAAGAAGAGCTCATGCCCAAAACATCGATTCTCCTGTTCCTTGGATGCTGCCTGACCTGCTGTGCTTTTCCAGCAACACATTTTCAGCTCTGATCTCCAGCATCTGCAGTCCTCACTTTCTCCTATTAATTCAGAGACCCAGGTATTGCCGTCGGGACCTGCGATTGAATCCAAGCATGGCAGATGATGGAATTGGAATTCAGTAAATATCTGGAATTAAGAATCGAAGCAATATGGTTGACCCTTAACTGCCCTCTGGACAAAGTTAAAAATCACAAAACACCAGGTTATAGTCAGGGATGGGCAAGAAACATGAGCCCAGCCAATGACGCCCTCATCCCCTGAATAAAGGAAAAGAAAATTTCCAGAGAGCTGTGGAGACTCAGTCACTGAATATGTCCGAGACTGAGATTGTTAAATTTCTGTATCAGTGGATATAGGGATGGTGCTGGAGAAGGGGAGTGATGTAGAAGATCCATCATGAATGGTGGAAAGGACTCAAAGGGCTGAATATTTCTTATGAGCTTACATGACCAATTCCACCCATCTTGCATGCAGACTTCATTCATAGGAATAATTGTAGCTTTGTGCAGTAATATAACACAGTGAGGCTGGAAACAGTCAGCAAGTGGGAGGTTGGTTACTGATGTGGGAAGGAGTGGAAATAAAGAGATCAGACAGGTTGGCGAGAAGGATTCAATCAGCTAATTTGACTTTGTTACTATTGATTCCTTAACAGTTATTTAGTTATATAAACAGTATCTAATTATCATTGTCTTTTAATCTGGTCACTGTGTTTTGATAGTGTTTTTAGTCTCCTAAATGACCATTTTGCAGAATTGTCGAACTTCTGCCCACAGTACAGCAATGATTACATTTCAGGGTGCTTCAGGATCTTCAGTATCAGCATGATTCATGGTCAGCCGAGCTTCTCAGCTGCCTTCACTTTACAAAAAGAGCTTTTGCTGCCAGTTCCTTACAGAAGGACAGAGGTCCAGAGGATTTGAAATCTGCTTTTTCAAACTGAGCTGCACAGCTCCGAGCACCTTGACCAACATTGGCTGCAGGCTTGGCACTGTCTCAGTTTCAAATACATTATCCTACTTTTCATCTTGCAATATAGGCTGGACAGTGGCTCAGTGGTTAGTGATGCTGCCTTACAGTACTAGAGAGCTCGGTTCAATTCCACTCTCAGGCAATTGTCTGTGTGGATTTCCTCTGGGAGCTCCAGTTTCCTCCTACAGTCTAAAGATGTGTAGGTTAACCTTTTACTTCACATCTTCTGCCAATAGACAATAGACAATAGACAATAGATGCAGGAGTAGGCCATTCAGCCCTTCGAGCCTGCACCGCCATTCAATATGATCATGGCTGATCATTCCCAATCAGTATCAGTATCAGTATCCTGTTCCAGCCTTATCTCCATAACCCTTGACTCCACTATAGGTGGATTAACCATGGGAAATACAGGGTTACAGAGATGGGGGTAGATGAGATGCTTTTTGGAGGGTCAGTATGGGCCAAATGGCTTGGTTTCACACTGTAGGGAATCTCTGACCTCAGCCCACCCTCTCTCTATTTGCTACTAAATGGTTCGATCATACAAGATTCTGACGCCTTTTGCTTTCTTGTTTCCCATCTCTTCACATTTGGCAACCGTGCCTGGGCCCCACGCTCTGGAATGCCCTCTTTCTCCTCCTTTCGGATGTTCCTTAAAACTAGCCTGTTTGACCAAGCTCTCTTAACTAATCATTAATAAGCTATTAAATTATGTTCAGTAATTCTCCGGTGAAATATTCTGGGATGTTTTACAGCGTTCAAGACTCTCCATCAATGTGAGTTATTTTTGTTACACGTGGTGAGATGTTTAAGCTCAGCCAGGATAACCCTAGTGAGGCTGGGCAGGAAATCAAGCTGTTGTTGTTATCTACTTCGAACTGCCCACCTCCAGACACCAGGTGAGGGGATGATTGGGTGCAGTTGTGATGCACCCCAGGGTTTACCAGCCTTGTCTGATTCTGTTCACACTCCGACATACACAGAGTTAGGGCTGCACATGGACTAATAGCCTCCAATTTAGGTTGGGAAAAAAAATGGGTGGCACAGTGTTAGCACTACTGCCTCACAGCGCCAGGCACCCGGGTTCAATTCCCGCCTCAGGCAACTGTCTGTGTGGAGTTTGCACATTCTCCCTGTGTCTGTGTGGGTTTCCTCCGGGTGCTCTGATTTCCTCCCACAGTCCAAAAATGTGCAGGTTAGGTGAATTGGCCATGCTAAATTGCCCATTGTGTTAGGTGAAGGGGTAAATGTAGGAGAATGGGTCTGGGTGGGTTGCTCTTCGGAGGGTCGGCGTGGACTTGTTGGGCCGAAGGGCCTGTTTCCACACTGTAGGGAATCTAATCTAATCATATGGCATCTCAACATGGGTGTGATTCCAACTCTAGCTGAGGTTATCATGAGGGACTCTCCTTCTCAACCTTACCCTTCACCTGAGGCATGGTGACCTTGAAGGTTGAGTCACAGGTTGACAGGGTGGTGAAGATGGCCTTCATCAGTCAGGGCAATGAGTACAGGAGTTGGGATGTCATGCTGCAGCTGTACAGGATACTCATAATGCCACAATTAGAATACAATTCTGTTCTCCCCGCTATAGGCAAGATGTTACTAAACTGGAAAACATGCGGAAAAGATTTACAAGGATGTTACCTGAGACTGGAAAATCTGAGTAATAAGGAGAGGCTGGATCGGCTGGGACTATTTCCCTGGAACCTAGGAGGCTGAGGGATGACCATATTTTGAATTGAATTGAATGATTCATCATCACATGTATTAAACAAATAAATACAGTGAAAAGTAGAACGATGTTCTGGCACCATTTTGAATTACAGAAGATAACTAAAATGTAAACAGTGTTCATCTTCTTCCCTTCTCATGCTCCACTTGACATCAAGTTGGGGGGGCAGGGGGTTGTCTCCACAATGGGCCCCAGGCTCTCACTCTAATTGGACTCTAGGCCAACAAAGGCCCAGCATCACAGTCGATGCCAGGACCCCCTCCAGGCCCATTGTCAATTCAACCACCACTCCCGTCGTTACCGGGGACCACTCCAGGCCTACTGCACTGCTGCAGCTGAAGCCCAACCTCTCCAATTCAACACTGACCACAGATGTCACTGCCACTACCACCAAAAAGAACAAAAGACAATGAAAAGGAGGGAGGAAGAAAGAAGAAGAGAAAGTTTGATTCAAATGTACAACGGCAGACAGACTAAGGAGCCTGAATGCTGCCTACCTTGCCTTGGTCACCATCTTATAATTTTCTTGCAAGTTAGAGAGGTTTATAAAATCATGAGGAGCATAGCTGAGGTGAATAGCCAAGGTCTTTTTCAAAGGGTTGGGGATTTCAGAACTAAAAGGCAAAGGTTTCGGGTGAGAGGGGAAAGATATAAAAAGGACCCAAGGGGCAACTTTTTCACACAGAGGGTGGTACGTGTATAGAATGAGCTGCCAGAGGAAGTGGTGGAGGCTGGTACAATTGCAACATTTAAAAGGCATCTGGATGAGTATATGAATAGGAAGGTTTAGAGGGATGTGGACTAGGTGCTGGCAAATGGGACTAGATTAGGTTAGGAAATCCAGGTCTGCACAGAGGTTGGACCAAAGGGCCTGTTTGTGCGCTGTATTCCTCTATAACTGTATGAGCCTCAGGTTAAACCATCACCAGCCGTGTCTCTGTCTCATGAGAGAGCAGCCCAATCCAAGACTTTGTTTACCGAATGTCAAACATCTTGATGAGTGACACCATGTTGCTCCTAAACTCTTCATCCTACCACCCCTTCAAGGATGCTCACTCAATAAGACATGCCAATTGCATTGTTACAGCCCACTTAGGGGGAATGATGCCTTTCCATGTCCCAATTCTCCACAGCTTATAAGAAACGTTGAATTTTAAAAGGGAAGGACCATTGTCAATCTCCAATTTGGAGGATGCATTGGCATAGCACCAATGTCTGTGGACTGGTGACCCTGAAGCCCAGACTATCATTATGGGCAAATCCCACTATAAGACCATAACACCATAAGACATAGGAGTGGAAGTAAGGCCATTCGACCCATCATGTCCACTCTGCCATTCAATCATGGCTGATGGGCATTTCGTTGCCACTTACCCGCAGCCTCCCCGTATCCCTTAATTCCTTGCGAGATCAAGAATTTATCGATCTCTGCCTTGAAGACATTTAACGTCCCGGCCTCCACTGCGCTCCAAGGCAATGAATTCCACAGGCCCACCACTCTCTGGCTGAAGAAGTGTCTCCTCATTTCTGTTCTAAATTGACCCCCTCTAATTCTAAGGCTGTGCCCATGGGTCCTAGTTTCCTTGCCTGACGGAAACAAATTCCCATCGTCCACCCTTTCTCAGCCATGCATTATCTTGTAAGTTCCTATTAGATCTCCCCTCAACCTTCTAAACTCTAATGGATACAATCCCAGAATCCTCAGCCATACTATGTAATAGGAAGTCAATTAAAAATCGAGTGGAGGCTCTGTATATACTGTCTGTTTTTGTAAAACCCACCGGGGTCTCTAATATCCTTTAGGGAAGGAAATCTGCTGTCCTTACCTGGTCTGGGCTGGTCGACATGTGACTCCAGACGCACAGTGAAGCAATTGGCTCTTAAGTGCCCTCTGGGGTAATTAGGGATGGGCAATAAATGCTGGCCCAGCCAGTGATGCCCACATCCTGTGACTGATTGGGAAATTAAACATCAGATTACATTCAAAGTTTGGGAGAAGATTTGTAGCTCGGGTGCTTGTTGTTGTGGTTCTGTTCACCGAGCTGGGAATTTGTGTTGCAAACGTTTCGTCCCCTGTCTAGGTGACATCCTCAGTGCTTGGGAGCCTCCTGTGAAGCGCTTCTGTGTTGATAGAGTCTGTGGATGAGTGCCATATGGCAAACACATCGACCTGGACCCATTATACCGTCCACTACAGTGGACAGCTCGAACTGACAACCGGAAGCGGCAGAGACGGGCCACTATAAATGCCGGAGGAAACAGCACAGAAGTGCTTCACAGGAGGCTCCCAAGCACTGAGGATGTCACCTAGACAGGGGACAAAACGTTTGCAAGACAAATTCCCAGCTCGGCGAACAGAACCACAACAATCAGATTACATATCGCTCAGAACCAGAAATGAGTCAGCCAGGTTCTTTCAAAAACAAGAAAAGCATTAATTTAATGCAAAGAAAACTTTCTCAAGCAAAGATGAAATGATTATAAACAAAAGGTTTAAGTAGTGCAAATACATACAACTACATTCTTGAAAAAAATGATACAAATATAAAGCCTACAAAGGAAATAAACTGCTCTGTTGAGTGCTATCTGAGCCATAGTTTGGTTAACAGTTAAGTTCAGAAGGAAGATATATTTACAGATTGTCCCATCTGCTGGTCTGTAGCCAACCTCACTTTCCACACAAGCTGTTGGCTTTGGGATTCCTTCCTGGATCAGTCACAGCTGGCTGAGCTCTTTATCCGTGCAGACAGCACTTGTAGATTCTGGATTCACCTTTAAGAATGCTCACGTTTCAGCCCTGACAAATTTCCTGTCAGGAGTCAGCTGTTAGGCATGGAGAGATCTTCCAGAGCCATTTAAACTCCCAAACTTCAATTTCCTCTCCTCAAGGCTACATTGCTTCATATTCCTGATCCAACAGGCAGGTGTGGATGTGCCAGCATGATTTCAGCTCCTGAGCAAGCTGCTATTTTCACAGGACCGGGACTGCCCCTGAATTTCACTGAGCTCCAAGACCAGGCCAGCCCTTTGATTTCCAAATCTAGCTGACCTCTTTCTGAGTCTGCATCTCAGTGAAATTGACAGATCCCTAAACTACTGTTCACTCACCCCCGGAGCTGCTTTTACTATCGACAAAAATATTCCCAGAAGATTTTGTTCCTGTCGCTAGGCAGAATCAAATGTAACTAATATTAGAACATCCTGAATGTTACAAATCCGCAGCTTACACTGCACAAATGGACATAATCTACTGGATTTAATACAACTTGCACAGCCATTGCTGAGAACAGTTAACAGGTAACTATACTGTTATGGGCCTGGAGTCACGTGTAGGTCAGGCTGTGTAAAGAAGGTGGATTTCTTTTCCCCAAAAGACACGAGTGAATGTGATGAGTTTTTCAGACAATCCAAGAGGATCGTGGTCACTGTTACTAAGTTTGGGGATTTGTCCTGAGAATCTCCAACATTGACTCCAGACCCCACAAAGACTTATAGCACCCGGTCAAACATGAGTAAGGAAACATCCTGCTGGTGAGCACGCACCCCAGTACCTCCCTGCCGAACATCACCTCAAGGAATCACTGAGAGGGGGCAGGTGCAGGATGGACTCTGGGTGGGGCATTTCAATGTCCACCATCAAGAGTGGCTCGGTGGCGGTAATACTGATTGAGATGGTTGGGTCCTAAAGGACGTAGCTGCCAAACTGGGTCTATGTCAGGTGGTGAGGGAACCAACAAGAGGAAAAATCATACTTGACCTCATCCTTACCAATCCCCCAGCTGCAGATGTATCTCTCCATGACATTATTGGTAAAAGTGACCTTGCCACAGACTTTGTGTAGACAAAGTCCCACCTTCACATTGAGAATACACTCCATTGCGTTGTGTGGCACTGTCACTCTGCAAAATGGGACAGACTTCGAACAGATTGAGCAACTCAAGGCTGGGCATCCATGAGGCACTGTGGGCCATCAACAGCAGCAGAACTGTACTCCAGAACAATCTGTAACCTCATGGCCCAGCATATCCCCCACTCAACTATTACCATCAAGCCAAGGGATCAACCCTGACTCAGTGGAGGGTACAGGAGGGCATGCCAGGAGCAGCACCAGACATACTTGAAGATGAGATGTCAGCCTGGTGAAACTGTCAAACAGGACGACTTGTGTTGCCAAACATCATAAACGACAAGCGATACAGCGAAACAATCCCACAACCAATGGATCCAATCTAAGCTCTGCAGTCCTTCCACATCCAGTCATGCATCGTGGTGGACAATTAAACAACTCCCTGGAAGAACAGGCTCCAATATGATAGGAAGCCCATTATATCAGTAAGGTGGAAACATTTGCAACTACCTTCAGCTAGAAGTTGCTGTTGTTGGAGGTGAGTCATTTCAGCGCCAGGACATCTCTGCAGGAGTTACTCAGAGTAGAGTAATAGAGTCATAGAGACGTACAGCATGGAAACAGACCCATCGGTCCAACTTGTCCATACCGATCAGATATCCCAACTCAATCTAGTCCCACCTGCCAGCACTTGGCCAATATCCCTCCAAACCCTTCCTATTCATATACCCATCCAAATGCCTTTTAAATGTTGCAATTTTATTAGACTCCACCACTCCCGCTGGCAGCTCATTCTATACACATACCACCCTCTGTGTGAAAAAGTTGCCCCTTAGGTCTCTTTTATATCTTTCCCCTCTCACCCTAAACCTATGCCCTCTAGTTTTGGACTCACCCCTGCTCCTCAGCCCCCAGGGAAAAGACTTTGTCTATTTATCCTATCCATGCCCCTCATAATTTGAAAATTTCTATAAGGTCACCCCTCAGCCTCCGACGCTCCAGGGAAAACAGCCCCAGTCTGTTCAGCCTCTCTCTGTAGCTCAAACCCTCCAAACCTGGCAACATCCTTGCAAATCTTTTCTGAACCTTTTCAAGTTACATAACATCTTTCCAATAGGAAGGAGACCAGAATTCCAAAAGTAGCCTAACCAATGTCCTGCACAGCTGCAACATGACCTCCCAACTCCTGTATTCAACACTCTGATCAATAAAGGAAAACATACCAAACACCTTCTTCACTATCCTATCTACCTGCGACTCCACTTTCAAGGAGCTATGAACCTGCGCTCCAAGGACACTTTGTTCAGCAACACTCCCCAAGACTTTACCATTAAAAGTCCTGCTAAGTCCTGCATTTTCCCAAAATGCAGCTACTTGCATTTAGTTAAATTAAACTCCATCTGCCACTTCTCAGCCCATTGGCCCATCTGGTCAAGATCCTGTTGTAATCTGAGGTAACCTTCTTCGCAGCCCACTACACCTCCAATTTTGGTGGCATCTGCAAACTTACTAACTGTACCTCTTATGTTCACATCCAAATCATTTACATAAATGATGAAAAGTAGCGGACCCAGCACCGATCCTTGCGGCACTCCACTGGTCACAGGCTTCCAGTCTGAAAAACAACCCTCTACCACTACCCTCTGTCTTCTACCTTTGAGCCAGTTCTGTATCCAAATGGCTAGTTCTCCCTGTATTCCATGAGATCTAACCTTGCTAACCAGTCTCCCATGGGGAACCTTGTCGAATGCCTTCCTGAAGCCCATATACATCACGTCCACCACTCTGCTCTCATCAATCCTCTTTGTTACTTCTTCAAAATACTCAACCAAGTTTGTGAGACATGATTTCCCACCACAAAGCCATGTTGACTATCCCGAATCAGTCCTTGCCTTTCCAAATATATATACACACTCTGTCCCTCAGGATTCCCTCCAACAACTTGTTCACCACCGACGTCAGGCTCACTGGTCTATAATTCCCTGGCTTATCCTTACCACCATTTTTAAACAACGGCACCACATTAATCAACGTCCAGTCTTCCAGCACCTCACCTGTGACTATCGATGATACAAATATCTCAGCAAGAGACCCAGCAATCACTTCTCTAGTTTCCCACAGAGTTCTAGGGTACACCTGATCAGGTCCTGGGGATTTATCCACTTTATGCATTTCAAGATATCCAGCATTTCCTCCTCTGTAATATGGACATTTTTCAAGATGTCACCCATCTATTTCCCTACATTCTATATCTTCCATGTTCTTTTCCACAGTAAACACTGAATAAAAATACTTGTTCATTATCTCCCCCCATCTCCTTTGGCTCCACACAAAGGCCGCCTTGCTGATCTTTGAGGGGCTCTATTATCTCCCTAGTTACCCTTTTGTCCTTAATGTATTTGTAAAAGCCCTTTGGATTCTCCTTAATTCTATTTGCCAAAGCTATCTCATGTCTCCTTTTTGCCCTCCTGATTTCCTCTTTAGTACAGTGTCTTCAGCCTGACCATCTTCTGCTGCTTCATCAATGACCTTCCCTCCATCATAAGGTCAGAAGTGGGATGTTCACTAATGACTACACACTGTTCAGCATTATTCATGGTTCCCCAGATACTGAAGCAGTCCATGTTCAAATGCAACAAGGGCTAGTAGAGTTCTGCAGGGGTCTGTGATGGGACCACAGTGAGTCATGTTATACATTAACGATCTGGAGAAAGGAGAAAGTGAGGACTGCAGATGCTGGAGATCAGAGCTAAAAAATGCATTGCTGGAAAAGCGCAGCAGGTCAGGCAGCATCCAAGGAGCAGGAAAATCGACATTTCGGGCATAAGCCCTTCTTCAGGAATGAGGAGGGTGTGCCAAGCAGGCTAAGATAAAAGGTAAGGGAGGAGGGACTTGGGGGAGGGGCGTTGGGAATGCGATAGGTGGAAGGAGGTTAAGGTGAGGGTGATAGGCCGGAGAGGGGGTGGGGGCGGAGAGGTCGGGAAGAAGATTGCAGGTTAGGAAGGCGGTGCTGAGTCTGAGGGTTGGGACTGAGATAAGGTGGGGGGAGGGGAAATGAGGAAGCTGGAGAAATCTGCATTCATCCCTCGTGGTTGGAGGGTTCCTAGGCGGAAGATGAGGCGCTCTTCCTCCAGGCGTCGTGTTGCCATGGTCTGGCGATGGAGGAGGCCAAGGACCTGCATGTCTTTGGTGGAGTGGGAGGGGGAGTTAAAGTGTTCAGCCACGGGGCGGTTGGGTTGGTTGGTGGGGTGTCCCAGAGGTGTTCTCTGAAACGTTCCGCAAGTAGGCGGCCTGTCTCCCCAATATAGAGGAGGCCACATCGGGTGCAGCAGATGCAGTAAATGATGTGTGTGGAGGTGCAGGTGAATTTGTGATGGATATGGAAGGATCCCTTGGGGCCTTGGAGGAAGGTGAGGGGGGAGGTGTGGGCGCAAGTTTTGCATTTCTTGCGGTTGCAGGGGAAGGTGCTGGGAGTGGAGGTTGGGTTGGTGGGGGGTGTGGACCTGACGAGGGAACCTCAGAGCGAGTGGTCTTTCTGAAATGCTGATAGGGGAGGGGAAGGAAATATATCCTTGGTGGTTGGGTCTGTCTGGAGGTGGCGGAAATTATAAAGGATGATATGATGTATCTGGAGGTTGGTGGGGTGGTAGGTGAGGATCAGTGGGGTTCTGTCCTGGTGGTGATTGGAGGGGCGGGGCTCAAGGGCGGAGGAGCGGGAAGTGGAGGAGATGCGGTGGAGAGCATCGTCAACCACGTCTGAGGGGAAATTGTGGTCTTTGAAGAAGCAGGCCATCTGGGTTGTTCGGTACTGGAATTGGTCCTCCTGGGAGCAGATGCGGCAGAGGCAAAGGAATTGGGAATATGGGATGGCGTTTTTACATGGGGCAGGGTTGGAGGAGGTGTAGTCTAGGTAGCTGTGGGAGTCAGTCGGTTTATAGTAAATGTCTGTGTTGAGTCGGTCACCTGAGATAAAAATGGAGAGGTCTAGGAAGGGGAGGGAGGAGTCTGAGACGGTCCAGGTAAATTTGAGGTCAGGGTGGAAGGTGTTGGTAAAGTGGATGAACTGTTCAACCTCCTCGTGGGAGCACGAGGCAGCACCGATACAGTCATCGAATTAGCGGAAGAAAAGGTGAGGGGGTGGTGCCAGTGTAGCTGCGGAAGATGGACTGTTCCACATCTGGAGAAAGGAACTGAGGGTATTGTTGCTGAGTGTTCAGATGATCAAAGATAGATGGAGGGACAGGTAGTGTTGAGGAAGCAGGGACGTTGCAGAAGGACTTGGACAGGTTAGTAGAGTGGGCAAAGAAGTGGAAGATGGAAGACAATATGGGAAAATGTGAGGTTATGCACTTCTGTCGGAAAAAGAGAGGCATAGACTATTTGGAGATAGCATTTAGAAATCTGCAGTACAAAGGGTCTTGGAATCCTAGTTCAAGACTCCCTTAAACATTAACAGGCAGGTTCACTTGGCAGTTAGAAAGGCAAATCCAATGTTAGCATTAATTTCAAAGGGATAAAATACAGGGGCAGAGGTGTGCTGCTGCAGCTGTTTAAGGCTCTGGTCAGATCCCCTTTGGAATATTGTGAGCAGTTTTGGGCCCCACATCTAAGGAAGGATGTACTGGCATTGGAGGGGGTCCAGAGGAGGCTCACAAGAATGGCCCTGGGGATGAAGGTCTTGTCATATGAAGCGTCATTGAGGAGTCTGGGTCTGTATTCAATGGTATTTAGAAGGATGAGGGGGGAATCTGATTGAAACTTACAGAATACTGAGAATCCTGAATGGAGCGGATATGGAGAAGATGGGTTCCATGAGTAGGAGAGACTAGGAACTGAGGCCCCAGCCTCAGGGTGAAGGGATTAACCTTTAGAACTGAGATGAGGAGGAATTTCTTCAGCCAGAGGGTGGGGAATCTGTGGAGCTCATTGCCACAGAGGACTGTGGAGGCCAGGTCACTGAGTGTCTTTAGACTGAGGTCGATTGGTTCTTGATTGGATCAAGGGTTACGGGGAGCAGGCAGGAGAATGTGGTTGAGAAACCTGTCAGCCGTTATTGAATGGTCAAGCAGACTTGATTAGTAAATGGGCTAATTCTGTTCCTGTATCTTATGATCTTATAACCGGGACAATATTCAGACTTGGTCTGACAAGTGGCAAGTAACATTACTGCAACACAAATGCCAGGCAATGACCATCCCCAACAAGAGGAAATCTGACCATTACCCATCACTAAAACCATCACCAAAATCCTCATGATCAACAACATGCATTAACCATTGACCAGAAACTGAATTGGACTCTCCATATAAATACTATGGCTATGAGAGCAAGTAGGAGACTGGGAATGCTACAAGTAACTCACCTCCTGACTCCTCAAGGCCTGTCCACCACCTACAAGGCAGTGCAATGGAATACTCCCCACTGGCCTGGATGGGTGCAGCTCCAACAACACTCAAGAACCTTGACACAATTCAGGACAAAACAGGTCAGTAGATTGTCACCACATCCACAAACATCCATTTACTCCACCGCCGATGCTCAGTAACAGCAGTGTGTACCATCTACGTGATGCACTTCAATGGCTCACCAAGACTCCTCAGACAGCACCTTCCACACCCACGACCACTTCCATTGAGAAGGACAAGGCCAGCAGATACATGGGAACACTATCCCCTGCAAGTTCCCCTCCAAGCCCCCTCACCATCCTGACTTGGAAATATATCACCGTTCCTTCACTGTCTCTCGGTCAGAATCCTGGAATTCCCTCCCTAAGGGGCATTATGGGCCAACCCACAGCACATGGTTTGCAGAGGTTCAAGAAGGCAGCTCACCCCCACCTTCTCAAGGGGCAACTAGGGACGGGCAATAAATACTGGGTCGAGCCAGTGACACAGACATGCCATGAATGAATATTAAAAATTAAATCTTTTATTAATAATTGCTTGGCTGTATGCTAAACATTAATGAACACAAACAAGAATGACAGCAAATTGGGCAGCACAGTGGCTCAGTGGTTAGTACTGCTGCCTCATGGTGTCAGGAACTCAGGTTCAATTCCAGCCTTGGGCTCCTGTGAGAGTGGGTTTGACTGAGGGAGAAAAAACAATCAGTGCAGGGATCCCATGTGGACATTCCTCTGAAAAACAAGTATACCATTTTGGATACACTTGTGGGGGACAACTTGGCAGGGGCATGCAGTATGGTGCAGGTCTCTGGCACCGAGTCTGTCCCTGTTGCACAGAAGGGAAGGAGGGAAAGGAGGAGAGGGTTAGTCATTGGGGACTCAATTGTTAGAGACTCAGGTAGAAGGTTTGCTGGGAGCGAACAAGACACACGGTTGGTGTGTTACCTCCCAGGTGCCAGGGTCCGTGATATCTCGGATCGTATCTTTGGGGTCCTGAAGAGAGAGGGTGACCAGCCTCAAGTCGTTGTCCATGTAGGTACCAACAACATAGGTAGAAAGAGGGATAGGGATGTAAGACAGGATTTCAGAGAGCTGGGGTGGAAGCTGAGAGCTAGAACAAACAGAGTTGTTATCTCTGGTTTTTTACCCGTGCCACGTGATAGCGAGGCAAGGAATAGGGAGAGATATCAGCTGAACATGTGGCTGAAGGGATGGTGCAGGAGGGAGGGTTTCAGGCTCTTGGATAATTGGGGTTCATTCTGGGGAAGGTGGGATTTGTACAAACAGGACAGTCTCAACTTGAACCAGAGGGGTACTAATATCCTGGGTGGGAAATTTGCTGGTGATATTCGGGTGGGTTTAAACTAGCTCAGCAGAGGGATGGGAACCTGAGGTGTAGTTGCAGTGCACAGGAGGATGAGAGTAGGGAGGGCAGGGACAGGATTTCAGGGTCACAGGAATGTGCAGGCAGACAGCAAGTGGGTTTGAAGTGTGTTTACTTCAATGCCAGGAGTATCTGAAATAAGGTAGGTGAGCTTGCAGTGTGGATATTCAATGTTGTGGCCATTACTGAGACATGGATACAGCAGGGTGAAGAATGGATGTTGCAGGTTCCAGGGTTTGGATCTTTCATTAAGAACAGGCAAGGTGGTAAAACAGGGGGAGGTGTGGCTTTGTTAGTCAAGGATACTATAACGGTGGCTGAAAGAACTTTTGACGAGGACTCGTCTACTGAGGTATTTGTGGGCTGAGGTTAGAAACAGGAGAGAGAGGTCACACTGCTTGGAGTTTTTTATCGGCCTCCGCAGAGTGCCAAGGATGTGGAGGAGAGGATCGGCAAAATGATTGTGTGTAGGAGTGAAAGGAACAGGGTGGTCATGATGGGGGGACTTTAACTCCCCCAACGTTGACTGGAAATGCTATAACTCCAGTATGTCCAATGTGTGCAGGATGGTTTCCTGACAAAGTATGTCGAAGGGCTGACAAGATGGAGGCTACACTGGTTCTGGTGCTTGGTAATAAACCAGGCCAGGTGAGCACTTCGGAGAGAGTGATCATAATTTGGTTACGTTTAGTTTAGTGATGGAAAGGGATAGGTACATGCCACAAGGCAAGAGTTATTGATGGGGCAAGGGCAATTATAATGAGATTAGGCTAGACTTAGGAGGCATAGATGGGGTAGAAAAATGCAGGAGATGGGGACAATTGAAATGTGGAGCTGGTTTAAATAACAAATATTGCATATCTTTGATAGGTATGTCCCTGTCAGGTAGGGAGGAAGTGATAAGGTAAGGGAACTGTGGTTTACGACAGAAATTGCATCTCTTGTTAAGTGGAAGAAGGAGGCTTATGTGACGTTGAGATGAGATGGTTCAGATGTGGCGATGGAGAGTTACAGATTAGCTGGGAAGGATTTAAAGAGAGAGTTAAGAAGAGCAAGGAGAGGACACGAGCAGTCTTTCACAAATAGAATAAAGGAGAACCCTAAAACTTTCCATAGGTATGTGAGGAATAAAAGGATGATTAGGGTAGGAATAAGGCCAGTCAGTATCTGAGGTGGGAAGTTGTGTGTGGACTCTGTGGAGATCAGAGTGGTGCAAAATGAATATTTCTTATCTGTTTTCACTCAGGAAAAGAAGAATAATGTAGAGGAGAAGATTGAGATGTGGGATAATAGACTAGAAAGGATTGAGGTTAGTAAGGAGATGTTATCAATTCTAGAAGCAGTGAAAGTAGACATGTCTCCTGGGTCAGATGGGATTTATCTGAGGATTCTCTGGGAAGCTAGAGAGGAGATGTTGGAGCCTTTGGCCTTGATCTTTGAGTCATCATTGTCTACAGGTTTAGTACCAGAGGACTGGAGGATTGTAAATGTTATGCCCTTGTTCAAGAAGGGCAATAGAGATGACCCAGGTAATTATAGACCAGTGAGCCTTACCTCTGCTGTAAGAAAAGTTTTGGAAAGGATTATAAGAGATAGGATTTAGAATAATCCAACAAGCAACAGTTTGACTGGAAATAGTCAACATGGTTTTGTCAAGGGCAGGCATTGAGTTTTTTGAGAAGGTGACCAAGCCTGTAGATGAGGGTAGGGCAGTTGACGTGGTGTACATGGACCTCAGTAAAGCCTTTGATAAGGTTCCACATGGTAGGCTGTTGGAGAAAATGCAGAGCAATGGGATTGAGGGTGATTTAGCAGTTTGGATTAGAAACTGGCTTTCTGAAAGAAGGCAGCGAGTGGTGGTTGATGGAAAATATTCAGCCTGGAGTCCAGTTACTAGTGGTGTGCCACAAGGATCTGTTTTGGGACCACTGCTGTTTGTCAATTTTATAAATGACTTAGACACAGGCATAGGTAGATGGGTTAGGAAATTTGCAGTTGATACTAAAGTTGGTGGGGTAGTGGACAGTGAGGAAAAATGTTACAGGTTGCAGGGGGACTTGGATAAACTGCAGAATTGTGCTGAGAGGTGGCAAATGGAGTTCAATGCAGCTAAATGTGAGGTGATGCACTTTGGGAAGAATAACAGGAAGGCAGAGTATTGGGTCAGTGGAAAGATTCTTGGTAGTTTGGATATGCAGAGGGATCTGGGAGTCCATGTACACAGATCCCTGAAAGTTGCCACCCAGGTGGATAGTGCTGTTAAGAAGGCACACGGTGTGTTAGGTTTCATTGGTAGTGGGATTGAGTTCCAGAGCTGTAATATCATGCTGCAACTGTACAAAACGCTGGTGCAGCCACACTTGGAATATTGTGTACAGTTCTGGTCACCATATTTCGGGAAGGATGTGGAAGCATTGGAAAAAGTGCAGAAGAGATTTACCACGATACTGCCTGGTCTGGAGGGAAGGTCTTATGAGGAAAGGCTGAGAGACTTGGGTCTGTTCTCATTGGAAAGAAGAAGGCTAAGAGGGGATTTGATAGAGACATACAAGATGATCAGAGGATTAGATAGGGTTTACAGTGAAAGACTTTTTCCTAGGATGATGACGTCAGCTTGTACGAGGGGGCATAGCTACAAATTGAGGAGTGATAGATTTAAGACAGATGTCAGAGGCAGGTTCTTTTCTCAGAGAGTGTATGGGTGTGGAATGCCCTGCCTGCTAATGTAGTTAACTCAGCCACATTAGGGGCATTTAAACAGTTCTTTGGATAAGCACATGGATGATGACAGGATAGTGTGGGGGGGTGGGCTTAGATTCATTCAGGCTTTTGCCCGAAACGTCGATTTTACTGCTCCTTGGATGCTGCCTGAACTGCTGTGCTTTTCCAGTACCACTCTAATCTAGACTTAGATTAGTTCACAGGTTGGTGCAACATTGAGGGCCAAAGGGCCTGTTCTGTGCTGTATTGTTCTATGTTCTATGCTTCCTCTCACAGTCCTGTGTAGATTCAAGTGGACTGGCCATGCTAAATTGCCCATAGTGCCCAGGGATGTGCAGGCGAGGTGGATTAGGCATGGTGAATGCGGAGATATGGTGAGGGTTTGGGTGGGACCCTATTCAGAGGGTCATTGTGGATTTGATGGGCTGAATAGTCTTTTTCAGTACTCTAGAGATTCTGAGCAGCTCAACTCATTGTACTGATCAAATGTAGGATCCAAGAAAACAAACACATACAAAGGCCTCCTCTGTTGCATACGTATTGAACCTGTTTAACTGGGTGAAAAGGGTAAGGAAAACAGCCAATTTCTGCTGTAACCCCATGACAACATCCTGACCAATCAGAACCTGCCTGATCTGAGAATTAAGATTGACAGTTAACCATTCTTCCGTGCCTATAATGATCCAAACAATCAGCATCCTCTGCTCATATTATGCCCCTTTCTTGAACTCTTTTCACATCTTCTCATCCAACTGAACTTAAGATGAAAAGCTTCAACTTTGAGTCTCCCTTGAACAATGTTAGCTTTTTATTCCAAATTGATTTAATTAAGTGAATTTAAATCTCCAGCTGATGTCATGGGATTTGAACTCATTCCCCTTGATAACGAGTCACTAATATAATAATTATGGTACAAGACCCTCATTTAGACTCTAATTGACCTCCGTTAGCCTTTGCTGGTGTTTCTATCACTTTCCTGAAGGCATTAGATGAGGTTTCTGCTGGGCTTCGGTTCAAACAATACCACAGACTGACAAAACATGAATCTCAACTCTTGGCATTAACCTTAATGTATAAAACACATCCAAACCTCAGAACGGGGCTGGAGAAACTATCTATGATTACTGTGTGAGGACATGTTATTTCTCTTCCGTACTGCTCTTCATTGAAACCTTTTACTCATCGGCAGCTTGTCTCTTGAACTATAGCTGAATGAAACAATTCATAAAAGAAGACATTGTATATCATTGATATGGGATAAGAGTTAGTGAGTCGGCAAGATCTGTAATGAGCCATGAACAGACAGATGCAGCAACTAGAGAAAGAAATGAGATTGAATTGGAGGCAGGGAGAGCTGCTGATTCTCCCCTGAACATTGTGAGTCACTTCACGATGTGATGTTTTGCCAGCAGTGAAAGGGAAAATCCTGGAAGCACACGGAGCCATGATCATCAAAAAAGGTCAAAGGATACTGCATCAGGGTTTGTTCGATGATTCCAGCAGCCCATGTGGAAAATGGATGATTTATTTCACCTTTGTCACAGCAATTATCTCCACAACTGTCTCTGTCCCACCCTAGTTCTGGCCTGCCCTAGGAAACCGGATGTTCCACACTTCACCAGCTCTTACCCTGCCTTGGCACCTTACCCCACTCCTTTCTCTGCCTGAGGGCAGCTGGTGATGCTGCCTCCCACGTTCCTGACATCACCGAGAGGTTATCGTCCATGAGCTAGCTCTCTTTGAAATGGTCATCATCACTCCCATGTAAAATTGTCAAAAGCTAAACATAACCATTCTCTAACAGCACTGGAGTCCCCGAAGGCTTCAGTATTGACCATTTCCTTGTCTACCCACTGTACCGTGGAGACACAATTTTTGAAACATGTCTTTAATGGCTCTCATGTTCCTTGGCTTGTTGACAGTGTCAGAGGTGATATGGTACATGTCTATGATTTGACCTCTGATGAAAAGCCCTATTGTGTACATCCAGTTCTATTCTCAGTTTGGCTGGTTCCCAGAAGGAATATTACAGTGTAGCAGATACATATACCTACAGAGTACATAGAGGTTTCTGCATGTATACACAATGCTCCCAATAATACTGAAGGATTGTAGCACTGTCAGAGGGTCAGTGCTGAGGGAGTGGGCACTGTCAGTGGGTCAGTGCTGAGGGAGGGAGCACTGTCAGAGGGTCAGTGCTGATGGAGTGGGCACTATCAGTGGGTCAGTGCTGAGGGAGGGAGCACTGTCGGAGAGTCAGTGCTGAGGGAGTGCCATACTGTTAGAGCGTCAATGCTGAGGGAGTGCTGCACTGTCGGAGGGTCAGTACTGAGGGAGTGCCGCACTGTCGGAGGGTCAGTACTGAGGGAGTGCCAGAATGTTGGAGGGTCAGTACCGAGAGAGCGCCACACTGTTGGAAGTTCAATGCTGAGGAAGTGCCACACTGTCACAGGTGCCATATTTAAAAATTAATCTTTGATTGCAGCTGCAGTATGGGGTTTCAGGTGGATGTACTCTTTCCTGTTACCAATCTGCGTAAGAAGAGAATTTGTTTATTTCCTCAATGTTCTGGAGCCAAGATATCTTCCTGATCAACAGCACTGAACTAGCTAGTGATGATCACATTCCTATTGTGGGAGCTTGCTGTGCACAGATTAGTTGGTGTATTTCTTCCCAGACCATGGGGGACTGTGCCTCCCAAGTACTTCTCTTGCTGTGTTTTCTTCTTTCCTCCTTCCCTACCCTCCACATGCCAATGCAAATGAATTTGTTTCCATTGGCAGGCTTTGACCAATCGTGCCATTCAGATGAGCACCAGTTAAGGGTCGGGGTATGTCAGCTGGAAGCTGGTGCACCAGTCACCATGGGTTGGCAACTCCATTTTGGTGAAGTTTCCTTTTTGAAATCAGGAACTTCCATTCTGGATTTGAAGGCTTAGATGCTAATGAACATTTGAACAGTTCAACACTGTTTCAGATACAGTCAGGCCTTAATAAATGTGTGACTCCTTTGCCAAGAGCTGGTTTCTGTAAACTGGAGATGAATGCAAACAATGCAATTGCCATGGTACAGAGTGCGTTCACTTATCCAAACCAAAAATCAATCCAAACAGAATTAACAGAAACCAGAGAAATGTCCACATCTTCCCACAGGCGATGTGTATTCAACAACACATCACTGCCTTCACATTTGTTTACCTTTGTGGATCTCTGTGAGGTGTCAAAACTCTTTAATGGCTGAGGGAATAATCTTTATGCGTATAAAGGTATTGTGTTTTAGAGATGGAATCAAAGTGCGGCAATGGGAGTGAATAGGAAGGGGTTTGGGTCCGTTGGGATTGTGTATAATAGGAGAGATTGGGAAGGGGTTTGGGTCTGTTGGGATTGTGTACAATAGGAGAGATTGGGAAGGGGTTTAATTCATTGAGATTGGGTATGATGGGATTGAATGGGAAGGGATTTGGTCCATTGGGAACATGTATAAATTACTTTTCTAACATTTCTTTTACTACAAGGGCATGTGCCAGAAATAAACCCATAATCCCCTTATTAAAAATCCCAAAGTAACTTTCTTACAAATATCTTTAGATTTCTGAACATTTTGAAAATTGAGGAGAAAGTGCAAGAGATTGAAATTGACATTGAGCTGCCATGGTGACCAGCAAAGTAACTTAATGAGCTGATTTGCCTAAATATCTGATATTGCAGTTCTGACAAGAGCTTTAATGAATTAATTGTCCAGCTGTTACCCAGTGTGAAATATTCATACCAAGTTGTACTGAAGGCAGATATGAGCTTTGATCTAATTGATCACTAGCACCAGATGTGATGCCAAATTTGACCAAACCCTCAGCCATTTGGAAGTTGGCAAATTCAGTCAATGTCTTCGCCACATGTGCCATGAGAAAGATACACAAGCTGCACACTGCTAGATGTTAGAGCATCATCAGTTTCCATCCAGTGAAGTTGCTGGCACCAGATGTGAGTGAATTCTATACTGCTCAAATGGAGAAAGAGATTAGATCTCACACCGTATTCCAGCACTTGTTCATCTACCCCCACAGGAGGCAGTAATAAAACAAAGCTGGTAATAAATATAAACAGTCACTATTCATTCATAACATTGACAATTGATGGGTTTATTAAAAATACTCTATTCATGCCCATTTGGCTCCAAATCTCCCTACTTCAGTATCTGCCTCACAGCTCAAAACACTCTTCGAAATGGAAACTGGACGCAAATTGCTTTTCGAAAAGTGTTTTCATTTTAACTATTAACTATACCAACGGTCAGCAGGTCATCCAATACTAGACTCATCATCTGCAGAATCCCCCTGTTAGATTGTACTGTTTTGATGAAGGAATCCTAAATGTCACAGAATAGATTATACTCCTGTGCTATTAATAAACAAAATTCAAAGTCGTACGATCCTCAGAATATTTTGATGTTGCACGTGAAGTTCAAAGAGAAGCATCCAATTTCATGGATTTCTGTTTTTGAATACAAGTCATACCGTCTCTTGATATACCCCTTCCCTCTGTACACTCCCTGCCAGGTTTTGTCCCCACCCTGGGGGTGGGGGGTAAGTGTGTCTGTCCTCCAGTGTCCAGTCCCACCTTCATCAATTCCTCCTGATTGGCCTTTATGATCAATGTGCCAATCAATTACAATCGCCTAGTCTGATTTCCTGTTAATATTAAACCTAAACCAGTACCACCCCCCACACTGTGACAAAGCAGTTAAACCAGTCAAACACAATTCCAGCATTTAACACACAAATATATACTTTGTTCATCCTGCAAAATACCTTTGGCAGATTACAGAGCAGAAATGGGACAAATTCATCAGTAATGTAATAATGGCACACTGGCTATCGTTTCTGCAAGGTAGAATTTTACAGTTTAGGTGGAAATTTATTGGCTGTGTTTATTGAGGCAATAGATCAGCTGGTTCTGGATAGATTGACTCTGAGAAGCAAGGTGCTCAGAGACAGGCTGAGCTATCTGAAGCACAAACCACTCCCACCATCTCACAGGGCTGATTACTTCCCCAGGAGAAAGTCAGGGCTGCAGATGCTGGAGATCAGAGTCGAAGAGTGTGTTGCTGGAAAAGCACAGCCAGCCAGGCAGCATCCGAGGAGCAGGAGAATCGATGTTTCAGGCATAGCCCTGCAACAGGAATGTAAGGGCTTATGCCCAAAAGGTTGACTGTCCAACTCCTTGGATGCTGCCTGACTGGCTGAGCTTTTCTAACGCCACACTTTTTGACTCAGATTACTTCCCAAATTTGTCTACACCTGACCTCGCCAATCTTCATTCCCCCCGCCCCACCCACACCCCCAACACACCACCCAACGGCTCAAAACCTACTCCCTACCTCCACCCTCACTCCCACCCCACAACCCTCACTCCCCATCCCACAACACTCACTCCCCACCCCACAACACTCACTCCCCACCCCACAACCCTCACTCCCCACCCCACAACACTCTCCCCCCGACAACCCTCACTCCCCACCCCACAACACTCTCCACCCCACAACCCTCACTCCCCACCCCACAACACTCTCCCCCCGACAACCCTCACTCCCCACCCCACAACACTCTCCACCCCACAACCCTCATTCCCCACCCCACAACCCTCACTCCCCCAGCACACAACCCTCACTACCCACCCCACAACCCTCATTCCCCACCCCACAACCCTCAAACCCCCACAGCCCTCACCCCCCAACCCTCACTCACCCCCCCCACAACCCTCACTCACCACCCCACAACGCTCACTCCCAACCCCACAATACTCACCCCCCAAAACCCTAACTCCCCACCCCACAACTCTCTCCCCCCCACAACCCTCACTCCCCACCACACAACCGTCACCCCCCACAACCCTCACTCACCACCCCACAACTCTCACTCCCCACCCCACAACACTCACCAACCCCACAACCCTCACTCCCCACCGCACAACCCTCACTCCCCACTCCACAACCCTCTCCCCCCACAACCCTCACTCCCCACCCCACAACCCTCACTCCCCCAGCACACAACCCTCACTCCCCAGCCCACAACACTCACCCTCCCCACAACCCACACCTCCCCACAACCCTCACTCCCCAGCCCCACAACCCTCACTCTCCCAGCACACAACCCTCACTCCCCACCCCACAACCCTCACTCCCCAGCCCACAAACCTCACCTCACCCACAACTCTCACTCACCACCCCACAACCCTCACTCCCCACCCCAAAACACTCACCACCCCACAATCCTCGCTCCCCACCCCACAACTCTCACTCCCCATCCCACAACCCTCACTCCCCACTCCACAACCCTCACCCCCAAAAACCCTCACACCCCCATCCCACAACCCTCACTCCCCCACAACCCTCACTCCCCCACCCCACAAGACTCACACCCCACCCCACAGCACTCATTCCCCCGGCCCACAACCCTCACTCCCCCACCTCATAATCCTCACTCCCCACCCCACAAACCTCACCCTCCCACTCCACAACCCTTCACTCTCCCAGCCCACAACCTTCACTCCCCACCGCACAACCCTCACTCCCCACTCCACAACCCTTCACTCCCCAACCCACAACCCTCACTCCCCACCCTACAATCCTCACACCCCACCCCATATTCCTCACTCCCCATCCCATAACCTTCACTCCCCACCCCACAACCTTCACTCCCCACCCCACAACCCTCACTGCCCACCCCACAACCCTCACTCTCCCACCCCATACCCCTCAGTCCCCATCCCACAACCCTCACTTGCCCAGCCCACACCCCTCACTCCCCACCCCACAACCCTCACTTCCCATCTCACACCCCTCACTCTCCCACCCCACAACCCTCACTCTCCCAGCCCACAACCCTTACTGCCCACCCCACAACCCTCACTCCCCATCCTACACCCCTCACTCTCCCACCCCACAACCCTCACTCTCCCAGCCCACAACCCTTACTGCCCACCCCACAACCCTTACTGCCCACCCCACAACCCTCACTGCCCACCCCACAACCCTCACTGCCCACCCCAACCCTCACTCCCCTAGCCCACAACCCTCACTCCCCACCCCTCGAATCTCACTCCCCACTCCATAGTCCTCACTCCCCCAGCCCACAATCTTCACTCGCCCAGCCCACAACCCTCACTCCCCAACCTACAACCCTCACTCCCCACCCCATAATCCTCACTCCCCATACCATAACCCTTCACTCCTCAGCCTACAACCCTCACTCCCCACCCCACAACCCTCACTCTCCCACCCTACAACCTTCACTCCCCACTGCACAACCCTCACTCTCCCATCCCACAGCCCTCAGTCCCCACCCCCCAACCCTCACTGCCCATCCCACAACCCTCACTCGCCCAGCCCACACCCCTCACTCTCCCACCCCACAACCCTCACTCTCCCAGCCCACAACCCTTACTGCCCACCCCACAACCCTCACTCCCCATACCACACCCCTCACTCTCCCACCCCACAACCCTCACTCTCCCAGCCCACAACCCTTACTGCCCACCCCACAACCCTTACTGCCCACCCCACAACCCTCACTGGCCACCCCACAACCTTCACTGACCACCCCACAACCCTCACTCCCCACCCCACAACCCTCACTCCCCACCCCACGACCCTCATTCCCCCAACCCACAACCCTCACTCCTCTAGCCCACAACCCTCACTCCCCATCCCTCGAATCTCACTCCCCACCCCATAGTCCTCACTCCCCCAGCCCACAATCTTCACTCCCCAGCCCACAACCCTCACTCCCCACCTTACAACCCTCACTCCCCACCCCATAATCGTCACTCCCCATACCATAACCCTTCACTCCCCACCCTACAAACCTCACTCCCCACCCCATAATCCTCAGTCCCATACCATAACCCTTCACTCCCCAGCCCACAACCTTCAGTCCCCACTCCACAACCTTCACTCCCCACCCCACAACCCTCACTCCCCACCCCAAAACCCTCACTCTCCCAGCCCATAATCCTCACTCCCGACTCCTTCTCTCCAACCCTCACTCTTCAAACTCCATCTTCACGCTCACTCACAAACCCATTCCCCCACCACCCCACTTTCTTTAAGAGTTGGACTGAAACAACAACATGAACCTCAATCAGTGAAGCTGCGTGAGGTATACTGGAGCGACATTGCTTTCTGAAGTGATGGGTACAAATGATCAGGATCCACCAGATTAATCTGCAGCCTGTGGCTACATCAGGGGAGCACGCATCCACCAAGGCAGATCTGAGAAACAGCATAGCTCACAAAACAATCAGAGGAAACAGCAGAATAAGGAGAGTTTAGACGATTAATGGGCCAAAGGGGCTGACAGCATTCAGAGGGTGTATATAAATTGGACCGAAACGATGCTCCAAACTCATAAAAGCATGTAACAGACAAGATCAAACATCTGTACAGCACCTAACTGGCTCACAGACATCTGAATGAGCCCCAAACACAAATAATTTCCTTTCTGTCCCTGCATCACATGGCACCAAACACTGTTATCCTATTAACAGTTAATCTTATTCCTGCGATGAAAAAAAAAATCAATGGATTATCGCAGCAAATGACCCTTAAAGAGATTCAATCATCCTCATCTTACTCTTAAACTATAATCCACATTTCAGACTACTCAGGAATCGCCTGGCATTTTCTTCACTCAGAAAAAAAACAACCTAATTACATTTCCACTGTCAATTGTAGAAGACAAACTCAAATTGAAGCTGTATTAGAAATAAATGCAGCCATAACAATACATTTTCACCACAGCTGACCCTTATTGCACAGTGCATATTAAGGTCCAACAGATTAGCAACCGGCAGCCACAGAGACTTGGAGCTATAATTCGGATTCTGTCTGACAGCTCAAGCCAATAGGAAGATATTGGATTTGCTTGTAGCGGGGCTGATTGCATATGAAACTTCAATTCTTTACCCAGGGCTCCCACTAAGTTGAGAAAAATGATGTAGCGTCATATTTTTCCCTAACACTGTTCCATTTGTTTAAATCTCAGGTGCATTAATAACCGAAGGTACTGGCAATCCTCATCAATAAGGAGATAGTGAGGACTGCAGATGCTGGAGAGTCAGAGTTGATAAACTGTGGCGCTGGAAAAAACACAGCAGGTCAGGGGTCCTGAAAGAGGGTCCTGCCCGAAATGTCAACTCTCCTGCTGCTCGGATGCTGCCTGACTTGCTGTGCTTTTCCAGCACCATGCTTTATCAACTCATCCTCATCAACATCCCTTCCACAGGATGATATCACTCACAAGAGTGGAACTTGTTTAATGTCTCCCCTTGATGGGACAAATTACAGCATCTCCTAAATTTCTGCATCTTCTGCTGATGTACATTCTGAGGTATCCACCCGGTCAGGTGCAAAATACCGTGCAAGAACTGTAACGAACACTACATTGGACAAACAGACAGAAAACCAGCTACCAGGATACATGAACACCAACTAGCCATAAAATGACATGACCCTCTCTCACTAGTATCGTTACATATGGATGAGGAAGGACACCACTTCGACTGGGACAACGCATCCATCCTAGGACAAGCCAAACAGAGACACGCACAAGAATTCCTAGAAGCATGACATTCCAACCCAGAACTCTATCAACAAGCACATTGACTTGGATCCCATTTACCACCCTCCTGAGAAAAAGAACAGGAAATGACATCACCCACCCAAAGGAACCTAAACAAGTAAATAGAGAGCGGGCCATACCACCAGCACTTCATCTGGAGTCTCACTGATGATGTTACCTCCTAGTATGGTGATGAAACATCTGAAAACAAAGCTTCCAGCTCAGTGAGCAAACTTACATCCAGAACCTCAACATGAGCTAGAAATCTTTTCAAAAACTCACTGGATAAGTTATTAATTTTAAATCTGAGAGAGATAAAGTTCTGTTAAGCAAAGGTATACAGGGATATGGGCCAAAGGCAGAGAAATAGAGTTAGGCCACAAATCAGCCATGATTCCATTGAGTGGTAGAACAGGCTCGAGGGGCTGAATGGCCTACTCCGCTTCCTATGTAATCTCAATAAACAAACCTTACATTATTGTTACACCCAGTGTAAGGAGTTGGAGTTTGGTACAGGAAGAGTAAGGTGTCCCCTACAGCAGTGTGTCTCCAGCATTTCCCACAAAATGGTTCTCACCGTCTCAGTGAGGGTGGGGATGGGGGAGAAGACCTGACCGGCAGCCTTTGTGATGCCAAAACCTCTGCTCAGAATTCTACCGGGGCGTCCTGACTCTGACACTGGGAGGCCTTACCTTGCAGATCCACAGAGCTTACTGAGCCCACAACCTCCAACCAGAGAGGGGCCGGAAATGGAAATTAATTAGCAGCTATTTACACCCTGTAACCTGATTCCTCCCTTTCTAACGCCCTTGTCCCTTTATCAGAATGGTGCATGTGAATGGTAAGTGAGGATTCACAATGTCTTTAAGCACCAGCACCAAGAGAACTCAGGTTTTAAAATCTGCTGATTAAAATAACCTCAATGATAAAATAATATCATGATAGCATTTTTAAAAGAGATGTAAGTTTCTCTATCCTGGTCACCACTCTTCTCTTTACCCGTTATTGTGAAACACAAGGCATTCTTATCATTTGCTTGTATGTATAGTGGGTAGTCAGAATAACTGATTTATAGTGTAGGGTTGGACTGTTTTTTGTGTTAATCACATTGTGTGATCAACAATTCTGTTCTTGTGACACTACAGGACAGAATGATTGTATCTGATTTACTGACATAATAACTGTCTGCTCTCCAAAGCAATGAATTTTATGTGAATGCACTTCAGTATGTCCTGAGAGATGTGATAAGGAGCTATATAAATGTAAATTCTTTCTAATCTCCTCTTCGTGGTGTTGATTGAAGGAAGAACCTCTGTTCGGACACAAGAGAAACTTGTTGCTGTTTTCAGTGCACTCCACCGCAACCACTCAAGTTGGGCAAAAACAATGACTGCAGATGCTGGAAACTAGACTCGGGATTAGTGGTGCTGGAAGAGCACAGCAGTTCAGGCAGCATCCGAGGAGCAGTAAAATCGATGTTTCGGGCAAAAGCCCTTCATCAGGAATAAAGGCAGAGAGCCTGAAGCGTGGAGAGATAAGCTAGAGGAGGGTGGGGGTGGGGAGAAAGTAGCATAGAGTACAATGGGTGAGTGGGGGAGGGGATGAAGGTGATAGGTCAGGGAGGGGAGGGTGGAGTGGATAGGTGGAAAAGGAGATAAAAACAATTACTGCAGATGCTGGAAACCAGATTCTGGATTAGTGGTGCTGGAAGAGCACAGAGTTCAGGCAGCATCCAAGTAGCTTCAAAATCGACGTTTTGGGCAAAGGCCATTCACCAGGAATAAAGCATTTATTCCTGATGAAGGGCTTTTGCCCAAAACGTCGATTTCGAAGCTACTTGGATGCTGCCTGAACTGCTGTGCTCTTCCAGCACCACTAATCCAGGAAAAGGAGATAGGCAGGTAGGACAAGTCATGGGGACAGTGCTGAGCTGGAAGTTTGGAACTGGGGTGAGGTGGGGGGAGGGGAAATGAGGAAACTGTTGACGCCCACATTGATGCCCTGGGGTTGAAGTGTTCCGAGGCGGAAGATGAGGCGTTCTTCCTCCAGGCGTCTGGTGGTGAGGGAGCGGCGGTGAAGGAGGCCCAGGACCTCCATGCCTCGGCAGAGTGGGAGGGGGAGTTGAAATGTTGGGCCACGGGGCGGTGTGGTTGATTGGCGCGGGTGTCCCGGAGATGTTCCCTAAAGTGCTCTGCTAGGAGGCGCCCAGTCTCCCCAATGTAGAGGAGACCGCATCGGAAGCAACGGATACAATAAATGATATTAGTGGATGTGCAGGTAAAACTTTGATGGATGTGGAAGGCTCCTTTAGGGCCTTGGATAGAGGTGAGGGAGGAGGTGTGGGCGCAGGTTTTACAGTTCCTGCGGTGGCAGGGGAAGGTGCCAGGATGGGAGGGTGGGTTGTAAGGGGGCGTGGACCTGACCAGGTAGTCACAGAGGGAACGGTCTTTGCGGAAGATGGAAAGGGGTGGGGAGGGAAATATATCCCTGGTGGTGGGGTCTGTTTGGAGGTGGCGGAAATGTCGGCGGATGATTTGGTTTATGCAAAGGTTGGTAGGGTGGAAGGTGAGCACCAGGGGCATTCTGTCCTTGTTACAGAGGGGTGGGGTCTGAGGGCGGAGGTGCGGGATGTGGACGAGCTGCATTGGAGGGCATCTTTAACCACGTGGGAAGGGAAATTGTGGTCTCTAAAGAAGGAGGCCATCTGGTGTGTTCTGTGGTGGAACTGGTCCTCCTGGGAGCAGTTAGCACTCCCTCCCCACTCCCCACCTCCCCCACCCCACAATACCTCTTCTGCAATATTATGTTATGCACTTCCTTTCAAGACAATGGAGTGTCACAATGAGCTTTAAAGCCAGTGGAGCACTTGTGAAGGGCTGTCCCTTGGTTCAGCAGAAAGCAAGGCAGACAACTTGTGCACAGCAAGATTCCCCAAAACAGCATTGCGATTTATGAGTGGATGTCCTCGTGACTTGGCCAGAGGCCTGTAGACATGGGCTGGTTGGGCATGAGCTGGGAATTGTCCAGCTTCCAAACATTGCTAGTAGGAGACAGGGAGCTAGGAGGTGCACTCATCAAGACTAAGAATAGTTTTCTCCACAAACAGGAGGCTGATGTCATACTGGGCAAAGGTTCTGCCTCTCACATCAATGAGAAATCTGGTCAATGAGTTTCAATGTCAGTGTGATGTCAGGTCCAAAGTCCCAGTGACTGGCAGATGGCATCAAACAATGCCACCCCATTGACCACTGGCAGTGGGCAGCCGGTCAATCATGCTTAACCAACACGTACTCGCAAATCTCAGCAAAGTATCTCTACCATTAACTAAGATTCTTCCATTGGAAGTCACTTCCTAAACAATCCTGATTGTGCTAAGGGTTACTTTGGAAACCAATTTGTGATTGTCAGCTGGAGACCCACAGTGTGATGTATTTGCGTGTGCTGGAAACAACCTACGTAAGTACACAGCAACCTGTTTATTTCAGAATTTCTACAGACACCACACTATTTCCAAAAGGGAGAACCATGCCCTGACCAATCAGAATCCACCTGCCTGGTTTCAGAATTAAGATTGACAGTTAACTGCTGCCATTGGTGACCCAGCGAATCAGCATTCTCCTCTCATACAGTACAAAACAATGCCTCTTCTTGTTTCTCACCTCTCCGTGCTAAGGTAAGCGTCAGGTGACAAGCTTAACTTTGTGTACTTTCAGTATAGGACTATGGAATCTTTTCCACCCATCAATCAGGGTTTCAGTTTAATATCCCATTTCAAGGATGTAGGACAGTCTCAGTACAAAACTGGAGTGTAAGCTATGCTGCAGTTAAACTTGAATCCACAACCTATTGTATCACCCACAGGTGTTTGGACATGCTAACACTTTGTTTCCCATCATGCTCAGTGCCACCACCTTTCAAAGTGTGATCATCAACTGGTTTTCAATTATAATGAACCCTGGCCTGTGAGAGACTGGTAGGTGTCTGGAACACACTGCCAGAGTGGTGGCTGAGGCAGATATGATAGGAGCATTTCAGAGACTTTTCGATAAGCAAGGAATAGAGGGATATGGACCAAGGGCAGGCGGAAGGGATTAGTTTAATTTAGTGTCATGGTGGGCCCATTCCTGTGTTGTACAGATCAATGTTCCATAAGAAAGTGGAAAACAGTGAGTTTCACTGGGATTCTGATCATGACAGTGTAACAAGGATTCATCGTCTAGTCCTTGAGCTACATCAGACAATCTGGGTAGTTTAAAACAAAGCCATCAAATCAGAAACAGACAGGACTGAGTGAATTTCAGATCTTATGGAACATGAATGGAAAATAAACTGAGGTTGATTTCAAAGCAGGTTTCAATCCAACTCAGATTAAAATTACAGCTTGAATTCCAATGTTAATTTTTAGTCCCCTTGCAGGGTCGAATGAAGAAGTACATTGTTATACCCAAGGCTGTGGGCCAAGTGTTGGAAAATAGGATTAGAATGGTTGGGGTGTATTGTACTCCAGCATGGAGACAATGGGCTGAAGGGCCTTTTTCTGTACTATCAATCTCTATGACTCCAAGGCTATAGATAGTTTCTGTTAAGTCATCAAAACAAAAGCACATCTTGACGGATTATTTTAAATTTGTGGTGATAAAGAGCATTCAAATGATATCAATCCAGCCTTCTGCAATCCGATTCATTGTTATTGTCACATAAACACAGTGCTCCTCAAAGATTAACGGGCTCAACATGAGTTACATTGATGCAGGATGGAGAAAGGTAACAGACACTATCACAAACAGATTTTGTCATTGATGTTTCATCTTTCCTGATCACAGCTGACGTTTGCTGTTTCTATTGTTTCTGTTCCATAGTCATGAGGAGACAGGGACAACAAGAGAGTGCAAATCTACTTTATCTTATGTACATTGTGTTGTACAGACTGTGGCACTGACGTTAAGGAGTTTATACAGATTTCAGCAACAGATTTGGGAGAGAGCTTCAGGAAATTAGTGCAGGACTATCCACTGTCCAGTGTCTGCAACTGCATCGTGACTGTAGACAAAATTGAACAGAAGTGACATCAACAAGAGCACCTGCTTGTTCAGCAACTCCATGTTCGAAGGCCAGGCTGCTGTCTGTTCAGGGACCTGGGGAAGGAGCATTCCTGAGGAACAGCTTTTTGCCTGAAGTGTTGATTCTCCTGCTCCTCGGATACTGCCAGACCTGCTGTGCTTTTCCTGCACCACACTCTCGCCCCTGGGAAGGGGATTCCAGTCTCGGCGTTTCTGGGAGAGAGATGGTTTTGGAGTGGGTTGGAAGCAAGGGCAAGGCCCATTAGATCAGCTCCCGATTGGGGCAGGTCAAACCCCCCCACCCCATACAGCAGGGTGACCACCCGGATTTACCAGTCAGAGATGCTGCCACCTTGTCAGAAACTCCGTGAAGTGATAGGGTGGGAGTTGTTAATCATGCGTTGCTTATAACTTTGTCACTGTCGACCTGTTCAATGAATGGATTGAGTTAACCAGTATCTGGAATAAAATATTCACCATAAGGTATTGCTTTTTCTCTCTTTTCACTCAAGTCCATGGATCTGCCTTGGAGCAGGGCAACTTTCGCATCAACATGAAAGGATTACACAGGACAGACAATGCTGGAAGAGGCCATTCTGCTCAAACAGCTCCAAATGAATCTCTTTCCATCTGAAACAACCATCATTAGCCTCCACCGACTTTTCTGCATCTACAGAATTCAGTTCAAACATTCATCACTCTCTGGTTAAAGATTCTTTTCCAGAATTCCCTATTGTAGTTCTCGCAGACTCACTCCTGTTGACAGCTTCTACACACGTCCTCTGGGTTTATATGAAGGAATCATTTTAAAGAGTTCTGACTTGTTGGCCCCTTAGCCTTCTTCTCTCCAGCCATCCTGTTAGTCCTTTCCTGGTTTGTAAACAGTTTGGAGCCATCTTTGGAAATCTCCCCTTCACTCTCTCCATAACCTTTTGGATAAAATATGAACGTGACTGGAGTTGGACTCTTAATCCAATTTATGTTCAATTTTCAATGTTCAAGTGACCACAAATGTTCCAGGAAGACAGCCCAATGCCAGCAGTTTGTACATGTGGAATGACTTTGTGAACAGAACACCTTTTGGAACAATCTGTAACTTATCCTTTCGTCATGTGAATTTCATCTTGAGCTAGATTGAGTGAACCTGCCTTACTCTTCCATCTCTCCTCTCCATGTAAAGCCTTGTGCTTGGTTCGATTATGTTTAAAATGCCTTTCTAACCTGTGGCGGAATGTTTTTTTTTCAATCCTGGGTGTTTTTGAAATCTGTCCTGCGCCCCCACCTAAAATCTTTAAATAATAAGTAATAAGTCCTTCTTGCTACCAAAATGCGCAGTCTCACACTTAACTTCATTTATCAATTATTTACCCAATCGCCATTACAGTAACTCGAGAAGATGATTTACCTTCATAACCAATGTTTCCCAGTGAATAGTACCTGATTTGTGGGTGTTCAGTGACAGAGGTATGTGCAATAATCTTTGGCAATGGATTCAGGCTGTATAGGCATCTGTTATTATCTCCCCTGTCACTCACTTGCAAAATCTAAGCTTTCAGTTTGTAACTTCATTTTTTATGGCGTACACTATTCTTGCATTATGTTTAACAAATATAATTTACTTCCTGACAGATAAGGTACAATTTTGCAGAAAGTATGTTGTTTGCAGAGCTTCAGGTATCACTGCATAATCTTCCAGTTATTAAGGAGAACATTAATCTGATCAATTGTTCATTTTAAGTGCGAGCTGTTTTTAGTTTTCTTTTGTTGTGGTTTGACAGAAGCCATTTCACACACTCTCTCAGGTGATTTGTGATATTTTGTAATCTTCTCAAAACTCACTTATGTAAGTTAACTTTTGGCATTATTGTAAGATGTTATTAAATATAAAATGTACCCTTGCACTTTGCCTGGAGATGGTGAATGACACTCTGAAGATGTTGGCTCCGTATCACCAAGATAAGGGGATATGGAGTGGGCAGCACTGCAATCTCTGAACTGTATCCCAGCTATCACTTCACTGCAGTGCCAGTTCAGTTGGTAACGCCGCTTTTAGGTTGAGATGCAGGGTCCTGATCAGATAGATGTTAAAATTGTCATATTGGAGAAAAGATCAATAGGGTTTTCCAAGTGCCACAATCAAGTGACATAGAGTCACAGAGTCAGAGTCATAAAGTCATAGAGACATAGAGTCATAGAGACATAGAGTCATAGAGACATAGAGACATAGAGACATAGAGACATAGAATCATAGAGTCATAGAACCATAAAGATGTACAGCACAGGAAACAGACTCTTCGGTTCAACTTGTCCATGCTGACCAGATATCGTATATTAAATCAGTCCCATTTGCCAGCATTTGGCCCTTTCTATTCATACACCCATCCAGATGCCTTTTAAATGTTGTGATTGTAAAAGCTTCTACCACTTCCTCTGGCAGCTCATTCCATACATGCGCCACCCTCTGCCTGAAAACGTTGCTGCTTAGGCCCCTTTTAAATCCTTCCTCTCTCACCTTAAACCTATGCTTTGGTCTCCCCTACCCTGGGGCAATGACCTTGGCTATTCATCCTTATCCATGCCCCTCATGATTGTCCCTGAGAGAGATCAAGGCATTGTCCCATTAAATAGAAAGACATGCTATGAAGAGTTTCTACATGTGATAGAGTACTGCATCAATAAAGTAAAAAAATCACACAACAGCAGGTTATAATCCAACAGATATATTTGGAAGCACTAGGGTTTTGGAGCGCTGCTCCTCCATCAGGTGGTTATGGAGTATCAGGAATGTAAGGAGTATAAGCTCATTCTTCACAACCACCTGATGAAGGAGCAGTGCTCCAAAAAGCTAGTGCTTCCAAATAAGCCTGTTGGACTATAACCTGGTGTTGTGTGATCTTTAACTTTGCCTTTTTGGTGATCATGCTATTTCTTTGGGTTTTGCTAAGGTCTAACTCACAATCAGCAAGTGATTGGGAAAAAAGTCCCACCAAAATTTTCAACCAATATCTTACTGTGAACATTTATTTCCTAAACAGGGAGACTGAGACAAGCAGAAAACACAGAGATTTTGATGTCAGATTTAAACGTGGATTTGATCTCGATGAAGAATACTGACAGTTGTAAAGTGGGTAGTCATACTGAGATCACTCTAAAATACAAAAGTATTTCTAAAGGGCTGAGTAGTTTTAACATCCTTCCCTGTCTATTTTATTTTAAACAGTGAACGCTGACAATATCATCAGGGCAAATGGCAGAAAAGAATTACTGAGCCCAGCAGTGTAGGGAGCTGAAATCATATCTGTAGAAATGTAGTTATTCACCCAAAACATTGCTACCATTTTTTTCACTTCAGCTGCAAGCTCATTAATTCAGATCCTACTCACTGTCAGTACAGTAACTCCTCCATTAATAGCTCCAGCACTCTGTGTTAAAGGAACTGTTCCAGTGCTGATGGCAAGGCTGTGATTTTTATAGCTATTTCAGTCACATCTACATCTCAAAATCAGAATAAGCTCCCAGGATATGCTGTCGTCTCTGAATACCCTGTGTATATTATTCGACATTGACGACTTATCTCGGCTTGTTTCTTTTATTCGTGAGGTTGAGGAGGGGCTGGCCAGTCCACTAATTGTTACCCATTGAGAGAGCAAGATGGTGACTTTGGGTTGTATGGGGCTCCCACAGTCTGACTGGGAGATGATAAAACTCTTGGTTTTCATAGGTCAAAAGGGGTTCACGTTAGCTTAGAATAATAGGATCTTCCAGTGTAGAAAAGGCCATTCGGCCCATTGAGTCTGTACCACCTACTTCAACTTTTGTTTTAACTAGCACTTTTGATAAACCAGCAAAAAGTATATCCCTCAAATATTGAGATGTCTGAGTATTTAGGCTGTAAATAAAGTGCAACAGTGATGTGTATACACCCAACATTATGATTATATCACTTACTGTGTGTTTTTGCATTGATGTGTGGAGGTGTGTTGATTTTTTTAAAGTAGTTTTTTGAGGGATATTGATAATTCGAAATTTCACTTGGTCAGAGTTTACTGTGGTCATGCATATCTCTTGATGATCCAGAATATTGATCAACCAGCCCACTTCTGGTCCTGTAAGTGCCAGTAAATGGAAAGTTTGCTGTAACACCTCCAGTAGCCTCACTTTCCCGTACAAGACCTTTCAAGGTCCTGTATGTTGGTGTCGATGAATGCAATTAGTGTGGTCAATCTTCATTAACATACCAAACAACAGCAGATACTCACAACAAAGACAAAGGTGAGGCCACTTTTGGAATATTGCTTTCAATTCTGGGTGTCTTTCTACAGGAAAGATGTTGCGACACTTGATAGGGTGCAGAAAAGATTCACAAGGATGTTACCAGGGTTGGAGGATTTGAGCTACAGGGAGAGGCTGAACAGGCTGGGGCTGTTTTTCCCTCAAGCATCAGAGACTGAGGGGTGACCTTATAGGAATTTATAAAAACATGAGGGGCATGGACAGGGTGAATAGCCAAGGTCTTTTCCTCAGGGTAAGGGAGTCCAAAACTAGGTTTAATGTGAGAGGGGAAAGATTTAAAATGAACCAATGGGGCAACTTTTTCACACAGAGGGTGGTGCCAGAGGAGGTGGTGGAAGCTAGTACAATTATAGCATTTTAAAGGCACATGAATAGGAAAGGATATAGGCCAAATGCTGGCAAATGGGACTGGATCAGATTGAGATGTCTGATCAGCATTGTTATGAAGGTGAAATGGGGTACTGTACCTTTAAGAAAGCTAAAAGCTAGCAGAATTACCTGACAGCACCAAGTATTCTGAATAGGATACAATGTAACTCGTGGTCCAGCAGATAGTGTAGCTGGTTGCCTGGAGACAAACCAAATTTGAATTCGGCCAGTCAGTTTAAATTAGACCCCAAAATATCAGCTTCCAATCCAGTTTGAATTGAGTTTATTGACAATAATAAAAGCCAATGACATAATCCCTTTGCTTTGAGATATAAGACTGGGAAAAATTGAACAATTGGGAGGAGAACTGCCAAAAGACCAAGAGATGTAGGCTGCTAGTCAGAACTCTCTGAGAGGTACCTGTCTAGAAATGGAGTTTGCATAGAAACCATCAACACCGACCTGGAGAGCAAATCTACAGGAAGGTAGGAAGAGAAGATTCAACCACAGGCTGGTTTTTAAATTTGAATTTTTCAGTAAATCTTAATCAGGGGTTTTATCAAACTAGAATCATAGAAGGGAAAGTAAAAGATAGGTTAGAGGAAGGAGTTATAAATAGTTGTTAATTAATTATTCTCCATTATACTTTAAGAAATAAAGTTGTTAATTTTTAATTTAGATATTTTTTGGTCTCTCAAATTTTCACAGATTACTGCATGGGATAAAGCTTTTCTGTGTTGCTGGTTTAGATTAAGCAGGAGAGCTTACCCCATGTCATAACAGTTTGGGGACTCATCTGGGATTTGAGCTGGTTTAGATTTGGAGGTATGAAAAATCCTAGTAGATTTAAACACTTGCAGGATAGTGTCTTAGGTCTTTCAATAAAATATAAGTGAGGCAACTTGTTTAATTTCCGTGACGGTGGTTGATTAAATTCAAATGATTCTCAAATTTGCCAAGAAGGTTTAGAAAAAAGAAAAAGGTCATACTTTTAGAATTAGCAAATAAGTTAGATTTGGGTCTAACCAAGGACAGAAGTAAAGCTGAAATTGTAAGGGCATTACTGAAACACTTAGGTACATCAGAGAAACAGACAACTGCAGTAGAGGTAGAAAAACTTAAATTACAATTGAGGAAAATGGAGTGAGAAGACAAACAAAGGGAGAGAGAAAGATAAAGAGAGAGAAGGGAAAGAGAGAGAGGAAAAAGAGAAAGACAGAAAGATCTTAGCTGAGCAAAGAGAGAGAAGAAAGGGAGAGAGAAAGAGAGAGAGAGAGCGAGAGACGAAAAGAAAGAGAAGGTTCTTAGCTGAGCAAAATGGGAGAAAATTTGAACTTGAGAAGTTGCAACTTAGTCAGCAAAGTCAAGTTAACAGGATCGAGATTAAAAGAGAAGATAGTTATATATTCGAATATGAGAAAACTCTGCCACATTTTGATGAGAAAGATGTTAAAGCCTTCTATACTTCATTTGAGAAATTGGCTAGGTAGATGGAGTGGTTCGAGATAATGCTAGTTCAGACTAAACTGGTAAACAGAGCTAGTGAGGTATCTGGTGCGCTGTCAGATGAGGGGTCAAGTGATTATGAAGAGGCTAAACAGGCTATTTTGGGGATCCAAGATGGCGGCGATCTCAGAAGCTTCACACCACAGTGCAAGCGGGACAAACTTTTAACTCACCCTACCCAGACCACCACAATATCCTGGGACTCTGAAAAGGTAGTGGAGTCCCAGGAAACTGTTAAGAATCAACTTACCTGGGTTTTTGCTGAGCAGGGATGCTGAATAAGGGAGGAGAGCATCCGAGGCTGGGCCCAGCCTGCAAGATCCTTGGACTCGATTTCTTACCAGGTCCTGGTGAACGAGCTTACAAAATCTCGTGAGATGTTGAGCAGGTAGGTAGAGGAGAAGCTGGCCTCGATCTCTCTCATGCTGCAGTAGCATGAACAGCAGCTGGGAGACCTGGAGTAAAGGAAGGATGAGGTGGAACACAGGGCCACAGTAGTGGAAGCTGATACCAGTTCCTCCAAGGATAGGATCCAAGCCCTGGAAATGCAGGTCCATAATTTATGTGACCAAGTTGATGACTTCAAGAAAAGGAGCTGGAGAAAATATATCGGATCGTCGGTCTGCTGGAAAGTGAGGAATTTATTGAGGACGGGTTGCCGAAATTCCTTAACTTGGAGACAGGAATGAGAGGGCTCACTGGGTCACAGTGCAGAGGTCAGGTCTGGGTCAACGTCCTTGACCTTTCCTGGTATGGTTTCATCACTATAGAGATAAGGAGAGAATCGTGGAAGCTTCCAGAATCCAGGGGAAGAATCCAAAGGCCCTAATTTACCAGGACTCTAAGATCATGTTCTTCCAGGGTTTCTCAGTGGCGGTGATCCCGAAACGAAAATCTTTTGATGGTGTCAAAAGAAGACTGAGGGAGCTTGGGATCCAGTACTTTCTGAGGGATCCAGCAGTGCTCTGGATAACCTTAGATGGATCCGTGCAGCTCTTTGACATGTCAGAGAAGGCAAGAGACTTTGTGGACAAATTAACTTAATCTGAACAATTTAGTATGTGCAAGTAGTAGTATTGTTTGGGTATGTCTTTGTTTTTTCTTTAAAGAAAAGAAGTCTGGCCAGGGATTTCTTTTCCTATCTTTTTTATTGGTAATAATCTGATCTAAACTATGTCGGGTGGCGGTTGAGTTGTGTACTTTCAATTTCAAAGTTAAGTTATACCAGAGGATGAGTGTGGCTTGAGCTAGGAGGAGGGAAAATGTTTGGGATGGCTAGATGCCTACTTACAGGCAGTTTATACCCAGTTCAGGTATTTAAATGCCCGGGCTGCGGACTTGGCAGTGGGATGGGTAGTTGCCCCATTTGGGCAGGGGATGGGTTGGTGGTATTTATATTAGTTTGTTTTTTGGTTTTTGTTGTACATATTCTTTGATAGCTTTGTGGGTTTGTTAAATGTAGTGTTTTTTCTTTATGTAGATTTTATGTTTGATGGATCTTGTGACACTAAGGCTCAGCGATTTGTGGTTCCAGTTCCTCCTCTCTGGAATCTAAATGTTATTGCAGAAGGTTATGGCTAATGATTTGATTAAGTACCTGGAACATCAAGTGGTGTCACTCACCAATTAAAAGGAAGAAGGTACTTTTGAGTCTTAGAAAGGAAAACGTGGATAATGCTTTATTACAGGACACATACTTGGATGTTAGGGATCATTTGAAACTACAGCAGAATGGTTTTGATCAGGTTTACTTTTCATCTTTTAATACCAGAAGTAGGGGAGTGGCTATATTGGTTAGGAGGAATCTCCCATTTAACTTACTTGAGTGTGTTAAAGACACACACACAGGAGGTTTGTAATTCTCAAAGCCCTGATAAATGGGGAAGAATATAATGTTTTAAATATTTATTGCCATCTGGCCCACCCCCTCAAATTTCTGGTAGGTGCATTCTCTAAACTGATCAGTCTCGAGTCCCAGCATATCATTATAGGGGGAGATTTTAATTGTCTCATGGATCCCACCGTAGACAGGTTGACCGAAGGCTTCCCCGGACATTAAAAACTATCAACTAAGCTTGCTTTTATCCTACATGAGTGATTGGGACTGTGGGGACCACCTTTCAATATGGTTAGATATCGAAACCTCTCAGGCAGGGTGCCCTCTTACTAGCTTGTTGTTTTTGGATAAAGTGAGGACGGTTAGGGAATATTGCCATAACCCAATAGTTATCAATACTGTTAAAGCATGGAGGGCAATTTGGCAGAGGGAAGGCAATGTTAGCAAAACATCTTCTCTGACACCTATAGTGGATATGTCGGGTTTTCAACCGGGGATGATAGATTCAGGATTCAAACAATGGGCAGCTAGGGGTGTGTCTTGCATGGGCAATTTATTCGAGGGAGACACAACGATGGCCTTTGAACAGTCAGCACAGAAATATGAACTGTCTAACAGGGACCTCTTTCATTTTTTTCAAGTTAGGAATTTTATTCAAAAAAAGACTACACTTTTGACCAATCCCTACAAATCCAACATAGAGAGGAGGGTGCTAAGTGGTAAGAGTACACTTTCTGTTCGCACTTTATATTATCAATTGATATAATTGATATCAACTGAGGGTCACCCCCTCAGATGAGTTTGGTTGACTCTGCAGAGTGTGGGAGAGAGGGCTAGGTGTTGAGGTCTCCTCAGAGGCATGGGAAGATATTTGGGAAAATGCAAGAAAGATATCAATTTGCAACAGGACCCATGCTTTACAGTTGAAGATTCTCCACAGGGTCCACTTGGCTCTGGATCGTTTGTCAAAATTTAAACCAGGGGTATCTTCAACATGCCCCAAGTGCATGGTTGGTACGGGCACTCTTACCCATTGTCTCTGGTCCTGTGATAGGTTTCAAACATACTGGAGCGCTGTGGCGGCTGCAATAGAGGGGATTTTGGGTGTGAGGGTGGAGAAGGACCAGATCTCTCTTCTTCTTGGCCTGCCCAGCGTGTTCCCTGTAGATGCGCATAAGAAAAATTTATTCAACGTCCTCACTTTGTGCGCTAGGTTGAGTTTCTGAAAATCCCCTGGGCCTGTTGAGTTTGTGGTAGATTGTTATGGAGCAGATCCCCTTGGATTTTCTGACAAGTATGATACACCACAAACTGAGAATTTCTATAAGACACGGTGGCCCTTTTTAGAATATCTGGGCGTAGATTTGTCTGCTGCACTAACAAGGGCTTTAATATAGCTGTACCGATTGTGTTTTACGAGTCCAATATCCACAGAGGGAGAACTGCGAACATATGAATATGTGAAAATTAATGCTCTCGATATGAAAGAATGAGTGTTTTGTTTGGCTGAGCTAAGTTATTATTGTTTATTAGTTATTGTTGGTTATTATTTATTCAGTTAAGTAGTTAGTTGGAGTTTTAAAAAAATATATATTTCTCTATATATATTTATACATTTGTACATGAGGGCGGTTTTGGTTTTTTACATTTTTTTGGTGTTCTTTCTTTGTACTGTTTTGATCTGTATTGTTTTGCATTTGTTGTAATATTAAAAAATCTATTTTTCAATAAAAATATATTTTTAAAAAACAGACTATTTTAAGTGCTTATGAATTGGTATCAGAAGCGTATAGACCTCAGTTCAGAAACACAAAGAAGAAACCAGATCAGACTTATGTTGAGTTTGAAAGAGTTAAACATAGTCATTTTGATTGATGGATGTGAGCCTTAAAGATAGGTAAGAGCTATGAGGCTCTAGAGAGATTATTCTGCTGGAGGAGTTTAAAAACTCAGTTCCAGAGATGATAAGAATTCACGTAGAGGAACAGGAAGTTCAGGAACTGAGAAGGACAGCAGAATTAGCAGATGAATACATGTTGGTGCATAAGACAAGCTTCCGGCCGGAATTTCGTCCTGTGAGGGAGAGAAGTTAGGAGAAGGGGGGGATCCTTCACTACTAAACCAAGAGTAGAGAGCACTGGTAAGAGTTTAGCACAGGATAAAAAAGAAGCTCAAGAGGGTGGAAAGGAGGTGAAAGGCCTCAGGTGTTTCCATTGTGGGAAAGTGGGACACGTAAAGTCACAGTGCTGGTCGTTAAAGAGAGGCGCCGTGGGAAAAGATGTGGTAAAAGAAGGTAAGCCAGTAATATTAGTGAAGGTAGTAAAGGAGACCCCAAGATGAGCTGAGGAGCTGCAGGAGAGTGCACAGCCGAGGCAGGGGCTAGGCATGGGGTTAGTACCTGATCTCTACAAAGAATTTGTGGGCAAAGTTTACCCGGAAAGAACAGGGGGAGAAGGACATCAAGTTATCATTTTGAGAGATCCAGGATCTAACCAATTGCTGATAGTAAGAAATGAGCGAAAATGCACTCTTTCTGATCTGTTACCCGCGAGTGTGGTAATTTGTGGGATAGATCGACAGAAATTTAGCATTCCCCTATGTAAGATCAGGTTGGAGTGCCAATTCAAGACTGGGGAAGTTACAGTGGGAGTGATTGATAGAGTGTCAGTTCCAGGGATTCAGTTTGTTCTTGGGAATGATTTGGCAGGATCCATGGTGGGAGCGACACCCCCCCCCCACCACAACCTTGTTGTGGAGAAGTTCAAGGAAGACCAAGATGCTGAGGAGTTAAAACAGAAATATCCTGGTATTTTCCCAGACTGCGTAGTAACCAGATCCCACTATCATAAATCACAGCACAAAACAAAAACTAGACGTAAAGATGAAGGAGTTGAGGTTCAGTTTGTGGATACCGTGTTTGATGTAATGGTACAGGAAAAACCTGAAGAGGCAAAGGGTCAGACAGAAGTGTTTAGTCCTGAAAGGCGAAGGCAGTTGCAATAGTAAGATAAGATGATAAAAGATGTATATGTGGGCGTACTCCAAAAAGCAGGCAGAGAATATTCCTGAGGGTTATTATCTGAAAGATAAAATCCTAAGACTGAAATGGAGACCACGGCAGGTTAGTGCAGAGGAGAAATGGGCCGAAGTTCACCAGACTGTGTTTTCAGGAGCATACAGACAGGAAGTGTTAGGGGTAGCTCATGAACTCCCTGTAGGAGGTCACGTAGGTATACAAAAGTCTCAGGCTAAGGTACAAAAATATTTTTATTGGCCCGGACAGCACAAGGATGTCGTTAACTTTTGCTGTACGTGTCATAAATGCCATATGGTGGATAAGCCACTGGCGGTAATAAAACCAGGACCTTTGTTGCTAATTCCTGCATTTGAAGAACTTTTCACAGGGGTTATAATTGATTGTGTGGGCCCCCTCCTGAGATCTAAAAATGGCAACCAGTATTTGTTAAACATAATGGATGGGTCTCCCTGATTTCCGGAGACAATTCCATTACGGAGTATCAAGGCAAAAAGGGTCGTAGAGGAATTAGTAGCTTTCTTCACACAGTATGGGCTACCCAGAGAGATTAGTCTGACCAAGGGCCAAATTTTACTGCTAGGCTGTTTAAGGAAGTCATGGATAGTTTAGATATACAGCACTTTAATCCCAGTGTGTATCATCCTGAATCCCAGGGAGCTTTAGAAAGGTAGCATCAGACTTTGAAGACCATGTTGAGAGTATCCTGTCAGGATTAACAGAATGTTTGGGATAAAGGTATCCCATTCGTATTGTTAATGGGTTTCATGCTGTACCACTCTATGAATGTATAACATAATGGATTAGTGGGTTCTGTGTTGTATATCTCTATGACTGTATAACTTAGTGGGTTTCAGTTTGTGAGTTCCCACAGACAAGAGCTCATTACTGGCTGGTCAGTCCACTGACAAACTCCTCAAAAGGAACCTGGGCAAGTTGCTTCAGCATATCATGTTGATTGTTACCTCTGGAGAATGCCCAATTATTTTTCAAATTGCTCTGCTGCACCTTCAGCTGCCTGAGCCGTAATCTCTGAAATCCCCTTCCTAAAGTGCTGTCCCTCCACCTCCCTCTCCTGCTCTAAGCCGCTTTGAAAAACCTACCTCTTTTGCCAATTACTTACGCTCATTGCACTTAAAATTAGACTTAAAACCTCCTTACGTGGCTCAGAATCAAATTTTGTTCCACAAGCACTCCAGTGATGTTGCTTGGGAGGTTTTGGTATGCTGCCGGCTTCATACAAATGCAGGTTGCAGTTCGGGATTGATGCAAATCCCCTACTTGTCATTCTGGGTTGGTTCTGCTCAATATTGCTGGGGTCAGATACAAAGGAAAGCTCCCACACTGGTGACAGCTGAACCCAAACCTCAAAAGAGACTCCTTTCTGCACCAGTGTGCCTTTGCTTTATCTCTCACCATCTGTTCGATTTACTTTCCGAAATGCAAAATCACTACGCGCTGTGCCAAATGCTGGGCTGATTGTTTCGATTTGGGCTCTCATCCATTGTTAATTAAAGTACTTCACAAAAATACAGCAGAATGGTGCTCAACACAACTCCCACACCTTCTGTATTCTCTCATTTCCTCTTTCAATTTTGCAGATTTTGTTTAATCCGGACACTACGTCCTGATTCAATTCCAACTTCCTTGTTGTTCTCAAACTTGGATCCTGTCCCACACCTTGGTCCTCAATTTAATGGGAATCTAGTCATGAGGATGAAATTGTAGTATTTGTTAATAAGGCAAAGCCAGAGAAGATTAAAGACAGCCACAAACATGGACTGTGTTAATCAACAATTCTTTTGTTCAATCTGTCAAACAGACAAAGATTCCTGGACTGGAAAAATCCATCAGGAAATCTCCAGCAGATGTGTACATTGGCCCCAATATTGACATGGAAACTCTGAATCAATACTAACTGCAGTAATCTTGGAGTAATCTTGATTAGGTTTGTGTGTGTCTCTCTTTGTCGTGGGACTGAGATTATGCTTCACCTTCCTTTACAAGTAAACATCAACTTGTGCTTCAACTTGTGGTGAAATTTCTTTCCCATTTTAAGATGTTCTCTCCTCTTCTCTTCAGTCCCGTGGCCCAGGGAGGGGGAGAGCTGGACATTCAACTTCAGGAGCACCACAGAGAAAAAAAAACTCGGTGAAATTTGTAAAGATGCCTTCCAATAAAGTCACATCAACTGCGTCAAAACGTTCTCCCAAACATTTCATGGAGTTTTTGGGAAATTATACAATATTGTCTCAAGGCACCTTGATTATTCTTTTGAATATCGTTTATAAAGTTTGCCTAAATTAAATTCTATTACTTTAATTTTATCCGTTTTCATTGAATTGCAGTGAGCAGATCTCACTGAAGTTGGTAATTTAGGGCAGCTATCCATCTCAACTCGTCTTTATCAATCTTTATTTTCCTTATCCTCTCACAATCAAACAGCGGGAAGCCAAGCTACCATTTTTGAATTTGATTGTACTTTTTACAGCGGATTGGTTCCTGTTAGATTCCTGGACTGGAGCCAACTAACACTCTCTTCAGTCTCTGACCCTTTGGCGTCATTTCCAGCTTCACACCATTTGTTGATTCCTTCGTTACAATTGCTGGTCCCTGGAAACAGCAGATGGTGTTGTTCTTGGAGACGTGTTGAGTGAATGTGGGCTTTGGCCCACCGGATCAGAGTGGAATATTTAATTGGATTAGTTAACAGCTTTTCTGGATAAAATGTGTGTTGTAATGTCTCTGGAAATACAATAGATTAAAAAAAACAAGAAAGAGATAAAATTGCCAACACAGTCCAAGTGCTGATGGGCATCAATGTACATTATAATATCAAACAAAACTTCAGAACAATTTGACATCTCCTTGGTTCAATTCCACTTCAGAGCTGTTGAGTATGGGACTGAAGTTCGGTAATAGAGTCTCATTATAATTGTTTTCTAAACTATTGAGATAATCAGATGAAAACATTGAAAAGTTGAATGATTCCAACTGTCCCACAATTCTGTCAGCCAGGAGGAATAAGCTTTCTGCTTTTAAGATCAAAACCAGAGCTTTTTAAAGATTCTGTTTCTCAGAACTGTGGGATTCACAACGTCATTAGCTGTCTCTTGGAGCACACTCAGTGCCCAGGTCACAACCTCTCTCTATGCCCCAATTAGGAAATTACTTCAGCTCAGGTTCATACCTCTCACTAACATGACAGCCAAGATTGGAAACTCCCTCAACAGAAACTTCTTACCTTCTTCTGTTAGTTACTTCTCCCTACTATGAGAATGCTGCAGTCGCCTGTGAGTTGTTGGAGTGGTCTGGTTAGTAAACCTTTTCTGCAAAGTAGTTTCGACCCTCCCCTACAGAAGCTAATTAGCTAACTCTCAGTGGGAGCTCTGATCAGTTACAATGATCCAAGAGAGATCTGAGTGTGTTGTCCAGCTTTGCAGGATGACGTTAATTTCCCAGGAGCAGGCAACATTGTAGATCACTGTCAGCATGGTCCATGTGCTGTTCTCCATTGTCATTGTCGGCATGGTCATTGTCATTGTAAGGCACTGTCAACATTGCCTATGTGCTGTTCTCCATTGATATCAGTAAACATAGGAACAGGATGAAACCAGTTAAGTCTTCAAGCCTGTTCTACCATTGAGTGGCTGATCTGTGATCAAATTCCATTAACCTTCCTTTGCCCCAAATTCCCTCAAAATTTTTGGGATCAAAAATCGATCAATCTAAATTTTAAAACGAGGAATTGATCCAACACCTGTACATGTCATAAACATTTACAGCTCTTTGTTGTAACATATTTTCTAATATCTGCCCCACTCCCAGCACTGGGGATGTAGTGACATCATGTTTATTGCAATGGTTCAAGATGGGGGCTTACCAGCCCTTTCTCAAAGAGTAACTAGCGATAAATATTAGCCCAGTCGGCAATGCCCACATCCCGTGAACGAATTAAAAAATCAGTGTGATTAAATCACTCCTTTATCTAAATTTCAGGGAATTTCGGCTTGAGTTTGTGCAATCTTTCCTTATAATTTAACTCTTGTATTTTAGGAATCATTCTCACAGACAAGCACTAGATTGGGTGTAAAATCTTCTTTCTTTTTCAAGAAGTACATCCACATAGTCCCTAAAGCAGTACAGTTTTGTACTGTAGCTTATGAAAAATCAAGCAAACATTGGGATTTGACTCTATCCAACAAACTAACCAAAGGCACTACTTACTTGTACAAGATTATATGTACACATATTTGAGGAACTAGGAGGGTCCAATAACTGAACAAACCCCATTTACCTTCAACAGAAAGACCTCAGATGGTGGTCTTTCCCCACTGCCCCTTGACAGCAGCTGCCCCAGGCTTTAGTGCATCCCTCAGCACGTAGTCCTGGACCTTGGTATGTTCCAGTCTCCAACACCCGGTCAGAGTCAGCTTCTCTCTCTGGAAGACCGACAGGTTTCAGGTAGACCAAAGAGCATCTTTCAGTGAGTTGGTGGCACAGTCAATATTTGTCTGAGTCCCGCATCACAGAGTTGCTGGGGACAGACTTCAACACTGTTACACCACAGCAGTGGACTCTTCTGCTAATTAAACCAAATGCATAGAAAAGCTTAACTCACCTCGAACTCCCCAACTTCCACTATTTAAAGAAACATTAAACAACAACTATTTACAACTCTAAACCTCCTTTCTCTTCAAGGTCTGTTACCTACCTGCAGCTCTATAACAATATACTGAGCCAGGAAAAGCTCCATTAAAACTACATCAACTTAATTTTCAAAACCAGACAGTGACTGTCATTGTAGGCGTCGCTCTCCTGCTGTAGATCTCCCTGGGTCATCTTTGGGTCTTTTGCTGCAAAGATGTTTCATATGAAAAAGGTCCCGTTTGATAGAGAGTGTTTTGGATGGCAGTCTCTCTCTCTCTCTCTCTCTCTAGATGGCAGGGTGCTCTCTGGCTTTCAAAATGTCTGTTTTTTTTGAATATCCCAAACATCAGATCATCTCATTGGTTCAATATTGTCAAAACAGTAAAATTCAAATTTAAGTGGGTTTTAGTATCCTGGGGCATAATTTAAACTGATTGGTCAGATTCGAACTGTCAAATGTTACATATTTTCAATTTTCCAGTATACCCTGAGTCTGCTTGTCAGTCACATGACAGGTGTTAGCAAGCTCTCAGTGCAAAACAGCCTTCAGTCTCTCCTTCAACTTCAGAACAACACAAACCACGGCATCTCTCACATTATACTGCATGTAATACCTCTTTCCTAAGGTTGTTAAGAGCTGCCTTGTGTGGTCTAACCAAGCCTTCACAATCTCCACATTCATATTGCAGTTCACACCTTTGTCATGCTGCCAGAATATTGGTGCCTTTATTTTTCTTTGTCAGACTAGAATCTGTGGAAGCTATTCTACCCAGGAATAAAATGTCAGTGTGGATTCACTGACTCCCCTACCCCTGCCAAAAGAAGGCCCAGCAAAACTGAGGTGTCAACCAATCTCCGGCCCAAATTGTAAAGCAGCATTTGGAAATTATTCATTACCCAGGCCAAGGCTGCCACTTACATGAAGTTCACACCCCACAAAAACCGCAGCACATGGTCCTCAAAAACTAACAGATTGGATGGTGTCAAAGCCTTATGGATACGTCATTAACACTTCAGTAACTCCTCACTGAATAGCAATCACTTCTCTTCTTCAATTAACACTTCAGACATCTATGCAATGCAAGATTCCCCAAAAAACAAAGTCAACAATCTTTAGGATTATGGATCTGAGTGACAGCTGGTGGAATGTCTGAAAAGCACACATATACACAGCTGCTCGGGAAAACAGGAGGTTAGTCGTGTCAAAACCAGAGATACGTTGCCAACATGGGGTGGCACAGTGGCTCAGTGGTTAGCACTGCTGCCTCACAGCACCAGGGTCCCAGGTTCAATTCCAGCCTTAAGTGACTGTGTGGTGTTTGCACTTTCTCCAGGTTTCCTCCCACAGTCCAAAGATGTGCAGATCAGGTGAACTAGTGCATTAGTCAGAGGGAAATGAGTCTAGGTGGGTTATTCTTCAGAGGGTCGGTGTGGACTGGTTGGACCGAAGGGTCTGTTTCCACACTGTAGGGAATCTAATCTAATCTAAAAACATTTTCCATCTTACATTCATCAGGACAACAACAAAATATCAGATTACAAAAGATTGCAACAATTTATACTGGAGGAGAAAAGAATGCTGGCTCTTGGCAAATTAACTGTGATTGGATGGTATGTTGCCATGGAACAGGAATGGTGAACTATAGGCTCCCCAAACTCCAGAGTAATTCAAGGAAGGCGCAAGGCTAGATCGTGTTCCTTTTACTTGCTGACAACAGCTCTCTGTGTCTGAAATGGCCATCAAGTGTAAGTAACCCATCTTATGTGCTTAACAGTCTCTTCAATCAATTGTACAGTTTCTAGGCCCAAGCCATTTGCAAGTTTTATTCAGAAATTGAGTGCATCCAATTTAAACTGTAGGACAATGATTATTCTACCACGTTGTGTATCGCATAAATTCACAAACAGAGCAAAGGCTAATATCACTTTTCAACTGTGAGGTTCCCCATCTGGTCCAAACTTCCTTGGTATTTCAGAATTTGAAGAACAGATTCAAAATCTGTTTGATGCTGCTCTATGAAGTGCTTACAGAGAATTATTCTGCACTAACAAGGTGTAGCTGTCAGTCCAATAAGACATTCTGTCTGCCACATAATTTATCAAAATTGTGCCTGGGTTTCAGTGTTAGTGTGATGTCAGCTATGTGGGCCATCCATCTCAGTGTGTGGCTTATCAAATCTTTTGGCTGTTTGTAAGGCAGAGTACTGATTCTACCCAACCAGACTGCACTTGTAAAACCTGAAATAAAACAGCTCCTGTTAGACATGGTTCCATGTGAATGCAGTATGTGCTGAACAATCCTGATTGTATTAACAGAACAACAACAACCCATAATCAGTCAAGGTCATAACACTGATTGTTTTACACTCAGTATAAGTGATATAAACTTATATATAGGGACCCGTTCTCTGCAAAAAACGAAAAAGGCTCAGAGGTTCTAAGGAAGGGTCACTCAACCCAAAATGTTAACTCTGACTTCTCTCCATAGACATTGCCAGACCTGCTGAGCTTTTCCAGCAATCTCTGTTTTTATTTTCAGATTTACAGCATCTGCAGTTTTTATTTAAACTGTTTCAAACATTGGACATTAATTTTCAATTGGGTTCGTGTTGAGCCCACAGTAATCCATTGTTTTTCTGAGGTAATGCCTCATCAATTCACAGTTAACTTGATAATCAATCAGCACCCTTTTTGTTTGTGTTATAAATTGGTGTGAATATTTGAAATTTGGAATTCTTGTGTGGGTCCCGATGAACACAAGATGAAATGATTTGCAACACGTCTGTCTTTTTAGAAATTAAAAAATAATTTATGTTTGTTAAAAATAAAAAGATTTGGTTCACTGAAATTATATCGTCATCATCATCACAGACGAAGATGACTCTCTCCAAGGGTAAGTAAGTACAGGCTGATACAGCTTCTGCAGGTTCTGTTACCCTCGGGGCAGGTGGTAGTCACATGAAGGGGTGGGTGGGGCATTGGTTTTGCAACACACTCCTTTCACTGTTTTCATCTGACTTCCATTTTTTCCCCGATGGCAAGTCTCAAAGTGCTTGGCACCTTCCCGAGTGCTCCTCCACTCGAGACAACCTTGGGTCAGTGATTCCCAGGTGTCTAGGAATGCCACACTTCACCGGTGACACCTTGAGGGTATCATTGAAGCGTTTCGTCTGTCTACCTGTATCCTGTTGGCCAGAGCAGCTATTGAAGAACTCCAGCATTGCCTCCAGTGTGCTATTGCAGCCTTCAGCCACCTGAGGAAAAGGGTGTTCGAGAACAACAACATCAGGTCTGACCCCAAGCTCATGGCAAAAATAGCTATGGTGGTTCCTGCCAGCCTATGTTGCTGTAAAATGCAGACTATGTCTACAGCAGACACCTCAAAGCACCAGAGCAGCACCACCAATGCTGCCTGTGCAAGATCCTGCAAATCCTGGGAAGAAAGACGCAACAATACCAGTGTCCTTGACCAGGTCAAAAAACATTCCCAGCATTGAGGCACTGACCACCCTTGATTGACTGCAAATGGGTTGGACACATCATCATCTGCATGACTGACATATACTCCCAGCTCCAGGTGAGCCCCAGGTGGACAGAGGAAGTGCTTCAGTGATTGGAATGAGACAGATTAGGAATGAATGAGGTTGGATTCAGTCCAATTAGAATGGTTGAATTGTTAGAAATTGATTCATTCAAACTTTATACAAAAATGAAGGGGAAAATATTTTCCCACTGGAATTCTACAAAGGGGCTAGAATGTGATGATTCTTTAAACAGTGCTTGCTTATTTATATTTGGCTGAGCCATGCCTCACAAAAACATTGAGAACTGCTACATTAAAACATCAATTGAGAAAGCAGTGCTATAATATATCATCGTTGATTGAGATGTCTTTCAGTTATATGTCTTAAACATTCATTGTAAATGTGCTTGAAAATATATTCAATGGAAATGCATTATGCAAAAAAATTGCTTTCAGGCCATCAGAGCCTTACTCCATATTCATGCCTGAGAATGAAAATGAATATATTGTTTTCAGGCCAGTAATAGCTCTGTTTATTTAGTCATTAGATTGAAGAAGGTGGTATTGCAGCAGGAAAACACTTTCTCAGAGTTTACATCTATATCTACGCTGACAATACCACAAGGGATTTACCACAGAGCATCGACCAATCCAAATATGAGTGCCAGCTCAATCTAACACTGAGAGCACACGTTCCCACTGTCACTGTTTTACTGTGAGGAATATCAGACACAAGGATGGAACAGGTTGTCTCTTTTGAGACAACTTCATTCATCTGAAGGTTACTGAGAGCACAGGAGGGTTTAAATACAAACTTATTGTCAGTGCCAGAATACAATCACAGTTTAACAATGCAACAAGAAGGGTGGGTTTGATTAGATTAGATTCCCTACAGTGTGGAAACAGGCCCTTTGGCCCAAGCAGTCCACACCGACCCTCCGAAGAGTAACGCACCCAGACACATTTCCCTCTGACTAATACACCTAACACTATGGGCAATTTAGCATGGCCAATTTACCTGACCTGCACATCTTTGGACCGTGGGAGAAAACCAGAGCACCCGGAGGAAACCCACGCAGACACGGGGAGAATATGCCAAACTCAATACAGACAGCCGCCCGAGGCTAGAATTGAACCTGGGACCCTGGTGCTATGAGGCAGCAGTGCTAACCACTGAACAACCGTGCCAATTACAATTCTCAGCTGAGGAACAGACAAGGCAAGCGGCAGCAGAAAAAAAAGAAAATTCTACCTGGGGTAGCTGGATGGCCCCAGTATTTATTGCCCATCCCTAGTTGCCCCCTCAAGAAGGTGGGGGTGAGCTGCCTTCTTGAACCACTACAGTCCACCTGCTGTGAGTTGACTCACAATGCCCTTAGGGAGGGAATTCCAGGATTCTGACCCAGCCACACTGAAGGAACAGTGATATATTTCCAAATCAGAATGGGGAGTAATGTGGAGCGGAACTTGCAGGGGGTGGTGTTCCCATATATCTGTTGCCCTTGCCCTTCTCGATGGAAGTGGTCGTGGGTTTGAAAGAGCTCTCTGAGGATCTTTGGTGAATTTCTACATCTTATACATAGCCCACACTGCTGCTACTGAGCATTGGTAGTGGAGGGATTGGATCCTTGTGGATACGATGCCAATCAAACAGGGGCTGCTTTGTCCTGGCTGATGTTGAGCTTCTTAAATGATGTTGGAGCTGCCCCCATCCAGGGCAAATGGGGAGTATTCCATCACACCCCCGGCTTGTGCCTTGTAGATGGTGGACAGGCTTTGGTGAGTTACTTGCCGCAGTATCCCTAGTGGAGAAAGTGAGGACTGCAGATGCTGGAGATCAGAGCTGAAAATGTGTTGCTGGAAAAGCGCAGCAAGTCAGGCAGCATCCAAGGAACAGGAGAATCAACATTTCAGGCATAAGCCCTGAAGAAGGGCTTATGCTTGAAACGTCGATTCTCCTGTTCCTTGGATGCTGCCTGACCTGCTGCGCTTTTCCAGCAACACATTTTCAGCAGTATCCCTAGTCTCTATCCTGCTGTTATAATTGCTTATATGGTAAGTCCAGTTGAATTTCTAGTTAATGGTAACTTCCAATGATGTTAATAATGGAGAATTCAGTGTTGGTAACACCTTTGAATGTCAAGGGGCAGTGATTAGGTTAGATATAGAATCCCTATAGTGTTGAAACAGGCCCTTCACCCAACAAGTCCACACCAACTCTCCGAAGAGGAGTAACCCACCCAGACCCATTCCCCTACTGCTCTACATTTACCCCAGACTATTACACCTAACCTACACATCCTTTCACACTAACAGGAATCTACTGTCTCTGCACTCTCATTATCTTATTTCTGAAGCCTTCCCTTATTCCAGCCGTCCCTTTCACCTACAAACATCTGCCCCCAATCAACCTTTGAAAGTTCTTGCCTAATATGCTCAAAATTAGCCTTCCTCCAATTTATAACTTCAACTTTTAGAATGGTCTATCCTTTTCCATCACTATTTTAAAACTAATAGAATTATGGCCACTAGCCACAAAGTGCTCCCCCACTGACACCGCAGTCACCTGCCCTGCCTTATTTCCCAAGAGTAGGTCTTTTTTTTGCATCTTCTCTATTAGCTACATCCACACACAGAATCAGAAAATTTGAATGTACACACTTAACAAATTCATCTCCATCTAAACCCTTAACACTATGGAAGTTCCAGTTTATGTTTGGAAACTTAAAATCACCTGCCATAACCACATTATTATTTTTACAGATAGAGTCATAGAGTTTTACAGCACGGAAAAAGACTTTTCAGTCCAACTCGTCCATGCCGACCAGATATCCTAAACTAATCTAGTCCCATTTGCCAGCCTTTGGCCCATATCCCTCTAAATCCTTCCTATTCATGTACCCATCTAGATGCCTTTTAAATGTTGTAATTGTACCAGCCTCCACCATTTCCTCTGGCAGCTCATTTCATACATACACTACCCTCTGCATGAAAACGTTGCCCCATAGGTCCCTTTTAAATCTTTCCCCTCTCACTCTAAAGCTAGTCCTTCTATTTCTGGACTCCCTCACCCCAAGGAAAAGACCTTGTCTGTTTACCCTATCCATGGCCCTCACAATTTTATAAACATCCGCAAGGTCAATCTTCAGCCTCCGACACTCCAGGAAGAACAGTCCCAGTCTATTCCCTATGTCTCTCCCTATAACTCAAATCCTCCAACCCTGGCAACATCCTTGTAAACTTTTTCTGAACCCTTGTAACTGAGATCTCTTTACAAATTTGTTTCTCAATTTCCTGCGAAGTATGGTGGCTCTATAATACAATCCCAATATGGTGATCATCTGTTTCCTATTTCCCAGTTCCACCCAAATAACTTCTCTGGATGTATTTCCGGGAAAATGCTCCCTCAGTACAACTATCAAAACCACCAGGCCCCCTCTTCTCTTGCCCAACCCCCTTTTTGATCCTTCCGATAACCTCTATACCCTGGAACACTTAGCTGCCAGTCCTGCCAATCCCTGAGCCACGTCTCTGTAACTGCTATGATATCCCAGTACTATGTTCAGCACCACCTTTTGCACTGAAGTAAATGCAGTTTAATTTATCAGGCTTACCTTGTTCTCTGCTTTGTTCCTGCCTGGCCTGACTGTTTGACATGATCCTTTTTTTCAATTGTGGAGAAAGTGAGGACTTTTTCAATTGTATCAGTTTCAGATTGATCTCTTTCCTCACTATCTCCCTGGTTCTCACTGCGCCCCCATCCCCACCTTAATAGTTTAAATCCTCCCGAGCAGCTCCAGCAAATCTCCCTGTCAGTATGTTAGTCTCCTTCCAATCCAGGTGCAACCTGTCCTTCTTGTACAGGTTACATCTACCCCAGAGAGATTTCAATGATCCAAAAATGTGAATCCTTCTCCCATAAACCAGCTCCTCAGCCATGCATTCATCTGCTCTATCCTTATATTCCTACCCTCACTAGCTCGTAGCATCTGGAGTAATCCAGATATTACTACCCTCGAGGTCCTCCTTTTTAAATTCCTGCCTAACTCTCTACATTCTCTCCTCAGAATCCCATCCTTTTCCCTTCCTATGTCGTTGGTTCCAATGTGTACAATGATCACCTGCTGGTTCCTCTCCCCTTTGAGAACATTCTGCACCCTCTCTAAGACATCCTTGATCCTGGCACAGGGAGGCAACACACCATTCTGGTTTTTCACTGCTGGCCACACAAATGTCTGTCTGTGCCTCAGATTAGAGAGTCCCCTATCACAATCAATTGTTTGGAATCTGACATACCCCTCATTGCATTAGAGTCAGTCTCAATACCAGAAACATGGCTGTTCGTGCTATATTCCCCTGAGAGTCCATCACCTCCACATTTTCCAAAACAGCATACTTGTTTGAGATAGGGATAGCACTACCTGCGTACCCCTCCTACTTTTCCTGGAGTTAACCCATCTACCCGACTGTATCTGCGGCTTTTCTCCCTTCCTATAACTGCCATCCATCACACTCCCTCACCCCCAGCTCTTGTAAATTCCTTATTGCCTCTAACTGCCGCTCCAACCAATCCATGCAGTCTGGTAGGATCTGCAACCAAACACACTTCCTGCAGACATAATCATTAGTAACGTGGAAACTCTCCCTTAACTCCCACATCCGACAGGAAAGGCACATCACTCTATTAAAGGCCATCTTTGCTCCTTCACAATCTACAGACCCATAAAAATGGCACCGTCTTATTGCTGTAAAAAAAGACAGTGCTCCAGCTAACCTACTACTTACGGTTGATAGTTTTAAAATTTAATCAAGAGCCACATCGAATTAAAACATGTTTGACCTGATGTCACGAGACTTCCTGGGGCCCAGAGTGAATGTTGAGGACTCTCACAGCAACTCCTTCCCACTGTGCCGTCCCTCTGCAGGGTCTGTCCTGTCGGTGGGACAGGACATATCCAGGGATGGTGATGGTGAGGTCTGGGACATTATAAGCTATGATTCCGTGAGAATGACTATGCCAGGCTGTTGCTTCTGGGACCGCTCCCAATTTTGGCACGAGCCCCAAATATTGGTCGAGATCTTTTCAGGGTCGACACGGCTGGCTTTGGTATTGTCCTTTCTGATGCCTTCATTGTTGGCTAATGGTGGGTGCATTAAATAGAATGAGTTTCACTTTCTTGCATTAATATTTCATAACCTGCTGAGTCCTTAAATAGCCAAAGAATAATGGGTTGAGTATGAGGGGCTAGTAATAGATTTATAGTCGTTTTGAAGAGGCGATGGAAGGAGATTGAACAGAAATTGAATAACTAATTAAAAAAGGGAGTTTCTCAAAGCTTTGGGGTAAGATATTTCCAAAAGTCTAGCACAGGTAAGAGATTGAATGGCCATGACTTTCCTGTTTGATTTCCTTTGCCCTGCACAAAACAAAATGAGATTGTGGAATGGCTGATAATAAACCAGGGGTTAATATGTTTAAAACTCCAACCGTCTCACTCAACAAAACAAAAAGAAGAGATTGAGTAGGGAATGTTAGAAAAATCTTATTGTTGAACTTGATTTGAGGTCTGGAAATTCATAGGTGACAAAGTCTTTTCCCTGGGGTGGGGGAGTCTAGAACTAGAGGACATAGGTTTAGGGTGAGAGGGGAAAGATATAAAAGGGACCTAAGGGGCAACTTTTCCATGCAGAGGGTGGTATGGGTATGGAATGAGCTGCCAGAGGATGTTGTGGAGGCTGCTACAATTGCAATATTTAAGAGGCATTTGGATGGGTATATGAATAGGAAGGGTTTGGAGGGATATGGGCCGGGTGCTGGCAGGTGGGACTAGATTGGGTTGGGATATCTGGTCGGCATGGACAGGTTGGACCGAAGGGTCTGTTTCCATGCTGTACATCTCTATGACTCTATGACACATTTGTTGGGGTACTGTTCTTTGCTTTGTGAAAGGCACTATATGAATACAGGTTGTTGTTGCATTGTTGCGGATGGCTCAATGAATTGATAACAAGCGAAAAAGGATTACTTCTCTTAACTTTGACAAGAACAATAAAACCATCCAAAACAGAGAAGAAAAATCACAGATTACCTTGCCCTCACACACTAAATGACAAGTAGTGCTATTTGTATCGTTAAAACTAGAACAAGTCAATTATCTTCACGTCAAATGAAATGGAATTTTGTGAGACTGGTAGAAATTTCAGTGGATCTACTCACATCTGCATCACTTATGAACTTGTTTAAATATCATTGAATTCCCAAATGCTCTGACAATATCAATAACACATCAATTTATCCTGAAGAGAAAAGAGCTTTTCTGAAAATACGCGGCATAATTATATTTTCTTCCAGTTGAGCTCCAACCGAAGTAGGCTATGAGTGATTGTAGGGCCCAATATGCTTTTTGCTTAAATATAAAGCACAATGCGACATCCTGAGAGCCTGCACACAGCACACAGAACTCGAGATGTTAGAGGGAAAAAGATAAATTGAACTCGGGATGACCTTGAGAATTAAGAGTCAATAGATTGTCAGAGGAGTCAAAGAGTGAAGCTGAGGACAGCTGTCTCGAATGGTTTGTGAGTAAAGTATTGGAAGATTCTTAAGAGTGACATGGTGGCTCAGTGGTTAACACTGCTACCTCACAGCGCTAGGGTCCCAAGTTCGATTCCAGTCTCAGGCCACTGTCTGTGTGGAGTTTACACATTCTCCCCATCTCTGCATGGGTTTCCTCTGGGAGCTCTGATCTCATTCCACAGTCTGAAGATCTGCAAGTTAGGTGGATTGGCCATGGGAAATTGCCCCATAGTGTCCAAGAAAGTGCAGGCTTAGTTGGAATAACCACAGGAAATGCAGGGTTACAGGGATAGGGGATAGGGGATGGGGTGGTATGCTCTTTGGAGGGTCAGTGTGGACTTGATGGGCCAAATGGCCTGCTTCCATACTGTAGAGATTCCATTACAGAGTTCTAAAGACAGATGTCTCTATTCTGGGATTATCCACGTTTGGGAGAAGCAGTGTTCAAAGCTGAACCCATAATGAGTGCTGGGAATGCTGATGGGATCTAGACACATGGAAGCTGCACTTTACCACTGAGAGGGTCGGTTAGCTCAGTTGGTTGCTGGCCAGTTTGAGATGCAGATTGAGGATAGTTCACAAGGGCTGAGATGTAGTGACCCTCAGGTTAAACGACTATCAGTTGTTCCTGTTTAATGGGAAGGCTGTCGTATGGTTGGGAGGATCATGGTGACAATACCTTTTAGAACAGAAGCACAGAATCCCAAACGTACGCAGCCATTTTGATCATCATTCTGGATTTCTGTTCCCAATCATTTTAAAAAATTTATTCATGAGATATAGTCACTGGCCCATCCTTAATTGCTAAGAGGGCAGTTAAGAGTCAACCATCTTGCTGGGGGTCTGGAGTCACATGTAGGTCAGACCAGGTAAGGATAGCAGTTTCCTTCCCTAAAGGACATTAGTGACCCAGATGGGTTTTTCCAACAACCAGAAATGGTTTTGTGGTCATCATTAAACTCTTATTTCCATATTATTATTGAATTCAAATTCCACCATCTGCCATGGTAGTATTTGAACCCAGTCCCCAGAAGATTATCTGGGTCTCTGGTTAATTGTCCAGTGATAATTCTACTCGGCTGTTGCCCTTAAATGACAATGGGGGAATTACAGGACTGGATTGCAAACAATTTTAAGATTAATCGATGGATAGGTTGATGAGTGAGGAAAATAACTTGCGCATGAATAAGGCACAGAAAGCCAACTGGTAGAGGAGCCACCCTGAAACCTGACTGGACACACTGTTCAGCTTATATTTACAGAGATGTACAGAACAGGCATGCGCTACCTAACTCAACAGAGTTTCAGTGAGTTTCTATTTATAGGAGCATATGTGAATCCCCCAATTATTGCTTTCCTGCAATTAAATGGAATCAATATACAATTAACGAGGAGGTCATGCTGAAACTGTATAACCACTAGTTAGGCCACAATGAATCTGATCGGAACAACGCTTCACTCATAAGGGCACAGATTAAAATCAGGTTTCCTGGAGGAGGCTTTATTCAATTGAAAACAAGGCCTTCTGTCAGGTAATTTGTATTCGATTTGAACCTGGAGCAAAGGTTTATGTAAAATACAAGGTAAATATGACAGAGAATGCACAAACTGAGATGTCTTAGATTTGCAAACCATTGAACCTTAACTGCTCTCCACTAAAGATCATCACCTGATAATCCATCCAACTGTGATGGGATAGAAGCCATTACAATGTTGTATTTCCTTGCTTCTGCTCCGATAACATTCACATTTTGTTTCTTTGTGGTAAACATTTTTTTCCTCCAATTTACATTTTATTTTGAGCGAGTCACTGATTCTATTGCTTCCTTTCTGTTTGTACATTTCCACAATTCCCAGTGCACCTGGTTACATTTGTTTATTCCATTCATACCCTGACTGTACATAGAACACAGAACACAGGACATGGAAGATGGAACAGTGCAGCACAGGAACCAGCCCTTTGGCCCACGATGTCGTGCCAAATATGACACCAAATTAAAATAATTCCTTCTGCCTGCTCCTGGTCCATATCCCTCCATTCTTTGCATATCCACGTGATTATCTCAAAGAATGTCCTGATCGTATTTGCCTCCACTACCACTCCCTGGCAGCACATTCCAGACTCCTGTGGAAATAAACTTGTCCCTCACATCTCCTTTGAACTTTCCCCATCTCATCTTAAATGCCTGTCCGCTAGTTTTAGACATTTCAACTCTGGGAGAAGAAAAGATTGACTATCAACCCTATCTCTGCGTCTCATAATGTTATTGACTTCTATCAAGTCTCCCCTCAGCCTCCGCCACTCCAGAGAAAACAAGCTGAGTTTTTCCAGCCTCTCTTTATAGCTCAAACCCTCTATTCCAGGCAGTATCCTGGTAAACCTCTTCTGCACCCTCTCCAAAACCTCCACACCCTTCCTGTAGTGTGGTGACCAGAATTCAACGCAATTCTGTAAAAGTTATATATTCTTTATCGATTCCATTTTGCTTTCCCCACATTGTCCTCTCTGTGGTAAATATACTGCCTGAGACATGTCTTGATCTTTTCCCCTTACACGCTCTCACATTCCCACAATTCCTGAAGGAACAAATACCATCTGAATGCATTGAATTCTTTACTTTTTAGTTTCCGTGAACCTTCCCTTGTTGGAGGTTTCAATTCCCCCATTCGGTTTTGCTTCTATATTTCTCCCTCTTCAAACACAGGTCACTCAGTACAGTATGTAATAACTAGTCTTGGATGACATTCCCCAATCTCTTTGGAATCCTATAAACAGCAATTGTATCACCTCCCCACCTTCTCTTCCCCACAGAGAGTAGACTCCGTTTACATAATCCTTTAACTCATTCTCGTTTCTGTCTTCTGAACCCTTTGTACTTCCTGTGCAGTATCCTGAGTGCAGACACAGCGATGATTTATAAAGTGAAGGATTACCTGGTTATTTCAGCTCACTACTGACCTCCACACTTAGTCTGTACCCTGCTCTAATAGCTTTGGCTTAATCCAGCACTCCAGTTCAGTCCCAGGCAGCAGTGCAGTGCCCAGGTTCACTCAGCCTATAGTTTTATGCCATGGCTCCTTATTTTGGTCACTGGCTCAGTGAAGATTTCAGCAAACAGGCACATAGGACATAGGACACAGGAGGAGGCCATTTGGCCCTCCAAGCCTGCTACACCATTCAATGAAACCATGGCTCATTTGGTTGCAGCCTCGGTAAAAACAAGGACTGCAGATGCTGGAAACCAGAGTCCAGAAATCCAGCACCACTCTAATCTAGACTCTGATTGCAGTCTCGTCTCCATTTCCTTGTCTGCCTAGTACCACAACCTTAGTCCTATCCCTCACAGAATCATGGAGGAAACAGACCGTTCGGCCCAACTTGCCCATGCTGACTAGACATCCTAAATTAATCTAGCCCCATTTAGAGTCATAGAGATGTACAGCACAGAAACAGACTCTTTGGTCTAACTTGTCCATGCCGACCAGAGATCCCAACCCAATCTAGTCCCACTTGCCAGCACCCGGCCCATATCCCTCCAAACCCTTCCTATTCATACACCCATCCAAATGCCTTTTAAATGTTGTAATTGTACCAGCCCCCACCTCTTCCTCTGGCAGCTCATCCCATACACGTACCACCGTCTGTGTGAAAACATTGCCCTTTAGGTCTCTTTATATCATTCCCCTCTCACCCTAAACCTATGTCCTCTAGCTCTGGACTTCCCCCACCCCAGGGAAAACACTTAAGTCCCTTTTAAATATTTCCTCTCTCACCCTAAATCTCTCTAGTTTTTTGGACTCCCCTTATCCAGGGAAAAGACTTTGGCTATTTACCCTATCCATGCCTCTCATGATTTTATAAACCTCTATAATGTCACCCCCCAGGGAAAATAACTGCAGCCTATTCAGCCTCTCCCCATCGCTCAAACTCTCCAACCCTGACAACATCCTTGTAAATCTTTTCTGCACCTTTTCAAGCTTCACAATATCCTTCTTACAGCAGGGGGAACAGAATTGTATACAGTATTCCAACAGTGGCCTAACCAATGTCCTGTACAGCTGCAACATGACTTCCCAACTCCTGTATTTCTCAATAACAAATCACTCCAGAAAACATTTAGATCACACTCATTCTTCAGTGCACATGAAGACTGCAATGCAATTGATCTATGCCCTGCATCAACATGTCTCCCTCAACACGACTTAAATAATAAACTCAGGTTATTGACTATTTGCCCATCTGTTTCCCAACCTATACATAAACACAATGGTCCCCCAGCTCAGTGACCTCAGGATAGAGCTTTGGGTAAATGTTATTCACCTGTTGAGGCATGTTATGGCACTCACTGGAGTGGGCAACTCTGGCCAAGAGCTAGGGACACTACCTTTGCACCAGACCAACCCACCAGCATACACTGTCCCCAAGTTTCCATTCAGCAAGTACACCAAGTTAAAGATCCCCATCAATAGCACCCCCCTTAATTAACTAATTAATTAACCAATCATCACAAAAACTGAAACAAAAACTGCCAGAGAAACTCAGTACCTTTGGCAGCATCTGTGTGGAGAAAGCAGAGTTAATGTTTTGAGTCCAGTGAACCTTCCTCAGGACCCCTGAGTTGTTGACGTAGAATCACTGGACTTGAAATATTAACCTTGTTTTCCCTCTCTCCACAGATATTGTCAGACCTGCTGAGTTTCTCCAGCAATTCTGGTGTTTGTTTCAGATCTAGAAGCATCTGTAGTTCTTTGTTTTATCATAGAAAACTATTCGGGTCAACATTTTAGTAACATAGGGACACTGGACAAACAGCAGTGCAGAAGTTATTCGGCCCCCTACAAGAGGGGGGAGGTAAGGGGAGAAGCAGAGTGGAATCCTTCCCCATTACCTAGAGCATGTTTCTTTCTCTCTCCCTGTGGACTGTGTAGTTGATCAGTTGGATGGTAATGATCTAATTGAGGTGTTAAAGATAATGCAAGGAGTTAAAGGGATTGGGAGTGACAGCGGAACTATTTTTATCTCTTGACGTGGGAATCAAGACCTGGGATGGGACGATACCCGAAAGATTGAAACTGTCAGTCAGGGGTGATGTCAGAAAACCTTCCTTCACATGAAGCAGAGCAAATATCTGAAAAAGATTTCAAGTTCCCCTTCTGTACCTCCAATCACCAAACACTGTGGAGGGTCAAGAAAAATTTTAAAAGATTGAGAGTTGTTTCATTGGAAGATTTTTTTTTAAAAAGATCCATTCCCAGGATGTGGACATTGTTAGCTGGGCCCAGTATTTATTGTCTGTCCATAGTTGCCCCTTGAGAAGGTGGGGGTGAGCTGCATTCTTGAACCGCTGCAGTCCATGTGCTGTAGCAGACCACAATTCCAGAATTACGGATTAGGAATAGGGATATGGAAATAATTGGGTATTCAAATGGAGTTGGAATCCATGATCCAAGATGATCTAATCGAATGACAGAAAAGGCATTGGGGAATGGCATTAGGGAATGGCTGGTTGAAAGTATTGTGATGATGAACTCCCAAGTTGCATCAGTTGGTCAATGATAATATAAAGGTTCCAGGAGGAGGTGTTTTTTAACTTATTGTTCATTTTTTTGAACACTCAGGAAGCATTTCTGATTGTGCGTCTCTGTCTACTTATTGTGGGGTCGTGCAATCAGAAAAGGGGTCATTACCAGACCGAGAGCTGAGACTGAATTAGCCGAATCTTAGGTAACTTTTCTTTGAGTTTTCATGGAGAAAAGTTGATTTGTTTCTCAGTGTCTAGATGCTTCAATACAAGAAAAATGTTTCCCATTAAACAGGCGACTTCTTTCGGGCAAATTAAAGGTTACATTGAAACATCAAACTTGAGTTAAAGAGTACCTGTACCTGTCAGGTCAATCACCTTTGCGTCACTTTACTGTGCCAGTAACTGCACTGAATATGGATTTATTTTTACATAACTCTAGAGAATCGTGAGACCCTAGGGTTTTAAACAAAAAGGATACATTTTACATGGAATAAAAGTAGCTGTCTGATAAAAGTAATTGCATGGAGAGCAAACCAGGAGCCATTAGCAACGTTATTTCATTCTCTTACTCGGCTTCGTACAGAAATACGATACTTGTGAAAACAGAAATCAATTGAGTCATGCACAGGGGAGTCGTTACTGAGGAAAGGAAATTTCAGGGAAAGAAACGGAGCAACTTTGTAATTTTAATATTTGACTTATTTTGAAGTCAGATGGAACAGGAGCTGTATTTGTACAGAAGTTGGCTGATCTCTTCATACAAAGTGAATTATGTTTCTAGCACAGTGACTGTTGCATCAAATGCAAAACTACATTTTTTTAAATGCAAGTCGCAAGACTTCACAAGTCCCATAACAAGTCCAAATAGTTCATCTGTTTCTGGTGGGATTGGTGAAGGAAGTCAGATTAGTTCAAATCTCTCCTGGTTATTCATTCAATAGTTCTGTGATTTGAATGAGCATTGGTTCAGTGTTTCAACTAAAAAATGGCAGCTCTGATAGTGCAGCATGTCGGATGATGTCAGCGACTCGTTTTTTTACCTCAATCCCAGATGGAAAATTGCAGACTGAACCAAAGAACTAAAAGGTAAAGCCACCATAGTCTTACCAAACCATAGGGCTGTTTTCTCATGAAACAGATGCAACTGGTGGTGGTTTAGCCTGAGAGTTCACTGTGCCTCAGGCAAGGGAGAGGTGGAGAAGGAGAGTCATCGAGATGTACAGCATGGAAACAGACCCTTCGGTCCAACTTGTCCATGCTGACCAGATATTCCAACCCAATCTAGTCCCACCTGCCAGCACCCAACCCATATCCCTCCAAACCCTTCCTATTCATATACCCATCCAAATGCCTTTTAAATGCTGCAACTGTACCAGCCTCCACCACTTCCTCCTTCATGGTAACCGCAGCCAGTGTAGGAGTTGAACCTGCACTGTTGGTCTCCCTACATCACAAACCAGCCATCCAGCCAACTGAGCTAACCAGCCAGAGACTGGACATGGACCAGGATTGTGTGGAAATAGACAATGCAGGGATACGCAGCCTGAGGATACTCCGCGTGGGAGCGGGTGAGTGTGGAGGGTGGGAGGATACATTGGAGATAAAGACCAAATGCCGTTTTACCCTGTCAGCTGATCTTAGCTGAAGTAGTGATGAAGGCATTGCGTCAGCAGCTAATCTCCCTGCTCTTCCCTTCTCTTTATTCCTCCCCGTGGGGACGTGGGAGTACCTGGCAAGGCCAGCACTGTTGACCATCCTTAATTGCCCTAGCACTGATTGGCTTGTTCAGAGTGCACTTAAGAGTTAAACACATTACTGTGTGAGTCTGGAGACCCCATAAGGCCGACAGATTTCCTTCCCTAAAGGACAGGAGACAACCAGATGTTTATTTTTAAAAAAGAGAAGCAGAGCCAATGATTGTTATCTGTAGTAGATCCAGACTTTATTGATTTGTTTTGAATGCTGTGGGGGAGATTTGTACCCTTATCTCCAAGCCATTAGTAGGGGTATCTGGGTTACTAATCCAGCATTACCACATATTGAAGAGGAAATTCAATAGGAATAATGGCTCCCAGTCTCTGTCTAATCATAGACTCCCTACAGTGTGGAAACAGGCCCTTCAGCCCAACAAGTCCACACTAACCCTCCGCCTTATATTTACCCATGACTAATGCACCTAACCTACACATCCCTGAATTCTATTGGAAAATTATCATATCCAATTCACCCTAACCTGCATATCTTTGGATTGTGGGAGGAAACTGGAGCACCTGGAGGAAACCCACGCAGACACGGGGAGACTGTTCCAACTCCTCACAGACAGCTGCCCGAGGCTGGAATTGAACCCAGGTCCCTGGTGCTGTGAGGCAGCAGTGCTAACCACTGAGCCCATGTGCTGCCCAAGGACCACTCCATAGACACGGGCTTGAGAACCAGCCTGGCTATGATACATTGTATGTGAGAAAAAGAAACTTTCTAATAATGACTGTCTCAAATGACAAACAATGAATAGCTACTGTGGAACACTGAAGAGCAGCAAGATCCCACAAGAACCATTCCTGGGTTAGTGGTCCCAGGGGAACTTGGGGAAAAAAATTTGGAAATCAAAATCAATGAGTAAGGTTGCAACCAAAAAGTAACATTTAATTTCTTTTCGTCTTCTCATTTGCTTAATTTGTAGTTTCATGGAAGAGACAAATGTTAATCCAACTCCTATTGATTGAGAGTAACACGGAGATTGTGGCATAAATTTTATAGATCAGTAAATGTAAAAGGGGAGAGGATTCACACAAACCTGGAGATGTTGCTGAGCTGAAGCTGTCTCGGTTATATTGGGAAAGAGAGAGGAATGTTTACGTTACCATGGAAACCCCAGCCTGTATCCGAAGCACCTCGGTTGCCTCTTTGAGAGGCACATGTTCACCTCCATCTGAGTGAGGATCGAAGGGCTGACCATTATTGATTATCTGCACTCGGTTCCTACAACCCAGAGAAGCTCTTGTGGCACAGTGGTGGTGTCCGTACCTCTGAGCCAGGAGGCCTGCGTTTCAGCCCCACCCAGTCCTGAGGGGTGTAGTCATATTTCTAAACAGGTTGACCAGAAAATACTTGTAAAGGTCCAGAGTATACCTCTGTGTTGGTGCATTGGCCAAGAAAAGCTTACACAGATCGGAAACCACTGACAGTTTAAGAAAGCTCCAAACTGATCCTTTGGCCGTTGAGACGTTACTCTACGTGTTTACTCAATCCAGTTATTTCACCAAAAATCTGTCGGGTTTTTTAAAGAGATTTCTGATCCATATTAGCAATGGCCTGGATGGAACCAATAGCTGCCATTGGAGAATGTTAGGCCCATGAACAGATTAATAATTCTTGCACCAACAAAACCAATGTCCTGGATTGCTCTTGGGCACTGGACCTTCCTGATGAAGGGATTAAGCCCGAAACGTCGACTCTCCTGCTCCTCGGATGCTGCCTGACCTGCTGTGCTTTTCCAGCGCCACACTCTCGACTCGGGGACAGGGTCAGGGTCCTTAGTCTGGATGTACCAGCATCGAAAGGAAAGGCTGAAGCTTCCCAGAGGCTCCTCCTACTCACCCACCCAACAATTAAAGATGGCGGATGGTTCTCCATGTGGTCAGCCAATCAGCTGTTCTGAAATCTCACCCCTCCCCCACCGAGAGGTCAGTATTGCTGACAATATGAAGGCAACCAAACTAAGAGGTGCCTTCAGAGGCATGAAGGGAGGCTCCTCTGATGGAATCAACCAGGATCATAGAATCCCTACCGTATGGAATCAGGCCATTCATCCCAATCTTCCAAAGAGCATTCCACCCAGAACCACCCTTTTGCCCCATCCCTGAATTTCAAATGGCTAACCCACCAAGCCTGCACAGTACAGACAATTTCCCATGGCCAATCCACCCTAACCTGCACAGCTTTGGTCTGTGGGAGGAAACTGGAGCTCCCGGAGGAAACCCATGCAGACACGGGGAGAATGTGCAAACCCCTCACAATTGAACCTGGGTCCCTGGTACTGTGAGGCAGCAGTGCTAACCACTGAGCCACCTCTAACAGGTACAGGGTCTTTCCCATGTGTGGTTCCAACTGTTCCCCACATCCGTTCACCTTTCCCCAACCCCGTCACCACCAACCCTTGGAAACCACCTCCACTAACAGTGATGATAGCGAAGAGAGGCTGGGTGCTCTGTTTGGAGAGCTGTCGGTTTTACCCAAGTGTGGTTCCTGACAGAAGCTGACATGAAACTGAGACTGAAAAGGAGCGCAAACACTTTGGTAAAATAAATAAAACAGATGCTGGTGTATCATAAAGAAGCCAAAGAGGAGAGGAGAAAGATTTACAAAAGACATGGGGCATTTTTTTCCCCATACAGTGATTCGTGTGTGGAATGAACTTTCTGAGGAAGTGGTGGGTATGGGTAAAGTTACAATGTTTAAAAGGTATATGGATATATGAATAGGAAAGGTTGGGAGTGATATGGGCCAGGAGCAGGCAGGTGGGACTAGATTAGTTTGGGAACATGGTCGGCATGGACCATATTGGCTGAAGGGTCTGTTGGCGTGCTGGATGACTCTATGATTCTAAGTGCAGATGCTGGAAATCAAAACCAAAAATAAAAATTGCAGGAGAAACTCTGAAGGCTTGGCAGCATCAGTGGAGAGAAAGCAGAGTTAATGTTTCAATTTGAGTGACCCTACTTCAGAACTGGTGTCTCATCTTTATATATAACTAAACATGAACCCCATTAACAATCCAGCACTGACTACTGGCATCATGTGCTGGATCCCCTAAGAATTTGTCTCCACTTGGCTTAATGCTAGTAAACCATTCCTGAGGAAGGGCTTTTGCCTGAAACGTCAATTTTCCTGCTCCTCGGATGCTGCCTGACCTGCTGTACTTTTCCAGCACCACATTCTCGACTCTAATCTCCAGCATCTGCAGTCCTCACTTTCACCGTGAAGCTAGTAAGGGCAGATATGGACTGATGGTGAAACATCCCCTGGATTCTCAACCTCAGAATCTGGAAGTGACCATCAACCCCTTGACTCTGCTGAATGAAAAAAGATTTGGTCCCAGTATTTAGTCCACTCATTTTATTAGAACAGCAATCCCTTTGAAAGTGTATACAATATGCTGTTACTTAGCAAGTAACATATGCTGTGTATGGCAAGATCCCAGAGATTATGATCCACTGTCCTTTGGATTGAGAGTGATATCCATTCAGGATCACAAGTTCTAGCTGTGACTCTCTGTGTGTGCTGTCGGACTGATTCTCTGTCCTTGGGTCTACGGGCACATGGGGCAGGATGGCCTATCAGAGAGTGGGATCCCAGGGCCAGAATTGGCTCTCTTTTCTTTCCTTTTCAGCCTCTTCGTTAAGATGATGCATCTCAAGACATGAAGCAGCTTGATGGCCATCTTGGCCCTAGTTAGAATGATTGGTAGCAAGCTCCTCCCAGTCATTCGTGTCAATTCCAGGAGAGATTCAGAGTCTGATTTATCCTTGTGGGCGGCACAGTGGCACAGTGGTTAGCACTGCTGCCTCACAGTGCCAGAGACCCGGGTTCAATTCCCGCCTCAGGCGACTGACTGACTGTGTGGAGTTTGCACATTCTCCCCGTGTCTGTGTGGGTTTCCTCCGGGTGCTCCGGTTTCCTCCCACAGTCCAAAGATGTGCAGGTCAGGTGAATTGGCCATGCTAAATTGCCCGTAGTGTTAGGTAAGGGGTAGATGTAGGGGTATGGGTGGGTTGCGCTTCGGCGGGGCGGTGTGGACTTGTTGGGCCGAAGGGCCTGTTTCCACACTGTAAGTAATCTAATCTAATCTAATCTAATCCTGCCCTGGAACATCAGCCACTGGACATCATGGTCTGAAGGCCAATTTCCCACCATGTCCACACAGAGTCCCATCTATTGAAGTTCAGTCTGAGAGTTATGGAGTTAGTTTCAGGAAGGACACAAGTGTTTGTCCAACACTTCACCCCAATGAGTTCAGATAAAGTGGCAGAGAAATTGCTGGTGGAATTTCTCTTGTGCACATGTATGTCCATGATATGCAGGGACAAATTACTACAGTCACAAGGGGAAACAATTGATGATGATGGCTATCCCCATCTCAGGCAGGAGAGAGGGCTTGAGAGGATGGGACTATTGAGTATAGGAGTTGAGAGGTCATGCTGAGGCTGTACAGGAGAATGGTTAGACCACTTTTGGTATACTGTGTTCAGTTCTTCTATAGGAATGACATTGTGACCCTTGAGAGGGTGCAGAAAGATTTACAAGGATGTCACCAGGGTTGGAGGATTTGAGCTATAGAAAGAGGCTGAATAAGTTGTGGCTGTTTTCCCTGGAGCATCGGAGGCTGAGGGGTGACCTTATAGAGGTTTATAAAATCATGAGGGGCATGGATAGGGTAAATAGACAAAATCTTTTCCCCAGGGTAGGGGAGTCCAAAACTAGGGGGCATTGATTTAGGGTGGGGGGGGGGAAAGTTATAAAGGGAATCTGAAGGGCAATGTTTTCATGCAGAGGGTGGTACGTGTATGGAATGAGCTGCCAGAGGAAGTGGTGGAGGCTGGTACAAATACAACATTTAAAAAGCATCTGGATGGGTATATGATAAGGAAGGGGTTAGAGGGATATGGGCTAAGTACTGGCAAATGGGACTAGATTAATTTAGGATATCTGGGCAGCATGGACGAGTTGGGCCGAAGGGTCTGTTTCTGTGCTTTACAGCTTCATGACTCTATGAGGCTTTTTTCAGTAACGGAGAGTTAACTGAGTTTCTGAGCTCTTGTTGCTGGACCTTCTGAGTATTTCGAGTTCGACAGTTTGCAAACTTTGGTAGCTATGAAGGATACAGAGGGTTCAATCAATTCTTGTAATTGATATGTGTAAATTGGGAAAGTCAAGCACTCACTCCATCTGCTGTGGTACTTCTGTCCAGCTCTTCACCTTCACAACAGGTGAGAGTGCACTCTGTCGTCTCCTGAAGCAGAAACAGATTAGAGCTCTGTTGCATCTGCCAAGTCATTTGTATGAAAGTTCATTAAAATCTCTGTCTGTGCTTAAATATCCCCACTGTGGTGTTGCAAGAAGTGACTGATAAAGTGTGGGACAGCGCCATCATTAATCACAATTATATGCTTCAGCAAGAGAAAAATTCAACAGTTTACCTTCAGCTTCAATTATGCAGGAGAAATGTCATTTGCCTAAAGAAAAATAGGCCATTGCAGTGTCTGGTTTTCTGATAATGGAAGCAGGCAAATGGGGTCTCACTCCATCAGGCCCATTACAGTTGATACAGCAACTCTTGAAGGAGCATCAGCCATTAGCAGATGGTACTTCCACACTGGGTTTTTTTGTGCTTGGTCTGACAGTGGCACCTCTGGCTCATTCTCTGTCTCAAGGTACCAAGCAGAGCTGGGCACCAGGTGAGGCACTTGAACCAGCGTTCCTCTCTGGCCCTCCCATATTTGGGATGTCAGAGTGGGAGATGCTGCCTGTGAACAGCACTGGACAGCTCTGAAACTCAACTCCGAGCCTGAAGAAAATCTGAGAGAACTGCAGATGCTGGAAATCAGATCCAAAAACAGAAAGTGCTGGAAAAGCACAGCAGGTCTGGCAGCATATAGAACATAGAACATTACAGCACAGGAATGAGCACTTCGGCCTACAATGTTTTGCCGAGCATGACACCAAATTAAACTAATCCCTTCAGCCTGCCCTTGCTCCATACCCCTCCATTCCTTGCATATTCATGTCTTTATCTAAAAGCTCCTTAAATGCCCCTATGGTATCAAAACTCCACTACCATCCCTGGCAGCACGATCCAGACTCCTACCACTCTCTGTGTTAAAAAAAAACTTGTCCCTCACATCATTTTTTGAACTTTTCCCCTCACACCTTAAATGCCTGCCCCTAGTTTTAGACATTTCACATCTGGGAAAAAAAGTTCTGAACATCAACCTATTGATGAATCTTATAATGTTATAAACTTCTATTGAGTCTTCCCTCAGCCTCCACCGCTCCAGAGAAAACAGCCTGAGTTTTTCCAGCCTCACTTTAGAGCTCATTCCCTCTAATTCAGGCAGCATCCTGGTAAACCCCTCCAAAGCCTCCACATCCTTCCTGTAATGTACAGTTTGTATCAGTTCTGAAGAAGGGTCACTGGACCCAAAACATTAACCATGATTTCTCTCCACAGATGCTGCCAGACCTGCTGAGCTTTTCCAGCAATTTCTGTCTTTGCTGCCCATTCCTGAATAGTTTGCTTTCCTTGACAGAGAATGGCTGCTTCATAATGGAGATAGTAAAGCCCGAGATTTCTGCCCAAGGACAAGTCCACACTTGCCCAGAGACAAGAATAAATCCAATTATCCGATGAGGAGATGTGACTTTTGCAGCAGGAACACCGAGCAATAATGTTATAATTCAAAATGAACAACGTCCCCCATGTGTAACTCATAGAGGGACTGAGTAACTGCTCCCTGCCTCCATTCTCTGTTGGAACAAGTCTGTTTTGCAATGTGAAATTTCACAGATTGGCTTTCATGAGCTGTCAGCAATAGGTTTTGGATTTTAAATCTGTTAGCATGCACAGTTTCTCTCCTGTCAGCTCAATTTGCATGGAAACAAATGGCAAAGGCGTAGACCCTTTATGGCTCAATTTAAGTATATTTACTTCAAACAAAAAGAAGCAGAATGAAATGGAGATTATTTATATCAAAACATGCCGATCCATCCAAGCCTCTCAGTTAGTAAACAAGGAAAAGCAAAAGAACAAAACAATCAGGATCAGGCCCTTCAGCCCTCCATGCCTGTGCTGATCAGCATGCCCTAACTAAACTAAAAAACAAACCTTCTGCCTTTATTCGGTCTGTATCCCTCTATTGTCTCCCTGTGCATGTAGCCATCCAGATGCCTCTTAAATGTCACCAACGTGCCTGTTTCCACAACCACTTCTGGCAAAGTGTTTCAGGCTCCTACCACACTCTGCCAATCTATCTATCTATCTCCTGTTCTATCCTTTCACTACAGTCACAGGTATGGAGGGCTGAAGGGCCTGATCCTGATTGTTTTGTTCTTTTGCTTTTCCTTGTTTACTAACTGAGAGGCTTGGATGGATCGGCATGTTTTGATATAAATAATCTCCATTTCATTCTGCTTCTTTGTTTGAAGTAAATATACTTAAATTGAGCCATAAAGGGTCTACGCCTTTGTCATTTGTTTCCATGCAAATTGAGCTGACAGGAGAGAAACCGTGCCTGCTAACACTCTGCGTGAGAAACCTCCCTCGCACATCTCCCTTAAACTTTCCCCCCTGTCATCTTGGACCTGTGCCCCCTTAATTGAAACTTCAACCCTGGGATAAAGCCTCTGACTACCCACCCCATCTATGCCTCTCATAACTGCATAGACCTCTAACAGGTCTCCTCTCAGCCACCATCTTCCCAGTGAAAACAGTCCTTGTCTTTTTAACCGTTCCTCTTAGCCAATGACCTCGATCAGGTGACATCCTGGTGAACCTTCTCTGCACTCTCTGCAAAGCTTCCATGTCCTTATGGTAGTGTGGTGACCAAAACTGCACACAATACTCCAAATGCTGCCTAACACAGGTTTTATATAGCTGTAACATGGTGTGCCAACTCTTGTACCCCATGTCCCAGCCGATGAAGGCAAGAATGCTAAATGCCTTCTTAATCACCATGGCCACCTGTGTTGTCACTTTTAGGGAACTGTGGACCTGCACACCCAGATCCCACTGTTTGTTAATGCTCCTAAGTGTTCTGCCATTTACAGTATTAATTCACACCGAAATTTGATCCTCCAAAACGTATCACTTCACATTTGTCTGGATTATACTCCATCTGCCATTTGTATGACCAAGTTGCCAATCTATCTATCTATCTCCTGTTGTATCCTTTCACTACAATCACATGCTGAGCTCCATAGCTCACACTCACTTCTCCAACTCAGAAAGGAGTGGATTCAAAGAGAATTTCAGGACGTGGGTTAGCGGCTGAGCTGGATGTTACTGGGAGTGGTGCCCATGTGGGTCAGACTGGATATGGGAGTGGTGCCCATGTGGGTCAGACTGGTTGTGGGGATGGTGTCCATGTGGGTCAGGCTGGTTATGGGGGTGGTGCCCATGTGGGTGAGACCCTGTTACAGGGGGTGGTGTCCATGTGGGTCAGGCTGATTATGGGGGTGGTGTCCATGTGGGTCAGGCTGATTATGGGGGTGGTGTCCATGTGGGTCAGGCTGATTATGGGGGTGGTGTCCATGTGGGTCAGGCTGGTTATGGGGGTGGTGCCCATGTGGGTCAGGCTGGTTACGCGGGTGGTGTCCATGTGGGTCAGGCTGGTTACAGGGGGTGGTGTCAATGTGGGTCAGGCTGGTTATGGGGGTGGTGTCCATGTTGGTCAGGCTGGTTACGGAGGTGGTGTCCATGTGGGTCAGGCTGGTTACAGGGGGTGGTGTCAATGTGGGTCAGGCTGGATATGGGGGTGGTGCCCATGTGGGACAGGCTGGTTACAAGGGGTGGTGCCCACGTGGGTCAGACTGGTTGTGGGGATGGTGTCCATGTGGGTCAGGCTGGTTACGGAGGTGGTGTCCATGTGGGTCAGGCTGGTTACGGGGGTGGTGCCCATGTGGGTCAGGCTGGTTACGGGGGTGGTGCCCATGTGGGTCAGGATTGTTACAGGGGATGGTGCCCATGTTGGTCAGGCTGGTTACAGGGAGTGGTGCCCATGTGGATCAGGCTGGTTACAGGGAGTGGTGCCCATGTGGGTCAGGCTGGTTACAGGGGGTGGTGTCCATGTTGGTCAGGCTGGTTACAGGGGGTGGTGTCCATGTTGGTCAGGCTGGATATGGGGGTGGTGCCCATGTGGGACAGGCTGGTTACAAGGGGTGGTGCCCACGTGGGTCAGACTGGTTGTGGGGATGGTGTCCATGTGGGTCAGGCTGGTTACGGAGGTGGTGTCCATGTTGGTCAGGCTGGTTATGGGGGTGGTGCCCACGTGGGTCAGGCTGGTTACGGGGGTGGTGCCCATGTGGGTCAGGATTGTTACAGGGGATGGTGCCCATGTTGGTCAGGCTGGTTACAGGGAGTGGTGCCCATGTGGGTCAGGCTGGTTACAGGGAGTGGTGCCCATGTGGGTCAGGCTGGTTACAGGGGGTGGTGTCTATGTGGGTCAGGCTGGTTACGGGGGTGGTGTCTATGTGGGTCAGGCGAGTTACAGGGGTGGTGTCCATGTGGGTCAGGCTGGTTACAGGGAGTGGTGTCCATGTGGGTCAGGATTGTTACAGGGGATGGTGTCTATGTGGGTCAGGCTGGTTACAGGGAGTGGTGTCCATGTGGGTCAGGCTGGTTACGGGGGTGGTGTCCATGTGGGTCAGGCTGGTTACGGGGGTGGTGTCCATGTGGGTCAGGCTGGTTACGGGGGTGGTGTCCATGTGGGTCAGGCTGGTTATGGGGGTGGTGTCCATGTGGGTCAGGCTGGTTACAGGGGGTGGTGTCTATGTGGGTCAGGCTGGTTACAGGGGGTGGTGTCCATGTGGGCCAGGCTGGTTACGGGGGGGTGGTGCCCATGTGGGCCAGGCTGGTTACGGGGGGGTGGTGTCCATGTGGGCCAGGCTGGTTACGGGGGGGTGGTGCCCATGTGGGCCAGGCTGGTTACGGGGGGGTGGTGCCCATGTGGGCCAGGCTGGTTACAGGTAGTGGTGTCCATGTGGGCCAGGCTGGTTATAGGGGGTGGTGTCTATGGGGTCAGGGCTGGTTACGGGGGTGGTGTCCATGTCGGTCAGGCTGGTTACGGGGGTGGTGCCCATGTGGGCCAGGCTGGTTACGGGGGGTGGTGTCCATGTTGGTCAGGCCGTGTTGCTCTGACCCAGTATAAGTTAACAAATCCAGGGCACTATAACAGGAAAAGCAGGAGAATCTCAGGTCAGCTCCACTCTTTCACACCCCACCCCTGATGTCTTGCACATTCTGTTCATTACAGGGTCACCTTGCTGATGGAGGAATGCTGAGGTTCCTATAGCAGACACTGAGCTTCAGAATGGTTCATTCTCACAGGTTTGATGGGTAGTTGTCCCAGTACAAGTTGAATAATGCTGTGTTTTGTATTCAGGAACATACAGCTCACATTTACATCTCAGTTGGCCCCAAGTTTCAATGCTAAAGTTTTTACCCCTGTATTTAAATCCCTCCTCACCTCTCCCTATCTCTGCAAAATCCTCTGATCCTCGTCTCTTGGGCATCCTGACTTTATCTGCTTCACCATTGGCACTGTACCTTCAGCTGCCTGAGCCATGGCCTCTGGAGTTGTCTCCTTCAATCCCTTGGTCTCTCTCTTTTTCTCTCCTCCTTTCAGTTATCTCTCTCTCATTCTCTTTCTCTGTTTCTGAAAGCCTTTCTCTCCCTCTCTCTTTCCTCCATTTCTCTCTCTCTTTTTCCTCCATTTCCTTCACACTCTCACACAAACTCTGTCTCTCTCTCGCTGTCTGTACTCTCTCCATCTCCTCCTTTTAGCCATTCTTTAAAACATTCCCCATGTTTTGTAATACCACTGTAAGGAAGTGTGATTGGAAAGGTTGAACACCAAAGTAGAGCCAATAGTCATGGGGTACACAGGCTCGTCCTCTGCACAGCCATCCCTGGGTCTGCTTCACAAAGAGCTCAGGTGATGAGTTCCAGATGGGGCGGCCATTGCTATCTCCAGGAAACGCACACTCAGTGAGCTCTGTCGGGAGATCATTTAGTGATTCCCATGATCCTTGCCAGGGTTATCGCACCATGTCATGTGAATCAGCGTTGATGTTTAGTTTGACAATAGTCCGATGAAACTCATTGGGATAGTTTATGACATGGAAGGTTGCAACCTAAGCAGACATTGTTGGGCCCTTATGTAGCTAATTAGGTAATCAGGAAGTTGTCAGCTCTCCTCACATTGTGTAGGCTTGCTGTCAATGACAGTGGATTCACTGAAAGTGATAACCAGGAAGATCCACATTGCCAATCCCAGGATGGAACTTCACATTGCTGCACATTCCAAGACTTGTTTTCAGAATTAGCACCACAAGATTCACAATAAAAATACCCTTTTGAGGCAACAGGTGGATCTCTTGAGATGGGGGTTAATTGGAGTCTCAGTCATGCTCGGATTGTTTCAGACAGTAACAGGACAGGACGTTCTCTGGGTTCAATCCATCTGCTATTACTGTACATCCAAACAGACAAGACAAAATACTGTAGGAAAAGGGCAGTCTCCATGGTCTGGCTCAGAGCTGAGTCCTGATGCTATGAGGTGGGGTGGCACAGTGGTTAGCACTGCTGCCTCACAGCACCAGGGACCCAGGTTCGATTCCAGCCTCGGGCAACTGTCTGTGTGGAGTTTGTACATTCTCCCCATGTCTGCGTGGGTTTCCTCCCACAATCCAAAGATGTGTGGGTCAGGGTGAATGGGCCATGCTAAATTGCCCATTGTGTTAGGTACATTAGTCAGAGGGAAATGGGTCTGGGTGGGTTACTCTTCGGAGGGTCAGTGTGGACTTGTTGGGCTGAAGGGCCTGTTTCCACACGGTAAATCTAAAAAAGTATTTGAGCAAGAGACATGAGGATCAATTCCTCGAGCTGGTGTTGTGTTTCACTGGGATACTGTCACAGGCCCAGGCCTGAAACTTACCACCACACCAGATGCTTTGTTGAACCAGCAAATGATCGGAAAGTTGAAATTATACTTACAGACCGAGTGAAGATCTCTGCAAGGTGATTGCTCTGTCTGTGTTTGGTCTCATCAATATAAACGAGACCACGTTGTGAGCAGAGAACACAATGAACCAGACTGAAAGATGTACAAGATAATCCATGCTTCACCTGAATGGTGTGTTTGACAGCTTGGATAGTGAGGAGTAAAAGGGTAAGACTTACACTTGCTGCGATTGCATGGGGAGGTCCAGTGGGGAATGTATGAGGAATAGACCAGGGTGGGCTCCCTGCAGAATGATGACTGTGGAGGGGAGGGAAGGGGAAGGTGGCATCCTGTTGGAGGGGGCAGCAATGGCAGGGAATGATCATTTGAATGCAGAGACTAATGGGGTGGAAAGGAAGGATGGGGAACTTTATCATTGCTCTGGGAGGGAGGGAGGGGAAAGTGTGAAGGCAGCAGAGTGGGTAATGGGTCAGGCACAGCTGAGGGAGATGGGGGTGGGGAGATGACCTTGGTTGAGGGGAAAGGTGGCCATGTCAGAGGCAGTCTGCAGGAAGGTGGCATTATCGGAACAGATGCAACATAGACAGAGGAACTGAGAGAACGCACAGAATCCTTACAGGAAGCAGGATGTGAGGTGGTATCATGGAGGTAACTGTGGGAGTCGGTGGACAGCATATCCCCAGGAATGGAGACAGAGGAGTCAAGGAAGAGCAAATTACAAGATGAAATAAGTGAAGGTGAGAGAAGGATCCAAATTGGAAGCAAAGCTGATGAGGTTTACAATTCTGGATGAGAGCAGGAAGCAGCATCAATGACAGAGGTATGGGTGGGGGTCCACGTGGGACTGGAACAAGGAATGTTCCACGTACCCCACAAAGAGACAGGCATCTCTGGGGTCCATGTGAGTAACCATTGGCCACATCTTTTGTGTGGAGAATGTGAGAGAAGCTAAAAGAGAAATTGTTCAATCAGGGAACAAGTCCAGCCAAGCAGAGGAGACTGGTGGTGGATGGAGACTGTTCAAGTTTTCACTCAAGGAAGCAACAGAGAGACCTTAGGTCAGAGGAAGTGCAGAAACCAAAGTCAAGCTCAGAGGCAGCACCAAGTTACCAACATGCTCCAGCCACGATGCCCTTCCATCCATACGGTACACACAAAGGATTCAGTGTGCACAGTTTAATTGTTCCGACATCAAGTCCTAACCATCAAGACTGGAACTATTAACTCTGATTTTCTCTTTTTCTCTACAAATGGCGCCAGACCTGCTGAGTTTCTCCAGCACTATTTGTTTTTATTTCTGATTTCCAGAATCTACAGTTCTTCGAGTTTATTACATCATTTCATTCTCTGGGTCAAACTCTCTTATGCTTATGCTGTAAGCCACATGAGCTAGAAACATCAGCTTTGTTTGAGTCTGTATGGGGGCAGCAAGGAGATATTTGTAGTTCAGTGAATTTTCTCTTTTTGTTGGTAAGCTGTGGCTCAGAGTTAGCACAGGCAAATGGGAGGGGTGCAGTAAATGGTAATGGCGCAGTTGGGTGTGAGTGAATGTTCATTATAGAGTAGAGCAGACAGAAGTTTGCTCTGAATCTCACCATATTTCCTTTGGCCTGGGAAAATAATATAGGCAGCAAAATTAGAGAAGATCTTAATCTCTCAACACTGATGCTGCACAGCGTGATAATCCCCAGCACTGATCCTCAAAGGGAGATTGGGGAGAGATAAGGAGGAGTTTTTCCCCCCATAACTACTCAAAGTTATCTTTGCTCTCCTACAGAGAGCCACCTCTCAGTCCAGTTTAGATCAGCACGTCTTTTACTGACTGGTACCCATGTCAAGATCAGATAAACCCAGAAAGTGACAACCGAGCATGTATAACATACCACGTGAGGGAACAGCTGCTTTATAATTATTAGTTGCAGACTGACAGCCCTGCAGTGCCGCAGTGTATGAATTATCAAATGAAGAGCTGATGAGAGCCCCTGTTTACGAGGCAGGATCTGTGCAGATGGCATTTCAGTTCAACAGGGCTGGCTCAAAACAGCTCAAGCAACACCAACATCTTTTTGATAGAGGGAGAGTGGATGATCTTGCATTTATATAGCAATTTAGCATGTACCGAAGATGCCCTAAACTGCTGATAAATTACACGATAAGAGCAGCCATTATGGTTATGGTAGAAAGACAGATCTTTGGGAGCGCAATGTTCAGAGACAGAGCATGGATTTGCCAATGCAGATTTTATTGACCATCCCCAATTACTTTGAGGCATAAATACATTGCGTGGGTTTAGTGTCACATGTAGGTCATGCCAGGTAAAGATGATGGGTTACCTTCCCTGAAGTATATTAGTGAACCAGTTAGGCTTTGATGAGACAATGTCAGCTCAGAGATGACAACATTGGTAACTGCAATATCTATAATTTATTTTGCTGGGACTGGAACAGTGAATTTCCAGCCAGATTCTGTGGTTACAATCCCCTGAAACCCCACCTTACTGCTGCATCTTATCAAAACCTTCTTCATTATGGATACAATCTCGTTTGTTTAAAGCACAGTCAATCCCTGACCTAAAGGTTAAAATTTGCAATTAGTTCCTCTATCCCATAGCTATCTCAGCCATTCAGAATGAAATTAATCACCTGTAGTTAAAGGGACAGGACCCAGTTTGTATTAAAACAGCAACTAAGAGTGCAGACTTCCTGAGAGTAATGGCGCAGCAATGCTGTTAATTCATTCAGTATTTTGCTGAGACTCCCACAGCAACACAAGGGAGGAATATCCATCCTGACGATGAGATCTGTAACATCCCAGAGGAAGTAAGGCACTCGTGTTGATAACTTTCGCACATTCCTGTCTTAAACTGATTCCAACCTCATTAAATTAGTGAGATGTGAATCACACGTATCAAATGCCTATGAAACAGTCAAACAGATCACTGTCAGGTTGGTCACTCATTGAAGTTGTTATGTACCAGACCAGCCCCCTCAAATTGAATGACCTTAATTCTTCTTATTTTAAAGATAAATGTAAGGTACTGTATTTCAATTGGTCAAACTACTCAACATTAAGCAAAACACAATTTATTCGTACATTCCAGTAGAAATATAACCAAAGAAAAAGGAACTTGGAATTACAATTCTATTGGAAAACTTCAGAATAATAGATTATTTTACTGCTAAACAGTAACTGTTCCAGTATAATAACATCCCATAAATATACCATCGGCCAAAAGAAAATTCAGAAAACAGATTGTCTCACATGCAGTTCTCTAATCCAGGAGAAAAGGAAATCAAAAGATAATTCAGAGAGTGTGTGTGTAGTAGTTGGGAGAGATTCACTTCTAACCCTGTTGAGACCCCAGCAACAACTGCTGAAAGCTAAAACTAAAAATCCCTTCTTCTGTGGGAGCTTGACCACACCCAGTCAGGCAGCCACTATTGTTCCAATTTTTTTAAAAACCAAAGGCCTCACAAATTGTTTATCTTCTCAGACTGCTCAGTACCTGTCCCCCAATCTCTCTCTAAAAGTAGCTAAGACAAACAACTCTTAATGTCACAGTATCATCATAAAACAGATGACTCAATTAGAACATACTAATGAAACATTCAGTCAGATGGAGAATTGGAGCCTTAATTGTTGAAAAGAAGAATGGGATAAATAGTTAAGGGGAAATGTGCTGGGCTACAGGAAATAGCAGGGTTGAGAAGGCCTAATCAGAAGCTCTTTCAAAGATACAGTTCTGGCACAATGGGCCAAATGGACTCCAATGTAGCAAAATTCTACGTCTCCATCCTGAGTCAATCAGAACTCGAAGAAGAATCCTACATATGTGTCTAACAGTTTGATACAATCATATTCCATTACTGTGAAGGCTGTTTAATTATCTGTCTGACAACCCAAATGGGAGGTGTCAGTCGGGTCATAATGGGTTAATTAGGTTGTGGTTTTTATTCTTGGGTGCTTGGGGGGAATCTTCATAGCACAACAGCAGGGCAGAGAAAAATAGTGACATTTCTGAAAACAATAGTAAAAGGACCGAGGAATGAGACAGATCTAGTTCAGCGCCCTTGGGTCAGGGCAGAGGAGAAATGAAAGCTTTAGAACAAAGACACTCTTTCTGCCTGAGAGCATTTTAATCGAAGCAAATGTAAGTAAGAGATTGGTGAGCTGCTGGGGGTGGGGTGGGGGAGCTGTGTTGAGGAAATAAGAGTGTTCCCAAGGACTGATAGTGTTTCTCAACATAATGCCTCATTTACCATGTCCGGTCTGTAGTAGACCGGTCAAGAAAGGGATGGTGATTTGGGGTTTAATTGGACAACACTTCCAAAGAGCTAACAGGGACACCATGGACCAAATGGCTATTTTCTGTCTCATTCTATGGCTCAAAGATGACAGCTCATCCTTAGCTCATCATTGGCCATCACATGTATATGGATTAGTGGTGCTGGAAGAGCACAGCAGTTCAGGCAGCATCCAAGGAGCAGCAAAATCGATGTTTCGGGCGAAAGCCCTTCATCAGGAATTCAGCTGATTCTTGATGAAGGGCTTTTGCCAGAAACGTCGATTTCGAAGCTCCTTGGATGCTGCCTGAACTGCTGTGCTCTTCCAGCACCACTAATCCAGAATCTGGTTTCCAACATCTGCAGTCATTGTTTTTACCTATCACATGTATATGGGCCAAGTAACAACTCTGTTCAGTTCCAAACAGGTATCTGCAGGGCTATTACACTATATGGGGCATCGCAGTCATGAGAAACCTTTTTCTGCAGTAATGCCTGTCCACACTCACAAATAGGAATAATCAGAGTTCTGTGACACCAACAGCATGGATTTGATTCCCGCACCAGCTGAAGTTACCGTAACGGACACACCTTCTCAATCTCTCCCTCACCAGAGGGAGTGACCCTCAGGTTAAACCACCACCAGTTGTCTCTCTCTATTAAGAGGGAGGAACTCTATGGTCTGGTAAGACTATGGTGACCTTACCTTTTTATTCTATCTCAGCAACACTGAACCCTGGTATACAGTTGTATGCTCTGGCCTGGATTAGAAAGTCACATTAAAGTATGCAATGGATTGAATCTGACACCTTGTTGGGATTTAACACAGAGCACAAAGTTGCTGGGATCTCATTCAGCTGACAATTTTAAAATTGTGGCTCTGTGGTTAGCACCGCTGCCTCACAGCACCAGGAATTAGTGTTCAATTCCAGCTTGTCTTGTGGGGTGTATGCACATTCTCCCAGTGTCTGTGAGGGTTTCCTCCAAGTGCCCTGGTTTCCTCTCACAATCCAAAGATGTGTAGGTCAGGGTGGATCAGCAATGGGAGATCGCCCATAGTGTTCCAGGATGTGCAGGTTAGGGTGGATCAGCAAAGGGAAATAGCTCCAGTGTCCAGGGATGTTCAGGCTAGGCGGGGTAACCATAAGACCATAAGACATAAAAATGGAAGTAAGGCCATTCGGCCCATCGAATCGACTCCGCCATTCAATCATGGCTGATGGGCATTTCAACTCCACTTACTCGCATTCTCCCTGTTGCCCTTAATTCCTTGTGACATCAAGAATTTATCAATCTCTGCCTTGAAGACATTTAGCGTCCCTGCCTCCACTGCACTCTGCGGCAATGAATTCCACAGGCCCCACCACACTCTGGCTGAAGAAATGTCTCTGCATTTCTGTTCTGAATTTACCCCCTCTAATTCTAAGGCTGTGTCCACGGGTCCTAGTCTCCTCGCCTAACGGAAACAATTTCCTAGTGTCCACCCTCTCCAAGCCATGTATTATCTTGTAAGTTTCTATTAGATCTCCCCTTAATCTTCTAAACTCCAATGAATACAATCCCAGGATCCTCAGCCGTTCCTCATAAGTTAGACCTACTATTCTGGGGATCATCCGTGTGAATCTCCACTGGACACGCTCCAGTGCCAGTATGTCCTTCCTGAGGTGTGGGGACCAAAACTGGACACAGTACTCCAAATGGGGCCTAACCAGAGCTTTATAAAGTCTGAGTAGCACAACAGTGCTTTTATATTCCAACCCTCTTGAGATAAATGACAACATTGCGTTCGCTTTCTTAATCATGGACTCAACCTGCATGTTTACCTTTCGAGTATCCTCAACTAGCACTCCCAGATCCCTTTGTACTTTGGCTTTACGAATTTTCTCACCGTTTAGAAAGTAGTCCGTGCTTGTATTCTTTTTTCTGAAGTGCAAGACCACACATTTGCTCACATTGAATTCCATCAGCCATTTCTTGGACCACTCTTCCAAACTGTCTAGGTCCTTCTGCAGCCTCCTCACTTCCTCAGTACTACCTGCCTGTCCACCTAACTTTGGATCATCAGCAAACTTCGCTAGAATGCCCCCAGTCCCTTCATCCAGATCATTAATATATAACGTGAACAGCTGCGGCCCCAACACTGCGGGACACCACTTGTCACCGGCTGCCATTCTGAAAAAGGACCTTTTATCCCAACTCTCTGCCTTCTGTCAGACAGCCAATCCTCAATCCATACCAGTAGCTGACCTCAAAAACCATGGGCTCTCACTTTGCTCAGCAGCCTCCCGTGTGGCATCTTATCGAAGGCAAATGTGGGGTTACAGGGGTAGGGTAGGGAAAGGTGGGTCCAGATGTTCAGAAGTGTGGACCTGATGGGCCAAATTACCTGTTTCCATGCTGAAGAGAGTCATAGAATCCCTACACAGAGAGCTCCCAATATCAGTTACCTTGGCAATGATGATGTAATGATAAAGCCATGGGAGAAGACAGATTCTGTAAACAAATCTAGAATATAAAGCTGGTAGCTACATCACAACATCACAGATTGTTGTAAAAACCCATCTGGTTCACTAATGCCCTTTCAATCTGCCATCCTCACCCAGACTTGCCCATACGTAACAACAAACCCACAACAATGTGCTGGCTTTTAACTGCCCTCGGAAATGCTCTCGGAAACCAATCAATCCCAGGACTGGTCGGAGTGGGCAACAAATACTGGCTTTGACAGCAACACCCACATTCTTCGAATGAGTAAAGCAACACTTGGGAGAACAGAACATCAACATCACTAAAAGGATCCAGAGGGTGAAATGGTTTGTCTTGTTCTCATCAGCACTAGGATGCAAGAAACCTAGTTAGAAAAGAGACACCATTTTATAGAGCCTGAGAAGAAGGTGCTGATTGGTTGCGACATTAATGGCCTGGAGATGTAACAGTTAACTGTCAATCCTAATTCTCAGACTAATCAGGTAGATTCTGATTGGTCAGGTTGCGGCCATGGGGCTGGAACAGCAAATTGTCTCCATGACCTCTTTTGCAATTTGATGTAGAAAATGTCTGTTGCATATTTGCATAATTAGTTTCCTGCACATGCAAATGCAATACAATGAACGCCTAACACCAACCATGACCCAATCAAAACCCTCTCGTGTTGTATATAACAATGTCCCTTTGTTTAAGAGAATTTCTTATGCCCTTGTACTGTTGAGTGCATGGCAAAAACCTATAACCTCTTGCTTCCTTTCTGCAGTGTTTAGGAATAATAGGATTGGAAGGAAGGAGAAAGAGTGCTATTAAAGAAAGCTAAGCATTCCTAATGTGGGCAAAACAGTGAAGATATCAGCTAGAGATATTCTTGAATAACCCTGGTGTCCTTTTCACCTGGAAAACGGAATGTAGCGTTAAAAATTCAAGTGAAGTTCCACTCTAAGTGGTTCGAAAAGAAAATGACATTTCAGAAAGAGCCACCTTTGACCTTGTTATGCGACAGAATCCCTTAGCTGACCCATTTGTTAGAAATCCAGACTGTAAATAGTAATTACAGCAACAAAGAAATTACCGGGAAGATTGCTAAATTGTTCAGTGAGTGCAAGCTGCATTAGCTCATATCCACTTTAGTAATTGGCTGTGTGAGTAATGTAGGAACAATAGGAAACATTGCAAAAGGCACACTGGACAGACTGTGTGTATATACAGGACATTGTGAAATGAGGGGAGTTGGTACCAGTGTAATTGGCTGTGTTGCATTTGGAACTTTTCCTCCAACACGAACACGATTCTTTGAGCAAACAGGACAGAAAGATCGAGATTACTGTTCTTATTTGACAGCCAAGTGAGTGATGGCCTTGGTCACTTTTGAATTGGCAGCCAATGAAGTGAAGGATACAGTCCATCTAATTCTGAAGCAGTGATATATCTCAGTAGGTAAACGTTGCAGAGGGGCAGTCACCTCTGCAGTCAGGGCAATTTGAATAATGTTCATGGGTGAAGTCAGACTGAAAGAAGGCATGTGTAAAATGCAGCTTTGATAAATTAAAAGACAAGGAAGCACAATTAGTCAGGATGATAATCGTAGACACAATGCATCAGAGAATGGTTCCTACAAATAGGCTATTTGGCCGGCTGTGCTAGCCCTCCCAATTCCCACCCTTTCGACATCACCCCGGAAACTTCTTCCCGTCAGACTGTTATCCAATTCTCTTTTAAAATCTAAGATAAAGTCTGTCCCCCACAATACCCTCAGGCAGTATCTAATTACTCATTTCACCTTTTGTTCTTTTGCCAAAATCTGTGCCGTGTGGTTTTGATCCACCAATGAGATTAATTTCATCCTAAAAATTGTGTCCAGATGTTCATGAATATGAACACCTCGAACTTTTCTCAAAGGAGACCAAAGCCAACGTTGCCGGTATCATTACAATTCCTCATCCCTGGAACCACTCCTGGCCAAGTTTTCCTGCACCTTCTCCATTACCTTCGCATTCTTCCTCATTGTGAATTCCCAGAACTGGACACAATATTACAGTTGAAGCTGAACTTTTTTTTTTATAAAAGTTCACCATAACTCCATTGTACATAATCCTTCTTATGAGACACTCAGGATACTCAGCGCTAACTGAAAATACTGGAGACGCTCAGTAGTTTTGCAGCATCTACAGAGAGAGAAACAGACTTTCTTGTATATCAGTCATATCAGACTTGAAGCATTAATTCTGTTTCTTTCTCCACAGCTGCTGCCAGACCTCCAGCCTTCTCTGTCTGTAGTATCCAGTTTTTTGGCTTTTATCCAGGATCTTGTGTGCTTTATTAACCACTTTTTCAACCTGCCCCAGCACCTTCGATAATCTCTGCACATGTAGAAACATGGAAAATACGACCAGGAGTAGGCTATTTAACCCTTTGATTTGATTTGGTTTGATTTATTACTGTCACATGTACCTAAGTATAGTGAAAAGTTTTGTTTTGCGTGCAGTTCAAAAAAATCATACCATACAAATTGCATGAGCGTAATCGGACAGAGCCACGAGGGTAATCAGACAGAGCCACGAGGGTAATCGGACAGAGACACGAGGGTAATCGGACAGAGCCATGAGGGTAATCGGACAGAGCCACGAGGGTAATCAGACAGACACGAGGGTAATCGGACAGAGACACGAGGGTATTTGGACAGAGCCACGAGGGTAATCAGACGGACACGAGGGTAATCGGACAGAGACACGAGGGTATTTGGACAGAGCCACGAGGGTAATCAGACAGAGACACGAGGGTATTTGGACAGAGCCATGAGGGTAATCGGACAGAGCCACGAGGGTAATCAGACAGACACGAGGGTAATCGGACAGAGACACGAGGGTATTTGGACAGAGCCACGAGGGTAATCAGACAGAGACATGAGGGTATTTGGACAGAGACATGAGGGTATTTGGACAGAGCCATGAGGGTAATCGGAAAGAGCCATGAGGGTAATCGGACAGAGCAATGAATACAATGTTCCATCTGCAGGGAAGGTGCACAAAGACAGTGATCAGCATTAATTTAAAATTTGAGAGGCCCAGAGTCTAATAACAGCGGAGAAGAAGCTGTGTGGATGGTTATCTTCTGCCGATGGAAGATAGTGGGAGAGAGTATAACTGGGGTCTTTGATGGTGACTGCCTTTCCAAGCAGCAGGAAGTATAGATGGTGCCTGCGTTGAGCTTGCTGATCATCCAACTCAGTCCCCTGTTCCTGCTTTCTCCCCATACCCTTTGATATTTATAGTCCTAAGAAGTCATTTATAGTCATTGCGTCTTGGAAACATTCAATGTTTTGGCCTCAACCTCTTCCTGCGACAGAGAATGCCACATGCTCCCCCACTCTCTGGATGAAGACATTTCTCCTCATCTCAGCCCTAAACGACCTATCCTATATCCTCAGTCCGTGACCTCTGCTTCCAGACTTCCTGGTTATCATATACATCCTTTCTCCATCTAGCCTGTCTAGTGCTGTTAGAGTTTTAGAAGTCTCTATGAGATCCCCCATTCTTCTCCAGTGAACCTAGTGCCAGTGAGCCCTGTTGACCCTCATACATCAGTGCTGCCTTCCCGGGAATCAGTTTGGTTAAATTTTGTACAACGTTTTGATTTTGAACATTTAAATTGAATCAATTTTGATGGAAATTAAACCCCTAGGTCTCTCAGTTCCCACACCTCTTTATAACCAGGTATTTTATATTGCCTCTTCTGGGTCTTTCTAGCAAGGTGCATTTTTAAAAATTGAGTCATGGAGTTCCACAGCACAGAAAAAGATCCTTCGGCCCATTGAGTCAATGTCAGTCAAAAGCCAGCCCCTACCTATTCTAATCCCATTACCCAACACTTGGCCCATAGCCTTGCATGTCCTGCCATTTCAAGTGCACATCTGAATACTTCTTCAACATTTAGATTAGATTCCCTACCATGTGGAAACAGGCCCTTCGGCCCAACAACTCCACACCAACCCTCCGAAGAGTAACCTACCCAGACCCAGTTCCCTCGAATACAGCTAACACAATGGGCAATTTAGCATGGCTAATTCACCTGACCTGCACATCTTTGGACTGTGGGAGGAAACTGGAGCACCCGGAGGAAACCCACGCAGAAACGGGGAGAATGTGCAAACTCCACACAGATAGTCACCCGAGGCAGGAATCGAACCTGAGACCCTGGTGCTGTGAGACAGCAATGTTAACCACTGAGCCACTGTGCTGCCCCAATTCTAAGGCTTTCTGCCTCTGTTTGCCCTTACAGGCAATGAGTTCCAGATTCCCATCACCCTCTGGGTGAAAAACGATTTCTTCATATCTCCTTGAAATCTTCTGGCCCTTACCTTAAATTTATGCCCTTTGTCATCAATCCCTCCAGCAAGGGGAAAAGTTCCATCCTGGCTCTGATGTCTGCACCCCTCATAATTTTATACATTTCAATGATGACCTCGCTCAGTCTCTTCTGCTCCAAGGAAAACAGTCCCAATTTGCTCTATAATTAAAACCTAACCAACTAAAACCTAACAAACTAACAGAAACTCCCTAATATTTTGAAAGCTGAAATATCTTCGGACTGATTGTTTAATTGACTGATTATTAAAGGTTCGGATTTCAATATTATCTTTCCACTTTCCATGTCCTGCAGTAAAGTTCAGAACTTCTTCCAAACTTTTCATTCAGTTTGAACCAGAATCAACAGCTTGAACTGCACACTGAATACTGTCCAGGATAATCATTATCTTGAGTTATTACATAATGTGTTGTTATATGGATAACATGTCCACCCAGGGTTCTCACAGAAAGGCAACTAAAGACATAATCTCTTGGAATTACAAGCAGCCTCAAATGAAAAGGAACAGGGATTAGACAAGGCAGGAGGAAATAACAAATCTGTGAAAATAATTTGTTTGAAGATAAGATAGTGTGACCAGTTTTGGGCACTGTATCTTAGAGTATGTCAAGGCTGTGAAGTCAATCTTTCAGCTGAGCATCTTGTACTGCAGTCAGTGCTCACAATTCCGCCTCCTGCCATTAAATGCAGATTGAGGGGTGATTATTTTTTGAAGCACCCTCAGTACATCAGCAAGGACAAACTTGTGCTCCTGTCATTGTAATTCTCTCACTCACTCCCACTGACCTTTCTGCTTGGGGCCTCCTACGTTATGTCGATGAAGTTTGATGGAAGAATCTCTTCAAACAAAAAGGCGTTTCACAACCTCTCAGTCTCAATACCGAGTCTAACAATTTCAGATAATAACCACCACTCTTGAGCTTTTTTTTTGTTGATTTGTGGTGGCTGATGTGAATGAAAGCCTTGCATTTTTTTGTTAACATCCCCACAGCTTTTCTTTGTTCTGCTTCTCAAATTCATACCTTTTGTTTTGTCTGGTGCCAATATCCCTTTGGTTATCTCATCTCTCTGTCCTTGTACACGATCACAGTCTTATCTGTTTCCCTCTTGCCCCGCGTTTCCTTGCTTCCATATTTGCTTTAGGCCTGACAGACGTCTAACTTTTCTCAGTTCCCATGACAGGTCTTCACTCTGAAAAGTTCATTCTCTGCAGATGTTGCCTGGTGTGCTGTGTATGTCCAGCATTTTCAGATTTTCCAATGTCTGTGTGGTCCTGTCAGGGAGGGTGGAGATTGTTTTTGGAGATGAGGTGGTCCTTTGTTACTGCATCAGATTCAAGAAACTGAGGCGACCACAGTAGCATGGAGAAGGTTAATAGGAGCATCTGATAGAGATGCTCAAAGTGATGAGCAATTTGAAGATGGTAATTAGGTAAAAATTAATTCCATCTATCAGTGAGTCAGTAATGGGAAGGCATAATTTGAAGTTCATCACGAGAAAATGCAGGGTAAAGAGGTTTTTTTTTTCACACAGCAAGTGCATGGCATAGTCTATCAGACTCAAGATCATTAGACATGATCACAGTGGAGATACAACCTTAAATTAAGCAATGAGTCAGCATCAGCAATCTGTTGGTTCAGCTTTCTCACATTCCTGGGCACAGTCATTTCTTTTACAACTCTCCACACAGATCAATGCTTTGCTTAATATATATCTTTACAGTTTTTTTTAAAAATCTGGATATATTTTAAGATTTTATTTTTATTCTTTATGGTATCTAACACAATTACTTGTCTTCAATCAAATGGGGGAGATACTAAACGAATACTTTACATCAGTATTTACTGTGGAAAAGGATATGGAAGATATAGACTGTAGGGTAATAGATGGTGACATCTTGCCAAATGTCCAGATTACAGAGAAGAAAGTGCTGGATGTCTTGAAACAGTTAAAGATGATAAATCCCCAGGACCTGTTCAGGTGTGCTAGGAAGCGAGAGAAGTGATTGCTGGGCCTCTTGCTGAGATATTTGTATCAATAGTCACAGGTGAGGTGCTGGAAGACTGGAGGTTGGCAAACGTGGTGCCACTGTTTAAGAAGGGTGGTAAAGACAAGTCAGGGAACTATAGACCAGTGAGCCTGACCTCGGTGGTGGGCAAGTTGTTGGAGGGAATCCTGAGGGACAGGATGTACTTGTATTTGGAAAGGCAAGGACTGATTAGGGAGAGTCAACATGGCTTTGTGCGTGGGAAATCATGTCTCACAAACTTGATTGAGTTTTTTGAAGGAGTAACAAAGAAGATTGATGAGGGCAGAGCAGTAGATGTGATCTATATGGACTTCAGTAAGGCGTTCGACAAGGTTCCCCATGGGAGACTGATTAGCAAGGTTAGATCTCATGGAATACAGGGAGAACTAGCAATTTGGATACAGAGCTGGCTCAAAGGTAGAAGACAGAGGGAGGCCTGTGACCAGTGGAGTGCCACAAGGATCGGTGCTGAGCCCTCTACTTTTTGTCATTTACATAAATGATTTGGATGTGAGCATAAGAGGTACAGTTAGTAAGTTTGCAGATGACACCAAAATTGGAGGTGTAGTGGACAGCGAAGAGGGTTACCTCAGATTAAAACAGGATCTGGACCAGATGGGCCAATGGGCTGAGAAGTGGCAGATGGAGTTTAATTCAGATAAATGCGAGGTGCTGCATTTTGGGAAAGCAAATCTTAGCAGGACTAATACACTTAATGGTAAGGTCCTAGGGAGTGTTGCTGAACAAAGAGACCTTGGAGTGCAGGTTCATAGCTCCTTAAAGTGGTGTCACAGGTAGATAGGATAGTGAAGAAGGTGTTTGGTATGCTTTCCTTTATTGGTCAGAGCATTGAGTTGGGAGGTGATGTTGCAGCTGTACAGGATATTGGTTAGGCCACTGTTGGAATATTGCGTGCAATTCTGGTCTCCTTCCTATCAGAAAGATGTTGTGAAACTTGAAAGAGTTCAGAAAAGATTTACAAGGATGTAGCCAGGGTTGGAGGATCTGAGCTACAGGGAGAGGCTGAACAGGCTGGGGCTGTTTTCCCTGGAGCGTCGGAAGCTGAGGGGTGACCTTATAGAGGTTTACAAAATTATGAGGGGCATGGATAGGATAAATAGATAAAGTCTTTTCCCTGGGGTCAGGGAATCCAGAACTAGAGGGCATAGGTTTAGGGTGAGAGGGGAAAGATATAAAAGAGACCTAAGGGACAACGTTTTCACGCAGTGGGTGGTACATGTATGGAATGAGCTGCCAGAGGATGTGGTGGAGGCTGGTACAATTGCAACATTTAAGAGGCATTTGGATGGGTATACGAATAGGAAGGGTTTGGAGAGATATGGGCCGGATGCTAGCAGGTGGGACAAGATTGTGTTGGGATATCTGGTCGGCATGGACAGGTTGGACTGAAGGGTCTGTTTCCATGTTATACATCTCTATGACCCTCTGACTCTATGATGAAGAAAGCCTCATTTAGGAGAGCACTGGGGGGAGGGGGGGCAGGGGTGGTCATAGAATCCCTACAGTGTGGAAGCAGGCCATTCAGCCCATTGAGTCCACACCAATCCTCCAAAGAACGTACCCATAACTAACCCCCCTCTTATCCCTGTAACCCTGCATTTCCCATGGCTAACTTACCTGGCCGACACATCCCTGGATACTATGGGATACTATCCACCCTAACCTGCAAATCTTTGGACTGTGGGAGGAAGTTTACGGAGGAAACAGGCAATGCTTCACTTCGACAGTTGCCCAAGAGTGGAATCGAACCCAGGTCCCTAGCGCTGTGAGGCAGCATGCTAAACACTGAGCCTCCATGTCACCCCATACCCCATCGTTACACGGTCACTGAGGACGTAGCCATTTAAGACTGAGAGGAGGTAAAATCTCTTCATAAAGAGGGTTGTGAATCTTCAGAATTCATTAGAGTCCCTACAGTGTGGAAGCAGGCTATTCAACCCAGCAAGACCTCACTGACCCTCTGAAGAGCATTCCACCCAGATCCACCACATCCCTGTATTTCCCATGGCTAACCCACCTAGCCTACACATCCCTGGACACTATGGGGCAATTTCCTATGGCCAATTCACCTGACCTGCACATCTTTGGACCGTGGGAGGAAACCCACGCAGACACGGGGAGAATGTACAAACTCCACACAGACAGCCACCCAAAGCTGGAATCGAATCTGGCTAACCACTGAGCCACTGAGCTGCCATCATCTGGGTGTTGAATGAAGGAATTCCAGTCTCTGGGAATTAAGGCCTATGGATTGCAATCAGTCCTGCAGTACACATCCTTGTGTCCTGTCTGTGGTGTTGTTTCACTAGCATGGACCTCCATCTATTCCAGCTGATCACCTTCAAATGGACAGAAACGTTTTATTCACAAAGACAATGAGCATCAATGGATACTTGACATTGGAAACATCTCTCAAAATACCCTGGTTATACTGTACAAACACATCATCAGAAGGTGGTGGGACACATGTCCACCATGTTTGGATTGAATGCTGAAACTGGGGCTGAATGGCCTCCCCGTGTTCTTATATTCTCTGCTCCTATGAGCTAAGCACAGGCAGGTGTGACTAGCTTAATTCGAGAACATGGTTGGCATGGACTGGTTGGACCGAAGGGTCTGTGCCTGTGCTGTATGACTCATTAACTCCATGTCCCTATGACCTGCTCTCTCATCATCTTTCTAGCCAGCCTTTGGTGTCCTGTTGCAGTGAATTGACTTGCAGTCCATATTTACCCTACCCTGCTCCACCCACCTCTTCCTTTCATTTTTGCAACTTGAGATTCTCTGGCAGTTTTGCCCTTGGGCCTTGGTCTAACTGGTACCTAAATCCTTCCAACTTGTAAACCCCATCCCTGCATTGCACACCTCCTGAAAGCCTTTCTCTTCGACTGATCTCTTGACATCTCCCTAAACTGCACAGAAAACACTGAGGGTGGAGAATTCATGGTATACTCCTTATCTCAAATAGAAAGAAACCCAATAACTCTGTGGACTTAGACCCTGGAAACCTAAGTGATGTAATCAATGGAATAAAAAATAAACAGAAACAGTCATTTGTGGAAGTTTATACCCTGATTCAAGTTACTGAATAAAGGTTTATGTAAAATTATGAAAGGATTTGATAGGATAGGTGTAAAGATTATTTCAGGTGAAAGTAAGGACTGCAGATGCTGGAGATCAGAGTCGAGAGAGTGGTGCTGGAAAAGCACAGCAGGTCAGGCAGCATCCGAGGAGCAGGAGAATCGATGTTTCAGGCAAAAGCCCTTCATCAGGAATGAGGAATTATTTCAGTTAGGGACCAGGAGCAGCAATCAATATAAATCAGAAATGACAAGAAGCATCCTCATCCAGAGACTCCAGTAGGATGTGGAAGTCACCCTCCCAGGGATTGGTCAAACTCAATGAAATTGATAAATTGATGCTGGAACAACCCACAGGGGAAAGGAATAGAAGGATATTGTGGTAGGGTGAGTTGAAGAGGGGAGTGGGAGACAGCTCAGGTGCAGCAGAAATTCCAGAAGAGAGCAGATGGGCTGAAAGACCTGTTTCTATCCTGGAAATATTGTGGAATTCTATAATTTCCACCGCAGTTTGAAGCCAAAAGGACAGTTCTCAATAACGTGGCTGCCTCACCAGTCAAACCCAGATGGCTAATTAGGTATGTTCCCAACAGACTGTGACTAAAATGGCTTACAATGAAATTCTATTTATAGAATAGAACAGTGAGCAATGAATTTGCACTGTTTGTGATACAGCAAGTTAATTTGTAGTATTAGGTGGAAGAGTATCCTGCAATGTCTGTAGACATCTGTCACCTATCTCCCCATCATCTGCCTTGCATTTACTGTCAAATCCCCTTGAGAATCCTGCCTATTTATCCCCCTTTGGCACAAGGTTGTTCAGGTTTATTGATACAACAGTGACAAAGCCAACAGCATCAGAAGCACATGTGAGGCTGCTTTTACTCAGATGTCCTGTTAACTCTCTGACTGGATCCTAGTTGTAATGAGAAAGGTTCAGATTTGTTGCCTAAAGCTAAAAATGGAGCATTGGAATTTCTCAATGTGGCAATCGTTTCCCTGTTTATTAAAAGGACCACATAGGCCTGGACAATTCTTGTTGAAATCTCTCAGAATGAGGCTTTACACATCCTGGTGCTTCATGGTTTAAATATGTGAACGTTACCCTTGCTGATTCTGCCCCAAACCCACAGGTGGGATAAATGCTCCAGGTAAACATGAGCTGGATGGTCTTACCGGTGTCTACAGTGAGTCAGAGAATGCCAGCAGTAATAACACAGAACACCACAACACAAACTAAATATTTAAAAAAGACCAGCTCCGTGTGACCTTGATAAATCACCAGATCCCAATGATTTAGCAATTTAATTCTCAGCAGAACAATCAAAACAAAGAGTAGCAATTCAGCTCTGATGAAGAGTCATCTAGACTCCAAACATTAGCTTGCTGTCTCTCCGCAGATGATGTATGACCCACTGTGATATCCAGCACTTTTTGTTTTCAAAAGAAAGAGTATCTTGTCAGGAAGAGATATCGTCCCAAATGGCAGGAGGCTGAGGGATACAGGAACTCTGCAACATATGTTATTTTACACTCATAACTCTGATGTTTTGAGGAACTAGAACCCAGTATTCGTATCGTCATGTCATTTTTGATTCAGCTTTGTCCAGAAAGAGTACAACTCATAAATCACGTGTGAATCCCTATCTTAGCGTCTACTCCCAGCATCCTGTCTGATGCTACTGAATGGCATTGTGTTCTATCACATTATCCAGAGCAGAGACTGTGTGTGGACATTGTGCTGTACAGTATAATACACATACAGAACATATTTTGGTTGCTATATATGAAACACAGCAGTTCCCTAAGTTACAGTCTCAGTCCCTACCTTATTCGTAGGAAAGAATTAGGTCATTCAACCTCTCGAGCCTGTTCCATCATTCAAAGAGATCATGACTGATCTGTAACCTAACTCCACATGTCTGCATTTGACCCATACCCTTTAATACCTTTCCTTAACAAAAATGCATCTATCTCAGATTTAATATTAACAACTGATCCAGCATCAACTGCTGTTTGTGGAAGAGAATTTCAAACCTTTCCCAACCTTTGTGTGTAGAAATGCTCCCTAATATCTCTCCTGAACAGTCTGGTCCTTAGTCTCAGACCATGCCCCTAGTTTGAGAATCTCCAACCAGGGGAAATAGTCTATCTCCATCTATTCTGTGTTTTCAAGTTAATATTTGAAGACTTCAATCAGATCACCCCTTAACTTTGAATTCTATTGTTCCTATGGGAGAAATTGTCCTGGTGTGAGTCACTTGAACTCTTTTACACTCTCCCTATATACATTACACAAATGGGAAAAGATTCCTCAATGTAACTTGTCTTGATACAAGCTGTACCTTTCTAGTACATAATCCTGACTTAATATCAGGAATCTACTCTGTTATTCGTTTGTGAAAAAATTAAGTTAGGCTCCCATTAGCAAATGGAGACCTTGCAGGCATTTTGAGTTTAGCAGGAGGATACTGGGTCCAAGGAGAGACTGGATAGGCTGGGGTTATTTTCCTTGGAGCATTGGAGGCTCAGGGGTGACCTCATAAAATCATGACCAGCATGGACAGGGTCTTTTCCGTAAGGTGGGGGAGTTCAAAACTAGAGGATGTCATTTTAAAGTGAGAGGAGAAAGATTTAAAAAGGAGTGAGGGGCAACTTTTTCACGAGTGGATCGTATGTGGAATACACTGGCAAAGGAAGTAGTGAAGGCTGGTGCAGTTACAACTGGGCCAAATGCAGGCAAATGAGACTGGTTTTAGTTAGGCATGGATGAGTTGAACTGAAGGGTCTGTTTCCGTGCTGCATGACTACATCTAGGGAAGTCAATAAAGATCTGGCCTCACTGTTCAGATTACCAGCTTTTGGCACATAGCACTGGAGATCACAGCAAGGCAAAATACCTATTGAAATAATAGTAAACAATTAATGGGCTCTTAGAAAAGCATGGCTAATTAAAAATAATCATTACTACCTTACAAGGTGCAGTGCGTCATGTCATTAATAAATCCTTTGTGGAACTGAGAGTTGTTCACCAAGGGAATGACTGAAGTTTCTGATATCTTCAGAATTAGGGGACTGCATTACAGAGAAAAGGTGTTCCTTGGCAAAGCTCATCTTGTGATAGATTGGAAAGGAACTTTCTGCTGATTAATCAGTAATGGATTCCGAGACTGAGGATTCAAAGCAGAAAGGGAGAAGGGCATGGAAAAATTGTTAATATTCTTTACGGCACGGAGATGTGGAATTCAAATCAGTCACAGTATTCAAATAGGATCAGATAGGATTTTGAAAAGATGACTTTAAAAGGATATAAGGAGAGTGAGGAAATGGGATTTTTGTAGCTGTGGAGTCAGCAATAACACAATAGCACAAACAGCTATCTTTAATTCCCCAAACCTGGCTCTGAATGATGCCCAGTGTCTATATCAGCTCCAGAGCTGAGGCAGGGCTCAGACAAATTGTTCACTATGTGTCAAAAAACACAGCATTTGACTACCTGCTAGATATATGCTATCTAACCTCTGTCGGTCAATCCTTAGTTAACAAACTGTATTTGCATTTATATAACCCCTTTCACAATATTCCAGTGTCCTTTATGCCCAAAGGACTGCATCTGAGATGCTGGAACATACACAATGCTGCAGCCAATTTGTGCCGGCAAGCTCCAACACAGTAAAGTAGTACAGTGCGGCATTCCCTCAGTCCTGACCCCCCCGACAGTGCGGCACTCCCTCAGTACTGACTCCCCAACAGTGCGGCACTCCGTCAGTACTGACCTCCCGACAGTGCGGCACTCCCTCAGTACTGATTCCCCCGACAGTGTGGCACTCCCTCAGTACTGACCCCCCCCCCCCACCCCCCGCGACAGTGCGGCACTCCCTCAGTAATGACCCTCTGACAGTGTGGCACTCCCTCAGCACTGACCCCCGACAGTGTGGCACTCCCTCAGCACTGACCCTCGACAGTGCGGCACTCCCTCAGTCCTGACCCCCCGACAGTGCGGCACTCCCTCAGCACTGACCCCCTGACAGTGTGGCACTCCCTCAACACTGACCATCCGACAGTGTGGCACTCCCTCAACACTGACCATCCGACAGTGCGGCACTCCCTCAGTACTGACCCCCCGACAGTGCGGCACTCCCTCAGTACTGACCCCCCGACAGTGCGGCATTCCCTCAGTACTGACCCCCCGACAGTGCGGCACTCCCTCAGCACTGACCCTCCGACAGTGCGGCACTCCCTCAGCACTGACCCCCCGACAATGCGGCACTCCCTCAGCACTGACTCTCCGACAGTGCGGCACTCCCTCAGCACTGACCCCCCGACAGTGCGCCACTCCCTCAGTACTGACCCCCCGACAATGCGGCACTCCCTCAGTACTGACCCCCCGACAGTGCGGCACTCCCTCAGCACTGACTCTCCGACAGTGCGGCACTCCCTCAGCACTGACCCCCCGACAGTGCGGCACTCCCTCAGCACTGACCCCCCGACAGTGCGGCACTCCCTCAGCACTGACCCCCTGACAGTGTGGCACTCCCTCAACACTGACCATCCGACAGTGTGGCACTCCCTCAACACTGACCATCCGACAGTGCGGCACTCCCTCAGTACTGACCCCCCGACAGTGCGGCATTCCCTCAGTACTGACCCCCCGACCGTGCGGCATTCCCTCAGTCCTGACCCCCCAACAGTGCGCCACTCCCTCAGTACTGACCCCCCGACAATGCGGCACTCCCTCAGTACTGACCCCCCCGACAGTGTGGCACTCCCTCAGTACTGACCCTCCGACAGTGTGGCACTCCCTCAGTACTGACCCCCCCCGACAGTGCGGCACTCCCTCAGTACTGACCCCCCGACATTGCGGCATTCCCTCAGTACTGACCCCCCAACAGTGCGTCACTCCCTCAGTACTGACCCCCCCACCCCCGACAGTATGGCACTCCCTCAGCACTGACCCTCCAACAGGGCAGCAATTCCTCAGCACTGTCCCTCCCTCAATGCCACTCTGGGAATTTCAGACTTGTAAAAATTCCTGGAACAAGGTTTGAATTCCCTGACTCAGGAAAAGTGTGTATTAACAGCTAACCAATTGCCTGCTGTTTAAAGATTTTCAAAAACTATCAGCTACATGGATTGATTAAAAGGAATGCAAGCATCTTAATTAAGATCCAATAACAATTAACATTTTACCCATAACACACTTTGTCAACAGAACAGAGTAATTTGAAAGCTGAACTCAGTACTTTGTTCTCTCAAGCACACCACGTCAAGATTCAATTAAAAATAAACAGTCTTTCTTTAAACATGAATAATTTGAACTATTTGCAATTGTTGACTCCAACTTTGAATATAATTTAAACAAACACTGAGCTTGTCTGTGACTAACAGGAAATGTGTTAACCTAATGGTTCTCTCTCCACAATATCAGACACATCATTCCACTCACTTTTCATCGCCATCAATTCTCTGATTGAGTCTTTTTTGTTTTATTCATCCACAAGATGCAAAGGTTACTGGTCAGGCCAGCATTTATTACCCATAGAGTAGCTAAGAGTTAACCCTATGGCTGTGAGTTTGGAGTTACATGGAGGCCAGTCCAGGTAAGGATAGCAGATTCCATTCCCTGAAGTAAATTGGTGAAGCAGATGGGTCCTTTTTCCCTGGCAATGAACAATAGTTTCATGTCATTTTTAAACTTTCCAACTTCGGACATTTATTGAATTCAATTTTCTGCTGTCTACCATGGCAGGATTTAAACCCAGGGACCTCCATCCAGGGTCTCTAGATTAATGTTCTCGCAATGATACACCTTCCCATCTAACCTTACCACAGTGAGTTGATCAGTTCAGAGATACTGTGACTCTCCCAGCCTGATATATTGGTTTTCTCAGTGAGAGCATCACTGGAGAAATGTTCACCTCAACATCCTGTGTTCATTACTAACAGGCTCAGAACAATGAATCTATTAGCGTGGTTATTGCACTGGGCCGCTTCAAGAGATGCACTCAGTTTGTGATCTAAATTGAAGCAGCACACAGGTTGAGAGCACATCCGTACACATGGGGATGCTGGTGTGCTTTTCAGTGAAACTGTGTGCAGTTCTGGTCATCACACCATATGAAGGATATGTCTACAGTCGGGAGGGTGCAGATGACCTTCACCAGGATCTTTCCTGGACTGGAGTAATTCAGCAATGACGAGGGACTGGAGAGGCTGAGCTAGTTTTTCACTGAGCAGAGCAGTCTGAGGGATAATCTGATTGAGATGCAGAAAGCTCTTGAGGGGCATAGACAGCATAAAGAGGGAGAAAGTGTTTTCCTTCAAAGAGGGGTTGTAACTAAGGGACATAGTTTCATGGTGAGGAGCAGGAACTTCAGAGGGGATCCGAGGAAAAATGTTTCACCCTGAAGGTGATGGGAACCTGGAACTCACTGTCTGAGAGGATGGGAGAGACAGGACATTACAGAAGTATTCAGATGAGCAGTTGAAATATTAAAGCACATAATGTTCTTCAATTTTTGGGAAATGGGATTAGAATGACAGTCAGCTCTGAGGAAGAGTCACTCGACCAGAAACATTAACTCTGATTTCTCTCCACAGATGCTGCCAGACCTTATGAGCTTTCCCAGCAATTTCTGTTTTTGTTTATGATTTACAGCAACTGCAGTTTTTTTTTTGGTTTGTCTTTAGAATAGACAGATGTTTGATGAACAGCATGGACATAATGGGCTGAAGGGTCTCTTTCCATGCTGTAACAACTCCTTGATTCTAAAGCTGCCAAAGTGATTCCTTGTCAGTGTGCCTGAGTGAGACGACCAGCTGAGCACTGGGTTCGGGGTTGAGTATTTAAGGATGGAATATCTCTTATGTCTGATAGCTTGAATAGTTTTTCCACACGTTACAGAGCTACACCCGAGAGGCGTGCTCTTAGTGGAGGAGCTGAACTTGAGAACATGAACAGAGAATGAACAAAGTAACTCCGAATCATCGAAACCACTTTCCCTCCAATGCTCCTGATACCGAGAGTATAGGATATTAAAACTGGGCCCCATCATAACTTCTAACATCATTGGAAGATTCAGCCGGGAATTTTGTTAATCTCTGAGCTTCTGTAGTCTGTTGATATCGAAATAGTGTAACGATATCCCAGAATGAAGAGTCATCATTTCCAAATTTATGTTAAACGGGTTAGAATTGACAGCAAGAAGGGGTTATCGAGTTTAGGACAGAATTCCAGTGTGGAATGTTGCCCAGTATCATTTACCAGTTCCATTGTGGAGGAGCCGGTGTTGGACTGGGGTGGACAAATTTTTAAATTTACCAGTTCTTCCACCTTGCGTGCGATAAAAGGCCCTTTCTGCAAATAATAGTTTTGGTGCTGAGACACTGAATTATGCAGTTTGGTCAAAGAAGTGGGTTTTCAAGAGCACCTTAAAGGGGCCATTTGAGACAGATATGTTTGGTGAGAGAATTCCAGAGCTTGGGGGCCCAGGCAGCTGAAGGCATGGCTGTTCCTATCGGAGCGATGGGAATCGAGTGCGTGAACTGGAAACCAGGGAAGCTGAGCAGTTTGTACCAGTCACTCTGCCAGAATGACCCATATGCCACAATCCATATATATTACATATGTGTATATATGTCATAAATTGTGAACAATTTGCAGGAGGCCAAATTGTTAATCAATTGCTTTTTGATGCAATTTGAATTGTTCAGTTGAATTATGCTCGGGGAGTGCTGGCCAGCTCTCTATTCCCTTCTGTATGATGTATACAAGGCAATCCTCCAGAAATGGACTACCTAACACAGCCTTCTAGTGCTATCCATTAGAGTTTGTGTCAGATTTCATTAACTTGTAAATCAGCCCCCTAAGCTGTTTGCCTATTGATTGAGGGTCAATCTCCCCATATATAAGGTAATACAGCAGTGTATCCCTTCATTGGATTGTTCAGTTCATTCTACATCTGGATGTCTATTCTAGTGATGTGGAACAAAACCATTCATAGAAAGATAGAAGCTAGGAGCAGGAGTAGGCCATTCGGCCCTTCGAGCCTGCTCCACCATTCAATGTGATTGTGGCTGATCATCCAACTCAGTCTCCTGTTCCTGCTTCCTCCCTGATACTCTTCAATGCCCTTAGCTCTAAGAACTCTATCTGTCTCCCTTTGGAAAACATTCACTGGTTTGGCTTCAATCTCAGTGAATTGCACAGGCTCACCATTCTCTGGGTGAAGACATTTATTCTCATCTCAGTCCTAAATGGTTTACCCTGTCTCCTTAAACTGTGACCCATCATTCTGGACCCCCCAGTCATCAGGCACATCCCTCCTGCATCTCCCATGTTTAGTCCTGCATGGGTTTTACAGGTTTTCAACCAACCAACCCATCAAACCCTTGTATCCTAATTTCTTTGTCTACAATTGCATGTGAATTTACACCTCCCTGTCAGATAGCATTCTGAATTGTAAGGTGCTTCTCCAATAACTAATAACCAGTTGAAATATTTATTAGTCAATAACAAGTAAACTAATTGTGCAGTTATTCGTTCAGATCATTGCTTAACACAGTGCTGTTTCCCTTCTGGTCCTGTTGTTCTTTCGGGTTATGGTTTTCCAACTGAACAATCTTTGTTAAAAAGGGACGAGAAGGTGAGCTCTTTTGATTTACACTCATCAGGTTGAGGACATAAGTGACACGTTTGATAAAAGCAGCATTTCAACAGTGTTACTTTCTCAGGTCTGTTTCTTGCATCCTAGCTCTAACCAGTGGAAGACGAAAAAGCTTTGACTCCCCCTCTTCTTCAGTAGCGTCTACATTGTGTGCAACAAGAAATATTAAAATAAACTTTTGAATAAAACCTTACCATAATTCAAACAATTTAGAATTTTTTAATCATGAAAAGAATCCAGGAGTTATTGGGAAAAGACAGGAAAGTGGAGTTGACTCAGCCATGATCTCATTGAATGACAGACAAGACTAAATGAGCCAAATAGCTGACTGCTGCTCCTTTACCTTATGATCTTACAGGTGGCTGAGGGGCTTTGTTGAGAATGGATGGGTGGATTTCAATTGTTGATGAGCTAGATGTTGGGCCTCCTTCAACAACCTTCACTCATAGCAAATTCACTCTTTGAATTGGTGTGTGTTAAGGTGGGGTACATTAATGCTGGAAGCATATTGCATTTCAGGGATAGGGGACTACCCATTGGGCATGTATGGGACATTAAAATGCAAAACAAAGGTCCCCACTGCTTCCCTATACTGGCACCAGTGGGTAGTTCCAGTCTCTGAAATGCAAATGTTTCCAGCATTAATGTACCTCACCCTTCCATTGCGACTACTCTGCTGGACCGGATGGAGGGCCCAGGGATACACTTTCATTGAGAACATGAGAATTAGTAAACATGTTGTATATCTCATTTCCCACTTCTCTCAAACTCTACCATCCTCTCACATTCACACATACCCTCCCTCAGTCTGTCCCTTCTCTTGCAAACTTAAACTTGTTTCTCAAGTATTGAACTTTATCGGAAAACACAGGGGTGAACAGATTAGTGTATAATCTCTTTGTGCAGTTCCCTGGAACAGCCCTGGACTCGGTAAGAGACAATAAAGGTGCAGATGCTGGAATCCAAGGTAGATAAGCAGGAGGCTGGAAGAACACAGCAAGCCAGCCAGCACCAGGAGGTGGAGAAGGTAATGTAGAGACTTTGCTGTGGGACAAACTTGGTTAGGGACAAAAAAAACCTGCAGATGCTGGAATCCAAGATGGAAGTCGCTCTGGTCTGTCTGCACTCTGTGAATGGGCACAGGGCTGTGAGAATCACTAATATAGACACTCACTGCTGGGAGATCGTAACCACCCATCCCTGCCACCAACAGTCAGCAGCTGATGCTAAAGTGTTAACGACGCAGGAGTTTGTGGATGTAAACTAGTGCCTGTGCCTGTTTTGCAGCTGATTACTGAGTCTTGGCCACAAGATTTGCCCATGGGACATAATTAGTTGGATCCAGAACATTGACTAGCTCAGCCCCAGAATGCAAGACTCAAACAATGATGAATCATACCCAGGGTTGTATTTTTAACTTACAGCTGAGCCTTGGTTTTGCTGAGGTTGGGAATGGAAAAAGCAACCTAGATTATTTACTTAAAGGGAATGTTTAATTATCAGTTATGTCAGTTTTGTCAGTTATATTTGATGAGCAGCACTGTTCAGTGTAAGGTCCAGCTCCTTCCTCCACTTAGTATACAGTAACCACATTGAATTCATAAGTTGGTCAACAAGATTTTATATATCATTACCTCTTAAAATCAACGATTAGATTAGATTACCTACAGTGTGGAAACAGGCCCTTCAGCCCAACCAGTCCACACCGACCCTCTGAAGAGTAACCCACCCAGACCCATTATTTCCCTCTGACTAATGCACCTAACACTACGGGCAATTTAGCATGGTCAATTCATCTGAACTGCACATCTTTGGACTATGGGAGGAAACCGGAGCACCCAGCGAAAACCCACGCAGACACGGGGAGAATGCGCAAACTCCACACAGTCAGTTGCCCGAGGCAGGAATCAAACTTGGGACCCTGGTGATGGGAGGCCGCTGTGCTAGCCACTGAGCCACCTGGCCACCCTAAGGTTTGTCTCGAGAAACCCAACTTTACAAATTTATTTTGACACTTTCTGTGAATGTAACATCACACAACTAATTGATTAGCATGAACCAAGCGTCTAATGTTATGTGACAGCCCCTCACACAGACCTCAGAAATATTAATTCACTTCTGTCAGGTGAACAAAACTGTCAGCCTCCTGCACACAATATGGAAATAAAAAACACTCAGGTTGCTGTCATCAGGCCATCGGAACGGAAACAGCCAATCGCAAAAGATTAGAAGCCCCACTGAGTAAAGGGACGAGAACAATTTGGAAGATGAAATTGTTGGGAATAAGACAGTACCAGGTGTCAGAGAAATGACGACAGTCCCTGGAAAAAAAAGCTGCTTAAAAATAAATTGGGGAACAAAGGTGTGCTTCAGAAAGCTGATGAAGCCTGGGCAATGTTGATGAAGTTCTATTGGTCTAACATCTGTTGTGGGGAAGTTATTACAATCTGCTGGAAGGACAGAGAAGCTGAATGCTTGCACAAATATCAGAGTCAGAATCGATTCAGATAATCATAGCTAATTGAATTTTTTTCAGGATGCTATTGATGGTGATGGAAGAGATTGTCTGATGATGTTAGTTGTACACTTCCAGAAGGCTTTTGTTAAGATTCTACACAAAAGCATGCGAAGTTGTCTCGTGTAGGGAATTGATTGTATTTCAAAAATACTGTCCTTGTGCTTTTCGAAGCTAATGGGAATTGAAAGATTAATGACAGATCAACAGTACAATCAACATCTCCAGGAATGTTCTTCATATCTTCACACCAGTTTTCAATATCCTGGCTACCTTTAATCTATCAATCACAGCCTAAAAACAGACAATCCTTACAGTATGTGAGCGATCCATTCAGTCCACACCAACCCTCCAAAGAACATCCCACCTAGACCCACTCCTCTACCTATCCCTATAACCCTGCATTTCCCAAGGCTAACCCACCTAGCCTGCACATTCCTGGACATTATGGGCAATTTCCCATGGCCAATCCACCCTAACCTGCACATCTTTATTCTGTGGGTAGAAACCGGAGCACTCGGAGAAAACTCACGCAGACACTGGGAGAACGTGCAAACTCCACACAGACAGTCATTCGAGGCTGGAATTGAACCCGGGTCCCTGGTGCTGGGAGGTAGCAGTGCCAACCACTGAGCCCCATGACGTGGTCAGTTATATAGTAACTGCCTGTGGAATCTTGCTGTGCATAAACATTTTTGCATTTCCTCAATAACAACTGTGAGTATACTTTAAACATACTCAGTGAGTTTTGAGAAGATTCACAGAACATTTGAGAACGTCTACCACTGACTGAGAAAAATAACAGGAAATGATATCACTATAGGAAATTATATCACCACAGTAAATGACATCACCAACTCAAGGAAACCCAAGCATATAAATAGTAAGTGGGCTACACCATCAGTGCTTCATCCGAAGGCTCACTGATGATGTTACCTAGTATGGTGATGAAACGTCTGAAAATGAACCTTCCAGCTCAGCCAGCAAACCTACATCCAGATCCTTAAACATACTCAGTTAGTCAAAAATCTCATGAGGTCTTATATACGAACCAAAGTAATAGTTTTTGGGTTTTTTTTCAAATATCAATCCCAGCATCTGTTACTTGCTTACCTCACTTATCCTCACAATTTTAACCTTAACTTTGCCATGGACACTACCCATGGACACTACCCATGACTTTAACTCACATGGCTCAGGATAACACAATAAAAACTAACCTCCAGACTCTGGTGAAGATGATGTACAAAACTGAGATAGCTGCCTGAGATAACTGAAAAACTGACATGGTCCATTTCATTAAACTTGACTTATATTCTTTGTTGAACAGGATTATCTGTGATTGAGGAAGTCCAACGTGGGAACTTGGGCTTTCACATATGATATGCATCAATCCTCAATATCACTGAAGTCTAGTGTGAAGGGTTACATTCAGAGTTTGGACAAGTGAATTGTGGACAATCGGCCAGTAGACTGAGAACAGGGACAGATGAATAATGAATAATTAGTCAAAGTACAAAAATAGGTAATCAATAATTAGATACATTTGAAGGGTAGATAGACAATGGATGACCGCATTTAGAAAGGGTTATTGAATAATGCTCAATCTACACAGCAGGTCAAGGAGGAGATGAGGGAGACCCAGAACAGTTGATTGGTTGATACAAACCTCAACTTGAATTCTTTTGAATGAAGGGTCACTGGAATCAAAACATTAACTTGGTTTCTGTCTCCACAGATGCTGTTAGATGTGCTGATTCTCTCCAACAATTTCTGTTTTGTTTCAGATTTCCAGCATGCATAGTTATTTGTATATTTTAGTGCATTATGCTATATGGGTCAAACCTTCTGGAGAAGGGAAAAATAAATTAGTGGGAAGTATCTGAACACCGCTAAATGAGAGCTGGATAATTGTGAGATAGCATTCAGATTAAAAATAGAGGAGAAGATATTGACCGACAAAAGAACAGCTAATAGAAGTTAAAATACATGATGAGCAGTCAGTCACTTCATAGAATTCCTGCATTGTGGAAACAGGCCATTTGGCCCATTCTTCACTAATACTCCAAAGAGTTTCCCATCCATTGAATGATAGGAACTCTACAGTGTAGAAGCAGGCCATTTAGTCCATCAATCTCTGAAGAATATCTCACCCAGACTGCCACCTCCTTCCCAGGACCCTGCATTGCCCATGGTTAATAGCGCTAGTCTGCACATCCCTGGGGCAACTGAGTACAGTCAATCCACCTTGACCTGCACATCTTTGGACTGTTGGAGGAAACCAAAGCACCCAGGGGAAACCCACGCAGATACAGGGAGAATGTACAAACTTCACATAGTCACCTGAGGCAGGAATTGAACCTGGGTCCCTGGCACTGTGAGGTAGAAGTGCTAACCACTGAGCCACCATGTCACTTGATTGAAGAAATGGAAACTGATGTGAGAGAGTAACTCATGGGATTAATTAACATCCCAGGGAGCAAGCATACGGCAAGTGTATTATTAAAATCCCATATGTTTAAAATACAAGTCTCTCCGAGTTTGACACTTGGGTTCAACATTTCCTCAGGCTCCTTTTCAGCGTGGTGAGGGATGACCAACATACATGTGAGCATGTTATTTAACCTGAGATTGGGCAGAAAATCAAAGAGCACACATCCAAAATGAACAAGCCTCGAGCAATACAAAAAATGCAAAGGATTTTTTTTGTGCTTTAATCTGTGCAGAATTGTAGCAACGTGGAGCGAGCAGAGAGCTGAAGCAGTCAGCTGTTTGTTAGCGAATACAAACAGAAAGCTCTGGAAATTCTCTGCACATCAGGCAGCACATGCAGAGAAAGAGACCAACATACTGACAGTCAGGGGAGAGCTCCAGGCAAACAGATGACACGTTGTACAGGAGGCATGAGGGAAGGAAGAGGATTACTGTCTGTGGGGTTATACCCCCTTATCCAAGGGCAACATCTGAAGAAAGCCATGCCTGTCCTTCCCTCCACTTTATGAACATCTTCTCAATTTTTGTCTGCCCACTTCTTCCCAGCCACCCATGCCAACATTAAGTTGGCATTGCCATTGTGTTATGAGTATATTATCAGACAGCTTTTAACAAGTTTAATTGGATCTTAATTATTCCCTTATATATGATGGGTGGGTTGCCAATTCAGGGCCCACCAACCTTCTGTACTATGGGTTCAGGAGTGGGTGGATGGTGGTGGGCTATTTCTCCAATCTCAATTCCATCCCCAGCACCCCCACTTTAAAAAAAATGCCAGGTGGGGTATTGTGATATCCAGCCTAATGGCTCAGTCTGAGAGCTTTCATCTTCATCATGACCTTGGTAGCTATCATCTTTTGTAAACGGGTTTTTCACAGCATCCCTAAGGTATGGAAGCAGGTCATTCAGACCATTGAGTGCACACCAACTCTTTGAAAGGCATCCCACGCAATCACTCTGCATTTACCATGGTTAATCCAGCTAGCCTCCATATTCCTGGATACTATGGGTAATTTAGCAAGGCCAAGCCACCTAACGTGCACACCTTTGGATTGCGAGAGGAAACTCAACACAGACACAAGGAGAATGTGCAAATTCCACAGAGACAGTCACCCAAGGCTGGAATCAAGCCCAGGTTTCTGGCACTATGAGGCAGCAGGGCTAAACACCGAGCCACCATGCAAGGTGCTAACTGCCCACTCAGTTCGATGAATGTCCAGGGATCTTTCTTTGCAAAAAAAACCTGTAAATTCTGGAAATCTAAAATGAAAAACAAAAACTCGCAGCCAGTTTCTGAAATGGCAAAAATTGAAAAGAAATTGCTGTAGAAACTTAACAGGCCTGGCAGCATTTTCAGAGAGAGAAATGGAGTTACTGTTTCAAGATTTGAGAATTATAAACCAGTCAGTCTTCTTTCAGTGGTGGGCAGAGTATTGGAGTGGACTCTGAGAGACAGGATTTATGATTACTTAAAAAGCCATAGTTTAATTAGAGAAAGTCAGCATGACTTTGTGAGGGATAGGTCATGCCTGACAAACCTTATTGAATTCTTTGAGGATGTGACAAAACAAATTGATGAAGGTAGAATAGTGGATGCAGTGTATATGGATTTTAGCAAGGTATTTGATAAAGTTCTCCATGGTTTGCTCATTCAGAAAGTAAGGAGGCACGGGATACAGGGATATCTGGCTGTCTGGATACAGAATTGGCTGGCCCATAGAAGACAGAGGGTGGTAGTAGATGGAAAATATTCAGCCTGGAGCTCAGTGCTCTGCTGGGATCGGTTCTGGGACCTCTGCTATTTGTGATTTTTATGAATGGCTTGGCTGAGGAAGACTGGGTTAGTAAGTTTGCCAATGACATGAAGGTTGGTGGAGTTGTGGATAGGGGGAGAGCTGCTGTAGGTTGCAATGGGACATTGACAGGATGCAGAGCTGGGTTGAGAAGTGGCAGATGGAGTTCAACCTGGAAAAGTGTGAAGTGATTCATTTTGGAAGGTTGAATTTGAATGCAGATTACAGGGTTAAAGACAGGATTCTTGGCAGTGTGGAGGAACAGAGGGATCTTGGGGTCAATGTCCATAGGTCCCTCAAAGTTGCTGCCCAGGTTGATAGGGTTGTTAAGAAGATGTACGGTGTGTTGGCTTTCCTCAGCAGGGGAATTGAGTTTAAGAGCTGCGAGGTTATGCTGCAGCTCTCTAGAGCCCTGGTTAGACCACACATGGGATATTGTGTTCAGTTCTAGTCGCCTCATTGTAGGAAGGATGTGGAAGCTTCAGACAGGGTGCAGAGGAGATTTACCAAGATGCTGCCTGGACTGGAGGGCATGTCTTATGAAGAAAGCTGGGGCTTTTCTCATTGGAGCAAAGAAGGGAGAGACGTGACTTGATAAAGTTGTACAAGATGATGAGCGACATAGACAGAGCAAATAGTCAAAGACTTTTTCCCAGGCCAGAAATGTCTATCATAAGGGGACATAATTCTCAAGTGATTGGAGGAAGGTTTAGGGGAGATGTAAGAAGTAGATTCTTTACATAGAGAGTGGGGGTATGTGGAATGCACTGCCAGCCATAGTAGTAGAGTCAGATACATTTAAGTGACTCTTGGATACGCGCATGAAAGATAGTACAATGAAGTTTATGTGGGTTCGTTTGATCTTAGAGTAAGATAAAAGACCGGCACAACATTGACGGCTGAAGAGCCTGTACTGTGCTGTACCATTCCATGTTCTATGTTCTATGTATACTCTCAGTCCAGTCACCCATCTTCAGAACATAAGGCAAGCACAAATCTTTATGTGCGTCTCTCTCCACCAGTTTCTGGTTTTAGTTCAGCTTTCCAGTATCCGCACAGTTTTGCTTTGATATGAGTTAATATTTCAGTCAGAGATTCCACACCACAATCCTAAAAGGTTTACTGAAGCTATATCAGGGATGGAAGTCAACCCTCACAAAGAGGGGGTGAATCAAATTGGCTTGACATTAGGAAACCGAAGGTAGTGATGGGCTGCTTTTCAGACAAGACCTGTCAATATTAGAATTCGACAAAATTGGTACAGGTCCACTTTGGTTTGTCATTTTATGTAAACTATTTGGATGAGAATATAGGAGGCATGGTAAGTAAGTTTACAGATGAAATCAGGATTGGTGGTACAGTGGACAGGGAAGAAGATTATCTAAGATTACAAAGAGATCTTGATCCATTGGGTCAATGGGCTGAGGAATGGCAGATGGAGTTTAATTTGGATTAATGTGAGGTATTGCATTTGGTAAAACAAACAAGGGCAGGACTTGTACAATTAAAAGCAGGGCCTTGGACAGTGTGGCAGAACAGAGAGACCTAGGGATTCAGGTACATAATTCTTTGAAGTTTGCATCACAGGTAAACAGGATGTTTAAGAAGGCATATAGCGTGTTTGCCTTTGTTGCTCAGATGTTTAAGTACGGGAGTTGGGATGTATGGAGTACTGTGTCCAGTTCAGGTCACCCTGTTATGGAAAGGATATGATTAAACTGAAGAGGGTTCAAAAAAGATTTACCAGGATGTTGTTGGGAATGGAGGGTTTGAGATATAAGGCTGGGACTTTGCTCCCTGGAGCATAAGAGTTTGAGGGGTGAACTTTCTAGAGATTTATAAAATCATGCTGTGCATAAATAAGGTGAATGACAGAAGTCATTCTGACTAGGGCTGGGGAATTCAAAACTAGGGGGCACATTTTTAAGCTGAAAGGAGAAAGAATTAGAAAGGACTTTAGGGACAACTATTTAACTCAGAGTGGTTCATGTGTAGGCTGAACTGCCAGAGGAAGTAGTGGATGCAGGTACAGTTACAACATTTAAAGGACATTTGGATAATTACATGAATAGGAAAGGTTGGTGTGATATGGGCCAAACGTGGGCAGGGAGGACTAGTTTAGTTTGGGATTATGTTCGGCAAGGACTGGTTGGACCGAAGGGTCTATTTCCGTGCTGTATGACTCTAAGACTCCATGAATGTCTTTTCACTGGAACAGAAAAGGTAAGAGGTGCTCAGTTATGAAAAGGTTTTGAATTTGGGCGATTATGTTTGTATAGGCCTGAAACTTAAGTACTGTATTTAATCGCAACACATTGGACAGCGCGTGAAAACAACAAAGGAATGTTTATAGATTCTATTTTTATGCAGGCAATTGTGAAAGCTAACCAGAACCACTGGAGGAAGAAGAAGCCAGAACTGCTTAACTCGGAGAAGTTGGAAAATAAACATCTCAAAAGTACAAGGATAAAGCAGTCGGATGGGACTAAGTGGGATTAGGGTGGTTAGCACAGGTGTGCTAGACTGAATGGCCATGCAAAAAGAAAATGCTGATTTGTATTTTGTTGACTCTCTGCATAACCTCAGGACACCCCAAAGCACTTTGTTAGTATTTGAATGACTTTAAACTGAGAGACAAGAATGCTTCACAACATTGGAACAGGAGGAAGCCATTCAGGCCCTTCAGCCTAGGTCACCATTTAGTAAGAGTCTGGCTAACCCCATAGGCTTGCCTTTGGCCCATTGACCTTGATATCCCTGCTTCATAAAAGGAATTGGCTATCTTATATTTACATTTAACAATTAGCACTGACCTGGAATCTCATGTGCAGTTTTGGTCTCCTTACATGAGGAAGGATGCTCTGGTGATGGAGGGAGTGCAGCAAAGGTTTCCCAGACTGATTCCTGGGATGGCAGGACTGACCTTTGAGGAGAGACTGAGTCAGTTAGGATTGGAGTTTACAGAAACCTAGAAAATTCTAACAGGACTATTAGGATATTCAGAATCCAGAACCAGGGACTGTAATTTAAGGATAAGGGGTAAACTCTGTCGAACTGAGATGGGAAGAAATTTCTTCACCCAGGGAGTGGGGAGCCTATGGGATTCTCTGCCACAGAATGTAGTTAGGGCTAAACCTTTATATGTCCTGGAAGGAGGTGGATATAGCTCTTGTGGCTAAAGGAATCAAGGAATATGCATGAAGAGTGGGATCAGGGTATTGAGCTCAATGATCAGCCATGATCATATTGAATGACAAAGCAGGCTTGTGGGGCTGAATGGCCTACTCCAGATCCATTTTTTTATGTTTCCATGTGTTTCCATGACAACGAATTTCCGTCATTGTTGCAATGCAGGTGACATCACACCCAATTTGCCCAGAGCAAGCTCCCACAGAGGTCAATGTGAAAATGTGATCTCCTAGGAACTTGGGACAATCCAACCGCTTTCTTCAAGCCTTTTATATTGTCCTCAGAGGGCAGGTGGGATTTCACTTCAGAAAGGTGGCATCTCCGACAGTGCAGCCCTCCCTCAATACCACACATAAATATGCTGATGTGAGTGGAGGGATGAAGGGCGGGGCACAGAATGGGTGAAACGTAAACCCTCACCCTTCTGACTCCAAGGTGCAAAACATTGAGTCAAGGCTGAGGAAGTTATGGATGGGTGGTTTGTGGGGGAAGGTAGTGGTGGGGGAAGGAGAGTCAATCTTGTCTCATAGCAACAGTGAGTCCCTTCAGTGAAGTGTACTGTGGATCAAACACTCAACATCATGAGGAAAGAAAATGTCGATTTCTGTTGTTTTTAGCACATCCCTGAGAAATTTCAGTGGCTTTTTAATTTAGCAAATACACCACCAGCCAATTCGCAACAGGATCTCACCGCCTCCTCCCCCCACACCACAAGAAGGTGAGTGACCAATGGATGTAATTCTTCAATGTTCAAACAATGCCATGGGAATTTCTTGAAGGGAACAGCCCTCTATTGAACAGCACGCCTGACAATGGAGCTTTCACAGCCCTGAGAAATTGCTGCAGTGAGCATCTGCCCAGGGGTCCTAGGCTGAGCGGTGTCAAAGCTCCAGAAGCAAGTTCACAATTAGCCAGACAGGTCGCTGGGTGTAAAGAATGAGCCTAGCAGCTGGCAATTGATTTCTTCAGAAAATTGACGTAGTGCATCAACAGATCATTCGAAAAAGGGATTTCTCTCTTCACTGCAAAGCTAATACGAACGGCGAACGCTGATGGAATTTCAATGAGGCACGCCTGGTTGTCACACAGGCAGTAGGAGACTAAGAAACAACTCGCTCTCATTTATAACCTGGTTCAGATCCAGTAAGCTAACCAGCTTTCTGCTGCTGCAGGGAGTCCCCTGGGAACTGAGTTGCAGGGTTGGACATATGTAACGAAAAAGAACCCTACAGTCCATCCCTTCCAGCAGAATCTAATCAATTTACTTCACAGAGCTGGAAGCTTTGTACAGTATTCAAGTGTCTGCTCAGAAACATAAGCATTAGATGTGAAATCAAGATGTAATTCCACATTAATATTCAGTTGGAGTTCCATTATTATTTTAGTTATTTAAATTAAGCCTGGTGTCTTCCAGAATATATTAGAATCCTCACTGTGTTTTCTCAGTGATGTTCTGTTGCATATTTTTTACATAGCTTTTACCCTCAATATTTTCAAACTTTAATTTTAATGTCCACATTTATTTCTGAGGCAATCTCTGAGACTGCCTTACTTGATCACACGTTTCCCAAGAATTATGACTTGCCCAAAAAATTTCCACAGTATCTAAAATTTCTAACATTTGAAATAAAGGTGTAAAAAATACATTTCACATTGACACTAAGACATGTGTCCATTGAATTTTCCTCTCTGTCTTTGGCACTTTCTTTAAAGGCTTCACTTGAAAGCTTAAATATTTCACAAACACCTCTTTTTGGATTTGACAAGCTCTGTGGCTCCATGTCATCAATTTGAATGGGATGAATTGAATATCATTTTCCAAAGACAAAAATGGAAATTGCTGGAAAAGCTCCGCGAGTCTGCCAGCAGCAACATGGTGGCTCAGTGGTTAGCACTGCTACCTCACAGCACCAACGATCCACGTTCAATTCCTGCCTCGGGCAACTTTAGATTAGATTACTTACAGTGTGGAAACAGGCCCTTCAGCCCAACAAGTCCACACCGACCCGCAACCCACCCAGACCCATTTTCCTACATTAACCCTTTCACCTAACACTACAGGCAATTTAGCATGGCCAATTCACCTAACCTGCACATTTTTGGATTGTGGGAGGAAACCGGAGCACCCAGAGGAAACCCACGCAGACACGGGGAGAACGTGCAAACTCCACACAGAGTCGCCTGGGGTGGGAATTGAACCCCGGTCTCTGGCGCTGTGAGGCAGCAGTCCTAACCGCTGTGCCACCGTGCCGCCCACCTGTCCTCCAACTGTCTGTGTGGAGTTTGCACATTCTCCCCATGCCTGCGTGGGTTTCCTTCAGGTGCTCCGGTATCCTCCCACAGTCCAAAGATGTTAAGGTCAGGAGAATTGGCGATGCTAAGTTGCCCATAGGGGTAGGTGCATTAGTTAGGGGTCAATGTAGGGGAATGGGTCTGGGTGGGCTGCTCTTCGGAGGGTCGGTGTGGACTTGTTGGGCCGAAGGACCTGTCCCTACACTGTTGGGAGTCTAATGTAATCTATGAAGAGAAGTCAGTTAACGGTTTCAAGTCCAAGGACCCTTTCCTAGAATCTGGTATGCTGGCATAAGTGCATGGGAACAGATGCCTCAAGCCGTAAACTTGTTGAGCTCGATCCTGGGACTGGGCTTTCCAGGTAGTGTCAATAGTTCACTTGGAGCCTCTGAACAATGTTCCTTGTCAGGCCCTTCACTGTCATGTTCACTGACTCCCTCATTCCAAGTGATTTAAAAAGGAACAGATTTCAAAAAGTGAATTGAGATCGAAAGTTACATTTAATGTTTTAATGAGGGTTTGTCAATGTTTGTGTGAGGTTGACAAAATGGCATTCTCATAATTTCATTGATCTTTTATAGAATCAGAAAGCATTACAGCATAGAAGGAAAGCTCACAGGCTATTGTGTCTTTTCCAGTCATCAAACATCCATCTATTCTAATCCACTTTCCCAGCACTTGTCCTGTAATCCAGTTTGCTACATTTCAACCTCATGTAAACATTTCTTAAAGGTCTTGAGGGTTCCTGCTTTCAAGCAGTGAGTTCCAAATGCCCACTTCCTCTGTGTGACATTCCCCTCAAATTTCCTCTAAACCTCTTGCCCTTTATCTGAGCTCCCCTCGTTACTGACCTCTCTCCTAAAGAGAAAGTTTATTTCGTTCAAGAATATCTAAGCTCATCGTAACTTTGTACACCTCATTCAGGGCCCTCTTCAACCTTTTCATTTTTTTTTTGCTTTTTTGTGTTCTAGAAATTTGAAAAAATTAAGTGAACTGACAAGAGGCTGGAGAAAGTGCAGAGGAAGCACTTTCTCTACACACGTGTGTGGATCCTGTGGAGATCAGAGAGGTGATAAACAAATATTTCCCATCTGTTTTCCCTCAGGAAAAGGAGAATTTTATAGAGGAGAAGACTGAGATGCGGGCTATTAGACTAGAAAGGATTGAGGTTAGTAAGGAGGAGGTGTTATCAATTCTAGAAGGAGTGAAAATAGATAAGTCCCCTGTTCCAAATGGGATTTTTCCAAGAATTCTCTGGGAAGCTAGGGAGGAGAAGTTGGATTCTTTGGCTTTGATCTTTGAGTCATCATTGTCTACAGGTTTAGTACCAGAGGATTGGAGGATTGTAAATGTTGTGCCCTTGTTCAAGAAGGGCAGTAGAGATGACCCAGGTAATTATAGACCAGTGAGCTTTACATCTGTTGTAGAAAATGTTTTGGAAAGGATTATAAGAGATAGGATTTATTATCAACATGGTTTCATCAAGAGCAGGTCATGTCTCACACACCTCATTGTGTTTTTTGAGAAGGTGACCAAGCCTGTAGATGAGGGTAGGGCAGATGATGTGATACACATGGACTTCAGTAAAGCATTTGATAAGGTTCCACATGGTAGGCAGTTGGAGAAAATGCAGAGCCATGGGATTGAGGGTGATTGAGCAGTTTGAATTAGAAACTGGCTTTCTGAAAGAAGGCAGCGAGTGGTGGTTGATGGAAAATATTCATCCTAGTGGTGTGTCACAAGGATCTGTTTTGGGATCACGGCTGCTTTCCATTTTTATAAATGACTTAGACGCAGGCATAGGTGGATGGGTTAGTAAATTTGCAAATGACACTAAAGTTGGTGGAGTAGTGGACAGTGTGGAAGAATGTTACAGGTTACAGGGGGACTTGGATAAACTGCAGAATTGGGCTGAGAGGTGGCAAATGGAGTTCAATGCAGCTAAATGTGAGGTGATGCACTTTGGGAAGAATAACAGGAAGGCAGAACACTGGGTCAATGGAAAGATTCTTGATAGTGTGGCTGTGCAGACGGATCTTGGAGTCTATGTACATAGATCCCTGAAAGTTGCCACCCAGGTGGATAGTGCTGTTAAGAAGGCATACAGTGTGTGAGATTTTATTGATAGAGGGATTGAGTTGCAGAGCCATGATGTCTTGCTGCAACTATACAAAATGCTGGTGCAGCCACACTTGGAATATTGTGTACAGTTCTGGTTGCCCCATTACAGGAAGGATGTGGAAGCATTGGGAAAAGTGCAGAGGAGATTTACCAGGATGTTGCCTGGTCAGGAGCGAAGATCTTATGAGGAAAGGCTGAGAGACTTGGTTCTGTTCTTATTGGAGAGAAGAAGGCTAAGAGGGGATTTGATAGAGACATAAAAGATGATCAGAGGATTAGATAGGGTAGACAGTGAGAATCACTTTCCTAGAATGATAACATTGGCTTGTACGAGGGGGCACAGCTGCAAATTGAGGGGTGATAGATTTAAGACAGATGTTTGAGGCAGGTTCTTCACTCAGAGAGTGGTAAGGGTGTGGAATGCCCTGCCTGCGATATAGTCAACTCAGTCACATTACGGGCATTTAAAAAGTCCTTGGATAAGCACATGGATGATGATGGGATAGTGTGGGGGATGACCTTTGATTAGTTCAGAGGTCGGTGCAACATCGAGGGCCGAAGGGCCTGTTCTGCGCTGTATTATTCTATGTTCTAAGCCATGTTCTATGTTCTAAGCCATGTTCTATGTTCTAAGCCATGTTAATTATTTTTATTTAGAAGTTTAAAAGAAAGCAAACTTCTTAAGTGATAAAGATAGTGAAAGAGGGGGAAGAAAGATTGGGAGAATACAGGACTGAAAGGGAGGGAATGAGTTAATAGTACTTCACTCATGATCATTTGTTAGTGTATATTCTGTCAATTCCTATGTTTATACTTACAATCGAATCGATGTATGTAAACTTACCAAATTGCAATTACACTCCCAACCAGTGGAGGTGCTGCAGTCAGAAGGACCGATATGTGCATTCATTTCTTTCTTGTTTTCTCTTTCTCTTTACTATTTAACTTTAATGCTTCTGCTTTTCAAAATCTGATTTTATAGTCTACTCCTGCGCTTGTTGATGTTATCTTCGTCCTTCACAGTGCATGAGAGAAAGTGCTTCTGTGTCACTTGACACATTAAAAAAGAACCAGATCAATAACTGTTGAGAATGAATGGACAAACTCGCATTTATGTAGCGACATTTACAACCTCTGGATGTCTCAAAGCACTTTGGAGCTAATAAAGTCCTTTTGAAATGCAGTCATCCTGCAGCCAATGGGGGAGAACAAGCCTTGTCTTTTTCAAATAGTGACATCGATTGTTAATATCTACCCGAGAGGTCAGGAGGCCCCTCAGTTTAACTTCCCGTCTCTAAGACTTTGATTATCCAGTACTTGCACCGTCCTGGACTGGCAGTTTGGAGAAGGAGGGTTTGTCAAAAGGAGTCAATGGTCACTATGAAGTGAAGTTGCACTGTGGTGGATAAGGTCAGAAATCGCACAACACCCCAGGTTACAGTGTCATGTGACATCTGACTTTGTCAAGTGGGAGGAGTGGAGGTCTAGTGTGTCTCTTTGAAAATAGATTCCTGAATAAATTCATTCCCCACTTTCAGTTCTGCAGTGGAGTTTAAACCATTCCCAACCAAAACCTTGCATTCCTTCAGTCAATGAACTTGTACAATTCAGTCTCCTTTGGGTAATAGCTTTGACACATGGGTTAGCTCAGTTGGCTGGCTAGTTATTTGGCAATCTAGAGTAATGTTAACAGTGTGGGTTCAATTCCTGCATCTCACTGAGGTTACTGTGAAGGCCCCAAGTTCTCAACCTCTCCCTTTTACCTGAGGCATGGTGACCCTCAGGAAAAACTCACTGCCAGGTGTCTGTCTGTCTGTCTGTCTCTCTCTCTCTCTAATGAGAGACATGCCATTGTCCTCTGGGACCATGGTGACTTTACTGTCTGATGGGTAGTGAGGAATTTTAATTTAATGCTGAATAAAATAGGGTTCCCACTGCCTGGAAAGTCAACATTGAGGATGTTTCCTCTGGCTCAGATCAAAGGGGCGCTCACAGTTTCAGGAAAGCGGGTTGGCCGTTTCAGGCTGAGGTGAGAAGGAACATCTTCACTCAGACAGTTGTGAACTTCCGAAAAGAAACGCTTGTGTCCTTTCCACAACTATTGGACCCACTTTCAAGGGAGGACTTTCGAAGTGTGGTCATTGTTGTGATGCAACAGCACGTTGTACACAGCAAGCTCCCACAAATAACAACAAGACCATTGTTCTTCGGATGTGTACCGAAGGAGAAATACTGGCCAGGTCATCATCGTTAACTCCACCGCTCAGTCTGGAAATAGCACCCAGAAATCTTTTATGCCACCTAAACCAACAACCCCTCATGTGCATCTCATCATGTAAATCACACATGTGACGGTATTGCACGCACGTTGCCTCCTTTGGCTTGATGGTGGCTCTCCAGCTCTGGAGAGGAACCTGAAATTCCTTCCTGAGGTAGGGCTGGGGAGTGGGTGGGGATTTCAGGGGGTAGCAATTTGGGAGAAGGGGAGATGGTGTGAATGTGGAATCCACTGAACTGCAGTTGGCTCAATCCCTACCCCAGAGACTTGTCAATGCTCAGTTATTGCATAGATCTGAGGGTGAAAAGGACTAGAGTCATAGAGTTTTTACAACAGGAAAAAAGGCCCTTCAGTCCATCGTTCAAGTAAGTCAGGTCAAAGGTCAACCATGAATTTATTGTAAGGCTGAGTAGGGTGACAGAACCAAATGTTCCAATCCATGTCAAAGAGTGGGGTGCTGGAAAAGCACAGCAGGTCAGGCAGCATCCAAGGAGCAGGAGAATCAACGTTTCGGGTATAAGCCCTTCATCAGGAATGAGGCTTGTGGGCTGGGGGGCTGAGAGGTAAATGGGATGGGGATGGGGCTCGAGAGAAGGTAGCTGGGAATACGATAGGTGGATGAAGGTGGAGGTGATGATGATAGGTCAGAGAGGAGGATGGAGTGGATAGATGGGAAGGAAGATGGATAGGTAGGACAGATCAAGAGGGTGCTGCCGAATTGAAGGGTTGGATCTCGGATGAGGTGGGAAGCAGGGAAAGAAGGAAACTGGTGAAATCCACATTGATCCCATGTGGTTGGAGGATCCCATGGCAGAAGATGAGGCATTTCTTCTCCAGGCATTGGGTGGTTAGGGTTTGGCGGTGAAGGAGGCATGTCCTTGGCAGAGTGGGACAGGAGTTAAAGTGTTCAGCCACAGGATGGTGGGGTTGTTTAGTGCATGTGTCCCAGATATGTTCTCTGAAACGTTCCGCAAGTTGGCGTCCTGTCTCTCCAGAATAGAAGAGGCCACATTAGGAGCATTGGACACAGTAGATGACGTATTGTAAGTACAGGTAAATCTCTGTCAGATGTGGGAGGACCTTTTGGGTTCTTGAACGGAGGTGAAGGGGGAGGCATGGACACAGGTCTTACACCTCTTGTGGTGGAAGGGGAAGGTGTTGGGAGGAAAGGGTGGGTTGGTGAGGTGCGTGGGCTTAACAAGAGAGCCACAGAGGGAATGGTCTCTCTGGACCACTGATACGGATGAGGAGGGAAATATATCCCTGGTGGTGGGGTCTGTTTGTAGGTAGCAGAAATGGCGGAGGATGATGCGATGTATCCAGAGGTTGGTGGGGTTTCCTTATTTCCCCTCCCCCCATCTTATTCCTGATCCAACCTTCCAACTCGGCACCACTCTCTTGAACTGTCCTACCTGTCCACCTTACTTCCTATCTATCCGCTCCACCATCCTCTCTGCCTTATCACCCTCGCCCCCCCCACCCCTACCTTCATCTACCTATCGCATCCCCAGCTACCTTCCCTCCCAGCCGCACCCCTGTCCCATTTATCTCTCAGCCCCCGTGAGCCACAAGCCTCATTCTTGATGAAGGGCTTATGGCTGAAACGTCAATTCTCCTGCTCCTCGGATGCTGCCTGACCTGCTGCGCTTTTCCAGCAACACACTCTTCGACTCTGATCTCCAGCATCTGCAGGCCTCACTTTCCCCTTTGTTCTGATCCATACACATTTATCAACCAAAGGCACCAACACTGGGTTCAGAGTCACTGGGACTATGGGGGTGTGTGGGGATGGGTTCTAAGGAGGATTCTAGCCTTGTCTTCGTTGCTGAAAGGACACCCTGAGGTTACGAGGGTAGTGGTGATCACTGCTGAACACGGGCAGTATCCAAACCAAAGCTTCTCAGAGAAGGTGGGACAATTTCAGTAAGAGTGCTGGTAATTATTTCCATCGCAGTTCTGTGAGAGGAATGATTCAGCTTTGAAATTCACGCCAAATTAGATTTCAATACACAGTACAATAAAAGGTTTCACAACTTATTTGGGACTGCAGAGGGGTCACAGCTAATTATTTTTTGTTTTCCAAAGCGCCAGTTAATTCAAAGAATGCATTTTGACTGGTTTTGTGAAGCTCCCACTCTCATGTTAATGAGGTCACTTTCATGTGTATATTGGAGAGGATTAAACATAAAAAGTAAAATTACTAAAGCTGATTATGTAATATAAAAATCGAACACGAGCATCCTCTAATTATGCACTATTCACAGGAGAATTCAAGTTTGACAAATTCCATTACTCAAATGCCTAGGGTCAAAATTATTGATAACAATGTTGCTTTGAGTAGAAAAAGACTTGAGTTAAAATGTGCCCCATGAGTGTTTAATAAAATCATAGATTCCCTACAGTGTGGAAGCAGGCCATTCAGCCCATCAAGTCCACGCCAACCCCCGAAGAGAATCCTGTCCAGACCCATCCTCTGGTGTGGGTACATTACTGAGATGTTGTGCCTAATTATATCTGGTTGAAATGAGTATAAAGACTTTCAGGAGGTTGCTGTCCTGTCGAAAGTGATGAGGGTGCCAGATCAGCTCTTAAAAGTCAGATCTCCTCTTCTCCCTCTCAGCTCGAGAGAATGGAGATCCAAACTGCTCCACCTCCCTTCATATGACAAAACCCTATCTCTGCAATCAATCTTGTGAATCTCCTCAGGTCTGCCTCTGATGCAACTAAATCCCTCCTCAAATACTAGAACCAAAAATGTATCCAATACTCCAGGTGTGGTCTCTCTAATGCCTTGTACAATTGTAGCAACACTCCCCTACTTTTATAAACCATACCTTTGGCAAGAAACACCAAAATTCCATTTTCCTTCCCTGTTACCTGCTTGCATTGCAGACTGGTTTTCTGTGTTTCGTGCACAAGGACACCCAGATCCCTCTGTGCTAATCCACACTGACATTTCTCTCCATTTGGATAACAAGCTGACTTTCTGTTCTTCCACTCAAAGTGGATGACCACATGCTTTTCCACACTAAAGTTCACCTGCCGTGGAGAAACCATCTCTCAACCAAAGGTTGAAAGGAATCGTCTGAGAGAGTTCCACCTGATCTGGGAGTGTTCCTGAAAAGGGGATCAGATTATAATCCAACACAACAGATAGTTCGGCGAAGACTGAGTTTGGGACAGTGAGCAGCAATTGAAATTTTCATTTCATTCTTCTTAAACATTACTTATTCCAAAATATAGGCACAGCATACATTCCCTATTTGTTTTTCAGGATGGGGCTACCACAGTCTGTACAAGGCAATAATTCCCAAAACCTGGAGTCAATGCTGAGAATGGGGTTTCCATGGCAATCATTGTGCATGGATCCTCAGAACAGAAGAGTAACCATGCTACCTACAGGGAATGTAGGACATATCCCATTTGTCTTGTTTGTTAATAATGTCCAGAATTGGCCAGAGATAATAATGGGGTCTCAGATCTTGCTAAATTTGCATAAGCAGCCATCGTTTTCACACTCTGAAACATGATGAAACAATTGGTCAACTACTCTACTCCAAACTGTGTCCACCCAATGGTTATTTTTGTAAATGGCCTCAATGAAAATGATTGAGGAAGTCATTCAGGAAATGCTGAATATTACCGAAAATGTAAGACTCGGAGATGCAATGGATTGGAGCAGCTGTGTTGTCCCAAAATGTGAAGAAGGATTCTGCAGCCAATGACTCAGTCTTGCATTTATTTGCAGAAAGAAACATTAAACATACACACATCTGAACTCAACCACACCGTCAGTAACCTTTGAAGTATCCTTAAACTCCCGAGAATCCTATTTGAAGTGTCTCTTTGAGCATGTTGAAGTGAAACCTCAATTAATAGCCACAAAAACAGAAATTGCTGGAAAAGCTCAGCAGGTGTGGCAGTATTTGTGGAGAGAAATCAGAATTAATGTTTCAGGTCCAGTGATTCCTCCTCAGATCGCCATTTCTGATTTACAGCATCTGCAGTTCTTTCAGACTTTATTCCCAATTAATAATCTGCATTTTCATATAATTAAACAGAATTGATAATCACATTACCCATTTTCTTCCAATTTAACGAATAGTTAGATTTATTGTGCAGAACAAAACTTTTAAAATCATTTTTAAAAGTTCTCAGACTTTGTACCAGGTATTGTATTGTGAGATACTCTTCCTACAGAACCTCACAGCTAGTTATTTGTACAAATATCTCCTTACAATGCAGAAAGTTGGTGATTCTCATTCATCCATTTAATTTCAGCAATTTCTTTTTTCTACCGTTTTTGTTTCAAACTAATAAGATCAATCCATGAAAATAAAATGTTGGGGAAGCTGGAAATCTGAAATAGAACCAGCAAGTTCTGGAGAAACTCAGGAGGCCTGGCAGCACCTGTGGAGAAAAACTGAGAGTGAACATTTCGAGGCTGGAGTGACTCCTTCTTCAGAGCTCAGCTCGGAGTTATGAAGAAGACTCCTACTGAACTCTTCAAGGTCAGGCCCTCTGTTAATGATCGGAGTTTTGATGTGCAGGAGATTATCTCAAAGTTTGCAATTGACACTAAAAATTATAAACTGTGGGGAAAGCAATGTCCAACTGCAAAAGGACACTTATAAGTTGGTGGAGTGGGTGGATAGATGGCAAATGAGGTTTAATTTTGGTGCACTTTGGTTGGGAGAATATTGAAAAGACAATATAAATTGGGGGGAAAATTCTAAAGGGGGTGCTAGAACCATGACAGCTGAGGTCTATGTGCACAGATCATTGAAGGTGGCAGGACAAGTGGAGAGAGCAGTTAATAAAGCACATAGTGTCCTCAGTTTGATTACTGGGGCATAGAGTACAAGAGCAGGGAGGTGATGTTGAACTTGTACAGTACACTTGTAAGAGTGTACTGGCAAGTACTTTACACAGAGGGTGGTAGGTGCCTGGAACGTGTTTCCAGCAGAGATAGGAGAGGCAGGCATTTAAGGTGCGACTGGACAGATGCATGAGTAGGTGGGGAGCAGAGGGATACAGATGCTTAGGAATTGGGCGACAGGTTTAGACAGTGGGTTTGGATTGGCTCAGGCTTGGAGGGCTGAAGGGCCTGTTCCTGGGCTGTAAATTTTCTTTGTTCTTTGTTCTTTGTCCCCTGGAGTATTGCGTACAATTATGAGCACCACATGATAGGGAAGATGGGGCCACCCTGTGGGAAATATTTGGGAAGTGTTGGTCTGATGTCTATGTTTCCCTGAAATTCTGCCTAATCCCTTCCTGAAAAGTGTCATGCAGACCTTGTTGTGTACTCTGACTGCTGACCGTGACACCAACACCCAGGTATACAGTGGAAGCAAAGCCTGTGAAATAATTGCATAGACGCTGGCATCCAACCTCCTAGTCACCCTTTACTTACACATGCACAGTACATGGGCTCTGACCAGCCAGCTTGGAGTTAGTCCCTAGTCTGAGGGGACTCTCTGAATCGCCTGTTTCTATCTGTCAGCCAAGACTCCCTGATTAGTGCAGATCAACAGCCCTTGTCAAGGATCTCATAGTCAATGAGATCCACCTGGTTCCAATGACACCTGGTTCCAATGACTACATTTTGGGAGAGAAATCAAACTGTGGACACTGCTGAATTTCGAGGCATCTGAACAATTTTACTGTTTCCCCTGAATTCCCTTCACCTATTGTACAGGTTGGATCTGTCCTGTGCTCAAGTATGGACTGAGACAACATGTTGAAGTTACTACCTTCTGACCTTGTTTTCATTATCAAATCAAACCAGTCCTGAGGGGCAAAGCTGCAGATGTAGCTGGCATCTGTGCTTCCTCATTACAGCTTATCCATTAGGGCACAGCATGGGCTAGATGCTTCCTGCCCGTTCAACAATTTCACAATAAAGGGGAAAAGGCTGTGTCTGTTTATTATGTTGGCATTGAGATTATTTTCCTCTCTATCGGAATCCTTGGAACAAACTGGCAATTTTTTTTTATTTAATAAAAAGTCATTGCAACAACGATTTTGTTTGTTTTCAAAGCTGAAGATCTTGCTGCAAATGAGCAATTAGTTCTTGACTATGCTTTCGGTAAGTTGGAAATGGATGGTTGAATTCGGTGTCTGATGAATCTATATCAGCAATTTCATTCCGTCTTCATTACTTCCAGATGCTGAATGTGCTCCAACTGCATATATTTCAATGTCACCAGTTTAATCAAATTCATTAATTTTATGTAAAAATACCTTCTCAATGGGATATAAATCACTTCCACAAAGTAATCTAAACAGCACTTTAAAAGCATCGACTATATTCAGCATGAAGTAGAGTCTGAAAACCTTAAGGCTTCCTTCAGTTATTGAACCTTTGCAATTCACAAATCTGTTCTAGTCTGCTGTGAATTATCCGTGACCTGGAGTTAGATTTTCCTGCAATAACTGCAGAGGTCAGACTCCTGTCACCAAGTCCCCCAGTTGTTTACTTGTGCACAATACACTTCCTATGACCAGCCAGCTCGGAGTCAGTCTCCTGAATGGAGGAGGTTCCAAATGCCTTGGTTGTATTTTTTTTTAAGCCCCCATGTCATGTGTGCAGGTGAATGAACAATGAGTGTATAAACCTTCATTCATATTCCACCACCAGGAAGATAGGAAACACCCGAGTGGCCTGTGACAAGCAGTGTCCTTCACATCAAAGAGCAATGCTATGTGATCAAACAGTGAAGGGGAGGGCAGGGACTAAACCAAAATAGAGTTGGAGGGGGAAATAATGCACTCCACTCTATATGGTGCCCACCTCTCCCTGAACAGCTTAACAGTGTTGGTGGATACCACGTGCTCCTTCTCCAGGGACACCCGGGCTCAAACCTATGCCCTGTTTGTATTCATCAGGGCTTTCCTGATTCACCCAGGTTAATGATCCCTATCAAGAACCTCATGATCTATAAGGTCCAACTGGTTCCAGTTGCTGCAGCTCCACTCAAGACGTATGGGTTGTACAGAAATATGGCTGTGGGGATATTGCAGCCACCTTCTACCCTTCTTCATGGAGAACAACAACAACATATAATTGATGTAGCACCTTTGACTTTTTTCAAGGCTCTTCAGAGCATTTAGCAAAGAACATGTGGCACCCCAGACACATGAGCTGTCTAAACAGGTGACCAAAGGTTTGGTTGAGGTGTGAGGTTTTAAGAAGTGTCTAAAAGGATGATAGGTGGAGGGAGGGAGCTTTCAGAAGAGCATTCAAACCCTTGAGGCCTAAAGAGTTCAAGCCACAAGTTGCACAAGGTGATTGGTTAAAATTGGAGAGGTACTAAAGTCCAGGTGGAGAAGCACAGAGATCTAAGAGGGTCATAGGCAGGTTACAAACTTGCTGATTTTTTAAAAACTTATAATCCACGGTAAGTCCTCCACTTGCTTTGTTCTGCTGTTCATAACTTCTCCAACCGTCCGACCATCCAGTGCTGCTATTTGTCATGTCCACACCTCCACCTTCAAAGATAACTTCAAAACTAAACCCTTCCCCAGCGTCTGGGTGAGCCCCTGTATAGACTTCCATCATCTAACTTCCAACTACTTCACTCAGTCCTATTACCATCATCATTGGCACTGATTGGAATGAGGTCAGCCAGGTGGATCTCACAGAATATGAGTTCCCTGATTGGGGTTGTTAACCTGGTCCAATCAGGGAGCCCTGTTATAAACAGGAGTGTCAGCCATTCTGACAATCTGGGATTGACTCTGACGAGGCGTAACAGAGTCAAGGTCACTCTGTGTGTGAATAAAGAGTGCCTTGGTGATGGGATACCAGCCTCTGTGGAGTCATTTAATCACCGGCTCTAATATTTTTGAACCTAACATTTTTAATATTTTTTTTGTTTTCTCCAACATGACCATTGGACCCTGGCTAATACATTCAGATTGTGAAAGTTTATACATTACTGTACTCTGCTTCGCTAATGTCCTTTAGGGAAGGAAACTGCCATCCTTAGCTGGTCTGGCCTACATGTGACTCCAGACCCACAGCAATGAAGGTGAATTTTAACTGCCCTCTGGGCAATAAATGCTGGCCCAGCCAGCGACGACCTCATCCAGTGAATGAATAACAGAAATCATCCAGCACCATTTTAAATATGTCAACGAGTTTAATCTTTAACGCAATAATTCGCAGATCATTTGTAACAACAGTCTCTAATTTCCATTTCACCATGAAAAGCCTGCCCTCCAGTTTGAGTTATGTTGACATTGAATGGTGGGTGTAAGAATGTAACAATTCGTGTCGGTCCTCAAAGTTTATGGATCCTAAGTGCAAACTTGATGTTGACACAATCATTTGAATACCCAGATATTGCCATACAAATGGAAGGTCTGGCCTTGAATTTCCATGAAGGAAATTCCCAGCTCTCAATCAATTTTGCAAAGAATGCGACAGAGACAGGGCACTACAGCAAATGTTGATGTTGCTACAAATAGCTGTTGATTGACCCAGACAGACCATGCCGAAGGAGTCTCTTCAAGTTACCCTATGGACCATCTGGAATCCCACCACAGGTACATGAAGTAATTGATAATGGAGAATCTGATGAAGAACAGATGATGCAGAGATTAGTGAATCTTTCCTTCTCACAATCAGTCTCACAGAAACCATCAATGACATCAAACTACCTGAAGTGTTACAAATATTAAAACTATCTCTCCACAGAAAGCTGGTGGTTATTTTTATTGGATATGGTTGACATGGGGCAAGTGTTAATCTGTTAACTCCTGTGAATTTGTAAGAACATGTATCCACAGACTGACTTATCTTACCAATGTAAAACTTTCTGTATTCAGTGGTTCCCCAGCTCTACATGCAGGAGCTAGAGTGAAACTCAACTCTGCCCTAACATCATAAAAGTTCGACATCATAGAGACTGCTGGACCAGCTAGCCCAGCATGCTCTAACCTTGGCCTAGTCACAATCCATGGGTTGAGGCAGACTACAGAAGTAGAACAGAAACTGCAGTCAAGGAGCACTTACAGAACTGAAAAGAAAACAAGAATGCGAAATAATTTCCATCTGTACTTCAGCTCTCTGTTTTGGAGAGAAAATGAAAGTTTAAGAAGAAAAAAATTGAATAACCAGTTAGGATAAATCCAAACTTCAGAGTAATACCTCAGAAATGATAAAGCCTTTCGAGGAAAAGAAGCAGAAATTGCTGGATAAACACAGCATAGAGGCTCATAAGGTCATGTAGCATGGAAACAGACCCTTCAGCCCAACCAGTCCATGTCAATCATGTTCACAAACTGAACTAGTCCCACCTGCCTGCGCTTGGCCCATATCCTTCCAAAACGTTCCTATTCATGGATCACCCAAATGTCTTTTAAACATTGTAACTGTACCCACATCCACCACTTCCTCAGGAAGTTTATTCCACACATGGACCATTCTGTATTAGAATATAGAATATAGAACACAGAACAATACAGGGCAGAACAGGCCCTTCAGCCCTCGATGTTGCGCCGACCTGTGAACTGATCTAAGCCCATCCCCCTACACTATCCCATCATCATCCATATGTTTATCCAAGGATTGTTTAAATCTCCCTAATGTGGCTGAGATAACTACATTGGCAGATAGGGCATTCCACGCCCTTACCACTCTCTGACTAAAGAACCTGCTTCTGACATATGTCCTAAATCTATCACCCCTCAATTTGTAGTTATGCCCCCTTGTACAAGCAGATGTTATCATCCTCGGAAAAAAAGCATTCACTGTCCACCCTATCTAATCCTCTGATCATCTTGTATGTTTCTATTAAATCCCCTCTTAGCCTTTTTCTTTCCAATGAGAACAGACCCAGGTTTCTCAGCCTTTCCTCATAAGACCTTCCCTCCAGACCAGCCAACATCCTGGTAAATCTCCTCTGCACCTTTTCCGATGCTTCCACATCCTTTCTGTAATGGGGTGACCAGAACTGTACACAATATTCCAAGTGTGGCCGCACCAGCGTTTTGTATAGTTGCAGCATGACATTACGGCTCTGGAACTCAATCCCTCTACAACTGAAACCTAACACACCGTATGCCTTCTTAACAGCACTATCCACCTGGGTGGCAACTTTCAGGGATCAATGTACATGGACTCCAAGATCCCTCTGCACATCCACACTAACAAGAATCTTTCCATTGACCCAATACTCTGCCTTCCTGTTATTCTTCCCAAAGTGCATCACCTCACATTTAGCTGCATTGAACTCCATTTGCCACCTCTCAGCCCAATTCTGCAGTTTATCCAAGTCCCCTGCAACCTGTAACATTCTTCCACACTGTCCACTACTCCACCGACTTTAGTGTCGTCTGAAAATTTACTAATCCATCCACCTATGCCTGCGTCTAAGTCATTTATAAAAATGACAAACAGCAGTGGTCCCAAAACAGATCCTTGTGGCACACCACTAGTAACCGGACTCCAGGCTGAATATTTTCCATCAACCGCCACTCGCTGCCTTCTTTCAGAAAGCCAGTTTCTAATCCAAACTGCTCAATCACCCTCAATCCCATGCCTCCACATTTTCTCCAACAGTCGATCAAAGGCTTTACTGAAGTCCATGTATACCACGTCACCTACCCTCCCCTATCCACATGCACAGTCACCTTCTCAAAAAACTCAATGAGGTTTGTGAGACACAACCTGCCCTTGATGAAACCATGTTGACTATCTGCAATAAAATTGTCTCTTGCTAGATGATTATAAATCCTATCTCTTATAATCCTTTCCAAAACCTTTCCTACAACAGAAGTAAGGCTCACTGGTCTATAATTACCTGGGTCATCTCTATTGCCCTTCTTGAACAAGGGCACAACATTTACAATCCTCCAGTCCTCTGGTACTGAACATGTAGACAATGATGACTCAAAGATCAAGGCCAAAGGCTCCACTATCTCCTCCCTAACTTCCCAGAGAATCCTCGGATAAATCCCATCCGGCCCAGGGGACTTGTCTACTTTCACACCTTCTAGAATTCATGACACCTCTTCCTTACTAACCTTGATCTTTCTTGGTCTAATATCTTGTATTTCCTTCTTCTCCTTTACAATATTCTCCTTCTCCTGAGAGAAAATAGATGAGAAATATTTGTTTAGCACCTCTCCGCTCTCCACTGGGTCCATACACAACTTCCCACTTATCTTTGACTGGCCCTATTCCCACTCTAGTCATCCTTTTATTCCTCACATACCTATGGAAAGTTTTAGGGTTCTCCTTTATTCTATTTTGTAAAGACTGCTCATATCCTCTCTTTGTTCTTCTGAACTCTCTCTTTAGATCCTTCCGAGCTGATCTGTAACTCTCCATCGTCTCATCTGAACCATCTCATCTCAATATCATATAAGCCTCCTTCTTCCGCTTAACAAGAGATGCAATTTCTGTAGTAAACCACAGTTCCCTTACCTTATCACATCCTCCCTGCCTGACAGGGACATACCTATCAAAGATATGCAATATCTGTTCCTTAAACCAGCTCCACATTTCAATTGTCCCCATCTCCTGCATTTTTCTACTCCATTCTATGCCTCCTAAGTCTTGCCTAATCGCATTATAATTGCCCTTGCCCATCGATAACTCTTGCCCTGTGGCATGTACCTATCCCTATCCATTGTTAAACTAAACGTAACTGAATTATGGTCACTCTCTCCAAAGTGTTCACCTACAACTAAATCAAACACCTGGCCTGGTTCATTACCAAGCACCAAATCCAGTGTGGCTTCCCCACTTGTCGGCCTTTCAACATACTGTGTCAGGAAACCCTCCTGTGCACACTGGACAAAAACCGATCCATCCAACATACTAGAGTTATAGCATTTCCAGTCAATGTTGGGGAAGTTAAAGTCCCCCCATCATGACCACCCTGTTCCTTTCACTCCTACACATAATCATTTTGCCAATCCTCTCCTCCACATCCCTGGAACTTTGCGGAGGCCGATAAAAAACTCCCAGCAGTGTGACCTCTCCTCTTCTGTTTCTAACCTCAGCCCACACTACCTCAGTAGATGAGGCCTCATCAAAAGTTCTCTCAGCCACCGTTATACTATCCTTGACTAACAAAGCCACATCTCCCTCTCTTCTACCACCTTGCCTGTTCTTCATGAAAGATCTAAACCCTGGAACCTGTAACATCCATTCCTGACCCTGCTCTATTCATGTGTCTGAAATGGCCACAACATCACAGTCCCAGGTACCTATCCACGCTGCAAGCTCACCTACCTTATTTCAGATACTTCTGGCGTTGAAGTAGACACAATTCAAACCAGTTTGCTGTCTGCCTGCACATTCCTGTGACCCTGAAATCCTGTCCCTGTCCTCCCTACTCTCATCCTCCTGTGCACTGCAACTACACCTCCGGTTCCCATCCCCCTGCTGAGCTAGTTTAAACCCACCCGAATAGCACCAGCAAATTTCCCACCCAGGATATTATAACCCTCTGGCTCAAGTGAAGACCGTCCTGTTTGTAGAGGTCCCACCTTCTCCAGAATGAGCCCCAATTATCCAAGTACCTGAAGCCCTCCCTCCTGCACCATCCTTGCAGTTACGTGTTCAGCTGATATCTCTCCCTGTTCCCCTCCTTGGTATCACGTGGCACGGGTAACAAACCAGAGATAACAACTGGGTTTGTTTTAGCTCACAGCTTCTGTGTTAAAATGTTGCCCGTCATATCCTTTTTAAAACTTTCTTCTCTCACCTTAAAAATATGCCAACTCTCCCACCTTAGGAAAAAAAGCCTTTGCTGTTCACTTTATCTAAGCCCTGCATAATTTTATAAATCTCTCTAAGATCACCCCTCAACCTCTTATTCTCCAGTGAAAAAAGCTCCAGGTTGTCCAGCCTCTCTTCAAACCCTCCATTCCTGGCAACGTCCTGGTAAACCTTTTCTGAGTCCTCTCCAATGTACTAATATCCTTTCTATAGCAGGGTGACCAGAACTACACACAGTATTCCAGAAGCCTCAACAACACCCTATACAACTTCAACATGACGTCCTAACTCCAATACTCAAAGGCCTGAGCAATGAAGGACTGCATATTAAACACACCCTTGGTCGCACGATAATTCTGCTCTCTCCACAGATGCTGCCAGACCTGCCGTGTTCTTCCAATAATTTCTGTTTTCGTTTCTGATTTCCAGCGTCTGCAGTTCTTTGGTTTTTTGGTAAGTCTTTAAGGAATGTCTCTGCTCAGCTCACAAAGGTGAAGGGAGAGTTGCAAGAGAAAGAAAGATACCAGGATGAACTATAAACTCTGTACCAGGAAAGCAAGGAAAAGATTGTTAGTTTGCAGCAAAATCTGGAGCGAGTCACATGTAGATTAGATCAGTCTCAGCATGAGCAGCTATTGATACATCAGCTTAAGGTAAATCAATGCTGGAAAAAATGACAGAGCTGCAAAACATCACCTTACACAACACAGTTTACACAATGAGGAGCTGCAAACCACTTACAATGCTGTGCTTATGGAAGTGAATGTTTCAGTAATGATGATGGAATGAAAGAACTCGAAGCAACATTTACAGGAAACCAAACAACCACCGAAGAGGGAAGGGGAAGAGGTTCAGGGTTCCAAGAAAACAAAAAGAAAGAAATTAGCTAAAGAGTAATTAGCGTAGATTGTTACATAGAATCCCTACAGTGTGGAAGCAAGCCATTCAGTGCATCAACCCTCCAAAGAGTATCCCACCCCTATCCCTGAATTTCCACCTAGCCCACGCATCCCTGGCCAGTTTAGCATGGCCATTCCATCTAACTTGCACATTTTTGGACTGCAGGAGGTAACCCACACAGACATGAGGAGAATGTGTAAACTTCACACAGGCAGTCACCCAAGGGTGGAATTGAACCAGAGTCCCCAGCAATGTGAGATAGCAGTGTGAGCCATTGAGCCATCCTTGAGGAGGAGATGCTTAGCTGGTCTGGCAACATCAATGGAGAGAGAAATAGAGATAATGTTTCATTGAGAACTGGAGTGTTTGAACATTCAAAGAGTACCTTATATAAATAAGCCAGAAATGGGAAGTGCCCACCAAAACGCATTCTGATTTTCTCATTGCATCACTTCAATATGATGGTAACTCAATGGGAACAGTATTCATCTTGGTCTCTTTCCTAATGTTTGAAATCTATTGCTTGTGGTTATAGAGACGACTATGAACATTGAATTACAGATGTACCATTGGATGAGATAGCAGATGGGAGAGGTCAATAAGGTAATCGGTCTTTTCTGGTTCCATTTCAATTAGTAAATTTTTAGTTCAGTTTCTTGTTCCCTGTTCAACCTCCAATTAGTCTTGATTGCCGAACAAAGAGTTTCTATTGCAGCTTTGTTTTCCTTTGCCAGTTGAATTTAAGTCTGAAAGTGCAGTTGTGCCTGCTTGCCATTGTTGGCAAGTGTTCTGAGCTACAGAACCATATACTGTGGCAGTTATACACAGGCAGTCTTGTACTGTCTATTCAGAAAGAGATTCACTCCGTGCCCTGAGTGGATTGAAATTGTAAATAGATATACAATTCTGCTACATGTGGCAGGCAGGAAGACTCATCGAGTGTAAATGGCACGGCTGATAGATCACAGCCCTGTGCATTTGGTAGAAAACATGACAGATGTTTGAAAAGCTGATTAGAAGACTGAGGTTTTACACAACACCAGCATGAATTCTCTGAAATTGGACTGTCCAAATATTAGTGTGTGAATATGCAGTGCATTTATATCAAGCATCTGCTGTTTTAACAAAGACATTCAAATCTTTTATTTTAAGAGTGTTAGTTCCACCATTACAATGGAATTCTATCCTCATTTGTTAAGAGCTTGTACACAAATGTCAGAGAAACCCAATTTCATGGCCAGCATATGGAATTATTTGTATTCAATCACATATTGTCTAGTATTAATAAATCCTGTCAAATAGCACATTGTTATGGGTTCTTCCTGTTCACAAATAGCCAGCCATATGTAGACTACAATATGAAAGTAACCACACTTCAGATTCACCTTTTTATTCATTCACAGAACGTGAGCATTGCTGGCTGGGCCAGTATTTATTACCCATCCCCAGTTGCCCCCTTGAGAAGGTGGGGGTGAGCTGCCTTCTTGAACCGCTGCAGTCCATGTGCTGTGGGTTGGCCCACAATGCCCCTAGGAAGGGAATTCCAGGATTTTGACAGTGATGGAACGGCGATATACAGAGGAACCTCGATTATCCGAATATCAATTATCCAAATATCAGATTATCTGAAGGGGATTTTGAGGTCCCGATAGAAACATTACATCAAAGACGTGTTTCCAACAGTGATCGCATCTTTTGTTGACAGTGATTAAACAGGCACCGTCTCCAAATGACTGACCTCTGGCCCTCTCTCTTCCCACACTTTCCCTGGAGTTCTACACAGGGGTGTACTGTAAACTCCCCTTCCCCAGCTAATCTCTCTAACATTGTCCTGTTCAGGGTAAAGGTGGAATCTGTCAAAAAGTTGCAGTAAAAAGTTGTGTGTCTGTGTGTGTTTGTCTGTATGTTTGTGTGTGTCTGTGTCTGTGTGTGTTTGTGTGTATGTTTGTGTGTGTCTGTGTCTGTGTGTGTTTGTCTGTATGTTTGTGTGTGTCTGTGTCTGTGTGTTTGTGTGTATGTTTGTGTGTGTCTGTGTCTGTGTGTGTTTGTGTGTATGTTTGTGTGTGTCTGTGTATGTTTGTGTTTGTCTGTATGTTTGTGTCTGTGTGTGTATGTCTGTATGTTTGTGTGTGTCTGTGTCTGTGTGTTTGTGTGTGTGTCTGTGTCTGTGTGTGTTTGTCTGTATGTTTGTGTGTGTCTGTGTATGTTTGTGTTTGTCTGTATGTTTGTGTGTGTCTGTATGTTTGTGTGTGTCTGTGTCTGTGTGTGTTTGTCTGTATGTTTGTGTGTGTCTGTGTATGTTTGTGTGTGTTTGTCTGTATGTTTGTGTGTGTCTGTGTCTGTGTATGTTTGTATGTGTGTGTATGTATGGGGGGGCTGTGTGTGGTATTTGGAGACTTGTTCCCCCCCCCCCCCACTATCCCCCCAGTAGCAGCAGTCTTGTGGTTGATGTCCAGTCCAGTTGCCCTGGAAAGGGGGCAGGGGCGGGTGGGTGGGGGGAGAGTGCACGGGGCAGGCGGGGGGTGGTGTTGAACGGGGGGAAGGGGGTGGGCTCGCGCGTCGTGTGCTGCTGCCTTATCTCCTGAAAGAGGAGCAGACTTTAAAAACTCCGAGCCCCAGAGGAAAGGCATTTAATCGATTAACCAAATAATCAATTATCCGAACAAAGTAGTGCCCGCCCATCTCATTTGGATAATCGAGGTTCCTCTGTATTTCCAAGTCAGGATGATGAGCAGCTTGGAGGGGAACTTGCATGGGGTGGTGTTCCCATGTATCTGCTGCCCTTGTCCATTTAGATGGAAGTGGTCATGGGTTTGGAAGGTGCTGCCTGAGGATCTTTGGTGAGTTTCTGCAGTGCATCTTATATATGGTATGCACTGCTGCTACGACGGTGATGGAGGGAGTGGATGTGGTGCTTTGTCCTGGATGGTGTTGAGCTTCTTGACTGTTGTTGTAGCTGTCCCCATCCAGGACAAGTGGGGAGTATTCCCTCACACTCCTAACTTGTGCCTTGCAGACATGCAAAACCAAAACACCTTATCAATTGTCAGGCATTTAGGGACATCATAACGTCATGGAAGGTACTACACAAATACAAGTCTATCTTTCCCTTCAATGTGTTATTTTCACGGCAGTATCTCAGGAGAAACGGTAAATTCCAACATTGCTCAAGTTACTCCTTCTTGGACTTGGTTGTTCCAATTGAGAATTTGGCCACATTGGAGGTGGTTAAAGCAACTCTGTGTGAACCTGTAACTTTCTGTAGTTAAATAAGGCAAAACAGTCAGACCAGCTTCAGACTGCCCTCAGTGATCACCGACAGAGCTCATGTGTGAAGTGTCAGTACAGCTGGGATAACTGGCCCGAATTTCACATAGCGAGCTGACAAATTACCAGCACACCCACAGCAGGAGTAAACTGATACAATTTACGCATCCCTGCCAGAAAACACTGAGCAGAACTGGATTGAGGGGTCGAGGAAGTTACAGAGCATTAAACAGAAATTAACCATGACATTTACACATTGATGTGGACATATGATTGATTATTGAAAACAAAGAAAGACAAAGTTGCATTTCTTTAGATCTGCAATTTCAGGATGCTCCACTGAAGTTTACGATCAATAAAATGTTCTTTCTTTACGGGAAAATTGAAATAGGATTGTAATTTCTTGAGTCTCTGTAATGAATGGTATCAGAAAACAGGATGAGGTGTGGGTTGTGATATAATTATAACTGTTTTCTATGTATAATTAGCTTTCTTAAGAAAAATCTTCTTTTGTGTAATAAACCTATGTTCTATTGTTAAAGAAAATCTTCTGCCTCGTGTGATTGTTTAGGTGACACACTACAACATTAACAAATTGTGAAAATTACACACACCATCTATTTCATTCTGGGATCTTCCATATCCAGTACTATAATTAGCTGACCTCATCAAACCACATAATTCCTTTCTCTGGGATTTATTTGAGGAAGAAATGTCAGTTTAGCAAATGGAAGAACACTGCTAGCTTCAGAGCTTTGATTTAAAATCTCACACAACAGGTGAAGCTTCCCCTCTGTATTGTCAATCTAGAAAATTGGTTTAAATCCCAGTCCTGAAACCAAACCCCATGGCATTCGTGGCTCACAGGTTTGCATGTCTGCTGACATGGCTCAATAGTCTATAACAAATCACACACATAAAAGAATCTTCACAGTGTTTGGAACTCAAGAAATTGAACCAATTCCAGCCCAGTCGCCCCCTACAAACACCTGGTAAATTCTGTTGTGATTCCTCGATCAATTTAAAGTTATAGAGTTGTTTAACACAGGAAAAAAATCCCTTTGGTCCAACCCATCCATGCTGACCAGAAATCCTAAATTAATCTAGTCCCATCTGCCAGCACATGACCCGTATCTCTCTTAACCCTTCCTATTCATATACTCATCCTGTTAAATGTTGTAATTGTACCAGCCTCCACCACTTCCTCTGGCAGCTCATTCCATACACACACCACCCTCTGCATGAAAAAGTTACCCCTCAGGTCCCTTTTAAATCTTCCCCCTCCCACCTTAAATCTGTGCCCTCTAGTTTTGGACTCCCCCACTCTGAGAAAAAGACCTTGACTGTTTATCCTATCCATGCCCTTCTTGACTTTATAGAGCTCTATAAGATCACCCCTCAACCTCTGATGCTCCGGGAAAAATAACCCCAGCCTTTTCAGCCTCTCCCTAAACCCTCCAGACCCAGGAACATCTTGTAAATCTTTTCTGAACCCTTTCAAGTTTTGACAACATCTTTCCTACAGCAGGGAGACCTAAGTTGAAAACAGTATTCCAAAAGTGGCCTCACCAATGCCCTGTACAGCCACAATGTGATGTCCCAACCCCTGTACTCAATGCACTGACCAATAAAGGCAAGGCTGGATAGAGCCTGTTTTCAATATTTTGCCCGAATGCTTTAAAATGAATCCTTTGTTATTTCTCATCTCATGCAGGTCTGGAATGAATGACTCAATGTGACAGTCAGGAGGTTTATAGACTGCACTGTACAGAAACTCTAGATGAAGCTTAGAATCTTTTGGCCAACTAACTAAGAATTTATTACACTGTGGAGAATTCCTGAATGTACCAACCCTTATAAATGTGCCCATTTATTGTAAATTTATGTTTTAGAAATGAGTTTTATATGTTAATATAAGAATGCTAGTTAATAATGTGACTCAAGTGGCTGTTAAATTATTCGACAAGAAGTGGGAAAGGTAATAAGCGATTATATGGCCAAAGATATGTTCCATCACCACTTGATATTAACGGCTGCTCAACACTTCACTGGGTTTCTCCTGCTTTAACTTTTACTTCATGATCTCTCCTTTCCTCTCCTAAAGATGTTTATTTTTGCTATTATTTCAGTGGAAAACCCTTTTGTGCATGCACACAGACCCAGAATTCAGTTAATTCGATGTTTAGGCTTCTTCTAGCTGGACATTCAACACTGCATGGAATCACAGCAGATACCATCCAACACCTGATCTTCTACACTTTCCACCAGTGGTTATTGGACAATGAACCAGAAGGGAACTCTATGTGGATTTTCTCTCCCAAACCCAAAGATGTGATAACTCATTGTATGGTGATTCCTCACTGGATACATTAGTGATACTTCACTCCAAACCAGGGATCGACCCTGGAACCCTGTTTCTCACGATAGCTCATTAGGAAGGAGAGTCAATCACAAGTCTTTGAAGAACTCAGATAATATTTACCAATGTTGCCCCCAGATCTCAATCTTATGTTTTAACCTCTTTGTGGCTTCAAAAGTCTCTAACCATAGAACAAAGAAAACAAAGAATAATACAGCACAGGAACAGGCCCTTTGGCCCTCCAAGCCTGTGCTGACATTTTGCTCTTCCATACTAAAACTGTCTTCACTTACAGGATCCATACCCCTCTCTTCATCCAATTTTGGACCTTGGGACTTTAGTTTAGCATTAAACATGTGATAGAATTGCAAGTTGTTGGTTGGCCCTTTTTATTAAAAGTTCAGCTCCCTGCCCCAATGTAGTTATTACTTCAAGGTCAATCTGAGAGGGGGAGCTGCCTGACTCAGTTTATTCTCTGACAGTCTGTCGGTGCTCTGGTTGCAGTGTCAGCCTCTTCATAATGACCTGAGGTTCTGTTCTCATAAGGACCTCTTTCTAAATTCAACTTCCCCCACCCCGCCCTGCCAACTCCTCCATTATAGAAATATCAGTAACAGAGAGCCATTGAAGACTACCAAGTATAGCTGGCTGTTCCATACTGACTGTGACACACTCGGCTAAATGACAGTCTGTAACCCCACTCTCAGGCATCTATTTATCACGATATGACTGTGACAACGAGCCATCTGGTGTGTGCAAATCAGGGGATGAAATGCTCTTCACTGGTGTTCAATTACTATTAATTACTTCTGTATGTGTGTAATATGCTCTCAAATTTAATATGCTTGAAATTCATGAGATAAATTTATACACACCAAACTTTAAAGAAATTAATAATGCAAACACTAATTAATAATTAAAAGGAGTTAAGAAAGAAATTATATTCGCCAAAGCAATGAGCATCTTTACTCAGAATTCCCTTCAGGGCAACATTAGCATTTTCAATGTTAAGGATACAGAACAACTGCAGGCTGAAGTTTGAGATATCTACAAGGCAGCCACTGTCACCAATAAATGGTCTTTTCAGTAAAATGGGTTGTTGCTAATGTAGAAGATATTGTCTGGTTCTGCTTTGCTGCTGACTTGCTTGTTTTAACACAGTAGTTATAAAATGATTGCACCAATTAGCACAGGAGCATTTAGTTCTGAATATCTTCGCTGACTGAGCTTTATCTCTTAAACATCCTCCCGAACCTTCACTCTGATCTCTACTCCTATTCTCAGTCTCAACCAAGAGGCAGGGGCAGAGGTACACAGGAGCTAATAAAAAGAGGGTGAGATTATGCTGGGAAAGGGACTGGGAACAAGAGCAGAGGTTGCAATTCATGGCAAGGAGGTAGGCAGGATTACAGGAGAAAACGGGAGAATGCTGATCTGATCAGGGTTACATTTCTGATGCTTATTTGGATAATCATGAGAATTCTGTAAAATTGTTTACAAGCGAAATTCTTCACACGCAAATGCCAGACATGAGTAAAACAACTGGGCCTTTATTTCAGTTATGTTTATTTTTCTTTCTGAATTATCTCTTTGCAATTTATGCTATGCCAACCAGGGTGAAACTGAACCACAAATTCCAAATTGACAACTTGTCAGTGGATGTTTAACATTTCTGTCGAATTCAGGGACCATACTACCAAATGTTTTGGAGAGGATACAGAAAAGGTTTACCAAGATGTTGCCTGATATGGGGGATGTTAGCGAGGAGGAAAGGTTGGATAGACTGTGTTTGCTTTCACTGGAACGCAGGAGGTTGAGGGGCGACCTGATAGTGTTTGTGAAATTGTGAACGGCATAGACAGAGTGGAAAGCATGAGGCGTTTTCATGGGGTGGAGGGGTCAATTATTAGGGGACACAGGTTCATGGTGCAAAGAGGGGGATGTTTAAAAAAGATGTATCAGACAAGTTTTTCACACAAAGGGCGGTGAGTGCCTGGAATGCACGGCCAGAGGAGGTGGTGGAAGCATACACCATAGCATCATTCAAGAAGCACTCGGACAAATACATGAATAAGAAGGGAATAGAGGCATACAGATCCTGCAAGTGAAGAAAGTTTTAGTATGGAAGGGCAAAATGTGTCGGCACAGACTTGGAGGGCTGAACAGTCTGTGTTCCTGGGCTGTATTGGTCTTTGTTATTTTTTTGTTCTATGGTCAGCACCTCGAGTAAAATTTGAGGTTAAATTGTTTAGTTGGGTTTTCTTTCGCTGTATCAGAACAAGGGTAATACTTCCCTCAATCAGCACTCTGTCGCTAGAGGAATGGGAACTGCACAGAATTAAAATTTGGTAAGTTTCCCAACATCCAGTGGGCCGTGAGTGGAATATCTCTTCCAATTAATTTTCTTTCCATCCATTTCTCTGACAAAGAGTTTGCTGAGAAAATTGTTCAGCTTATAGTAAAAATCACAACCACACTCAGAATCATACAAAAAGGCAAACACAATGATGGCACAGGTTTTTAATATAAAAACATGTTCATCAACAGCATCTTTAAAAAAATCATGGGTGGTACAACTCTACTAGATATAAATGTAGAATACAGATACATATATCCATATAAATATCTATATTTTTATATAAAGACATATATATAGATATATAGTACATTACACTTGCACAGAAATTTATCCAGGCCAGCCAGATACAACAAATATCAAACATGAAATAATTTTGAATTTGAAAGCAGTCCAACATATATCAATCATCCCCCCCATCTTTCTATGAATTTCTGCTTGTATACGTCTTATTTTCTGGTTTCATTAAACATCAAAGCCGTGTCTAAGTCGAAATGAGAGTGATAATGACGATAGTTTCTCCAATGGCGGATCCTGTCTAGTGTGACGTGATGTCCTCCAAATGCACCCATTATTAAACGCAAATCCCTCTGGATTGCAAAGTGTTGCAACACTGACGGGAGAGACGAAAGAAAACAACAAGCAACTCCTTCTGTGAACACAGCGATGGTCCTGTCCTTGGGCACAGACATTGGCAGCAATGAACCTTTCCATTCCCATGTCCCCGTGTTGTGGTAGACTAAGGCACCGCTGCAGATGCATAGCGACACATCTGAGGTTCCCTGCCTGATCTCTCCTTTTGAAAGGTTTACCTCCAAGCTAATGATAGCCCTGCATTAATGAAGGTCTGTTGTTGCAGTCCTGTGAGTGACGTTGATCTCACACTGTGCTTTCCAACATCCATTCTGTGCTGCTGCACGTGGTTCTCTTGTTCTCCAAGACAGTGTCATCAGAGTTCAAATTCTGCCCACTGCCAGTCAGATTTGCCTTAGTCCGTGCCCTCCTTGGGTAGCTGTGGCTCTGGAACAGAGAATAGTCTCCATCAAACGAATGTCTATGGTGGGTTCTCGAGATTTCGCAGGGCAGAACAGATACATTGCTTAGTTTAGCTTCCTTTTCCCTTCGAGGTAGCATGACCTTGCGCGGTCTAATCAAGCAAACCGACAAGCTGGAGTCAGTTGTGCTCCCCTCTGTCTGTCCCTCTTCAGAGGACAGCTGAGCTTCTTTCTGGGGGTCTACAACTGGCTTTGTCCTCCTGCATTGTGTGTGAGACAAAGTGTCTGCTGTCAGCACAGTAGCTTGAGGAAAATCACCCTTTTCCCGAGACATGTTCAATAACACAGTCACCAAACCTTTGGAGGATTCACCAAAAATCTCTTGAATGGACTCACCTGAACCTTCGGTGAGCTTTGAGCTGGACTGTGTCATTCCTCCATTCTGACCTCCATTAGTCTGTGAGCACATGTTGCTCACCACAGTCTTGTGTTCCCCAGTGTTATTGTAGACTTTGTATCTGATCATAAGGATGATAATGAAAACCAACACAGAGGCCACAATGATGCCACCAATGATGATGATCATGGTCCCACCAAGGAACTGGGTGTGTACTGAATGGCATTGGGTGTATTCTTGTTCAGTTGTGAATTGGACGCAGCCCACCACTCTAGTGCCAGTCATTGAAGTAATCCCATCATCATAGACAGCCAAAATGCACAGGTCATAGTCCCTTCCCGGAGCCAGATCATTCACCAAGAAGGTTCTGCTTGTAGATGGAATCATTCTAAAAGATACAAAACCTGCTGTTAATAAATATCCATCACATACAGCATCACATTTCCCACATTGATGTCATCTGGGCATTCCGGAATCATTTTGAGTTTAGGGTTAATCTCCCTTGGAGTTGTCAGTGGTCATGAAATGGGATTATATCTCCTTCAACAAACTGAATTAATTAATTAATTTTATTGTCACATGTACTCAAATGAGTACAGTGAAAAGTTTATAAGTCACGACTTACAGCACCATCTTAGGTATAAAGGTACCCAGGTATACTGCTTAGTTACAGAATGGCGGACTGAAGAAAAAATGTTACACTACCCCTATACCCATTTACATCACGGCTGTACCACGTTACATCACAGCTATACCCAGTTACATCACGGCTGTACCACGTTACATCACAGCTACACCCAGTTACATCACGGCTGTACCACGTTACATCACAGCTGTACCCATTTACATCACAGCTACACCCATTTACATCACAGCTACACCCATTTACATCACAGCTACACCCAGTTACATCACAGCTACACCCAGTTACATCACAGCTACACCCAGTTACATTACAGCTACACCCAGTTACATCACAGCTGTACCACATTACATCACAGCTATACCCATTTACATCACAGCTACACCCAGTTACATCATGGTTGTACCCAGTTACATCACAGCTGCACCCAGTTATATCACAGCTAAACCCAGTTACATCACGGCTGTACCAAAGTACATCACAGCTATACCCAGTTACATCACAGCTATACCCAGTTACATCACAGCTATACCCAGTTACATCACGGCTATACACAGTTACATCATGGCTGTACCCAGTTACATCACGGCTGTACCCAGTTACATCACGGCTATACACAGTTACATCACGGCTATACGCAGTTTAACCATTGGTCAGAGGAACTAGAAGCAAACTCAGACAGATAAATGTCACAGTTTCTCTCCAAAGGCTCTCCGCAGCAGACTAGTACAGAGCAGTGCAGGGGCCTCCATATGCTGTGACCACTGGCTGCTGCTGACATTAGTGAGATTGGAAGCACAGGAATTATAGCTGGTCAGAACCTACACTCCACTAGGAAATGGAAAACACATTCAGTCACAATTCCCAACAGCTAGCCCCTATCCAACAATAAATGGATGGTACAGGGTAGGACTGGGGAAGGGAGTAAAAGTGTAGCTTCGTCTTTGTTGTGACAATTTCTATTGCAAAGGCATTTGCTGGAACAGGAGTTACCCCTGACCCTGGAATCTGTCTGGGACTCTGCAGTTGGAAATGGGTCAGTCACCTTGGGAGAAAGTTGGGGCATGGAGAAAAATCTCAATGTGACGCAGCAGGGAGATCAGAATTAGGGCAGGGAGTCTTCCCAATTCCTTCTTTGTACAGGAATAGTTCAAATTGCTGAATTCTTGAAAAACAATGATATCGTCAGAGGAATGGTTTGGGAGAGTTATGAACCTAAAGGTAAATATTTATAGGAGGTGGGAAGCATAGTGTGGTTTCTGTGTTGTATCATTTACAACAATTGGTGGTGAGTTTTACATTTCTCTGTGTGGGAAATTCCAATGTATTGTGGCACATTCTTGATATTTCTTATAGCATTGACTTAAACACTGGACATGTTGAAAATGCTGATTCCCTTATAAATTATTTGGAGATGCCAGTGCTGGAATGGTTCGTGGGACATTTTGGAACTCCCTATGTCACATTTATGGGGAGCATAGTTACAGCATTATTAATGATTTAAAGATAACAGAGACATTGTTACGGAAAACAGGCTCATTTGAGTTCATCAGCTGAGTCTAGACAGCAAGGATTCTTAAGACACTCTATACATTGCAAACCACAACTGAACCAGAGACATAGAAATCTGACCTAACTCCTGATTGAAAAGCGACATCAAGTGCATGGCCCATACTCTTTGCATTGTGCAATCATTGCACATGGAATCAAAGAATTCCTACAGTGTAGAAAGAGGACATTCAGTCCACCAAGTCTGCATTGATCCACCAAATCCCAAAGACAATCTCACCCTATCCCCATAACTTTGCATGTGGTTTTTACCATAGCTAACTCAAATAACCCGCATATCCCTGGACACTCCTGGTTAATTTAACATGGCCAATTCACCTAACCTTTGCCATCTCACCATTGGAGCTCTGTACATGGTATTTTTCTGTTTCCCTCAAAGTTTGAGGTGATTCCTGCGGTTTTTTCCCCTGAACAGGCTGCTGGGCAGTTTAACCTGAAGCAGTGTCAGAGAATTCTAGCCAGTAATCTCTTGCTGTATTCACTTCATTATTGGAATGATCTGACTGTAAAATATCTGAAGATAGATGCCTGATTTGGGTCTTCACTCCACCCTTCATATTTTCTTCGCCCTCCTTTGTACTTCAGCCTATTAACATCCTCAGTGAATACATGACAGAAACAACAGCTCTAAATTGCAAAGTACCAACATGTCATCCATCTCCCTAAACCCCCAGAGCTTATGTATATTGTCTTGTTATTGAAGACCAGTCTGATTGATGTGTTCGAACAATGTGTAGCAGTAGTTGGTCCTTTTGAGCTAATTGATAATGTGACACTAATTCCTCGTGTCATGGGAAGATGAAGACACCAGCAGCAGCTCAGCATTTTTCCCTGATTGTGAAAAAGTGGTTTTCCAATATCACCTCACAATATTCCCTTGCATTCAATCACTCCTCAGATCTAACACAAATGTGTCAGTCAATAAAACCACATGGATCACAGATATTAATGGTAAACATTGTTGCCAAAACAAAATGGCTGCCTGGACGTTGGTCAGTTTTATAGATTAATTAGAAAATCACATCACCTGCCTGAATCTGTGAAACAATCAAAGAATCCCTACAGTGTGGAAACAGATCAGTCAGTCCATGCTGACCGTCCAAAGAGCATCCTACCTAAACTTATCCCCGTACCCTATCCCTGTAACCCTGCACTCCCCGTGGCCAATCCACGTAACCTACGCATCCCCAGATACCATGGGCAATTTAGCATGGCCAATCCACCCTAACCTACACACCTTTGGATTGTGGGAGGAAACCAGAGCACACAAAGGAAACCCACACAGACTCAGGGAGAATGTGCAAACTCCACACAGACAGTCATCTGAGTGTGGAATCGAACCTGGGTCACTGGTGCAGTGAGGCAGCAGTGCTAACTACTGAGCCATCATGCTAGTTCAAGCATGATTAACGTACAATAGAAAAAGCCTCTTGTTCCCAGTGGTCATGTATACATGGAATGGTTTGCTTCTCTAAGGTATTCTTTTTCCAGCTTTTCCCAATAGGGTGGTCCCACAGCGCTGGTTAAATCACCCTCCTCCATCTCCAAACAGATTGAATGTTATTCTCATTGGAATTGAGCATGTGGTTTCTGTGACAATATATTTTATGATTGGTTTGAATTGCGATGGAAGTCAGTGGACAATTCTCAGGACATGTGACAACACCCTCTAGAAACCAATCAGAAGCTGCTAATCAAACAGTTCAGAGTGATTGAAAGCAGTTGCCATGCAAAATAAGTCAGGCAAAACTCCTCATCAAGACAGTGCCTTTAGGAATGAGACCATCAACAGGAGAAGTCCTACTGGAAACGGTTAAGGTCTAGTCAGATCAGGTCCAATCAACCTGCTCTACCTAACTGGGGAGTCACTGAATGTTAACCATATCAGTGAAACTGAATCATTTTCAAAGTTTAAGCCTTTGGGAAATGAAACTGTTGATTTTGTGGTGGCATAATGGTCTTCCAGAACAAAGAGTTGACCTTGACTGAGTGTTACAGACCGGCATATACCAAGGTCCAGGACTACGTGCTGAGGGATGCACTAAAGCCTGGGGCAGCTGCTGTCAAGGGGCAGTGGGGAAAGACCACCATCTGAGGTCTTCCTGTTGAAGGTAAATGGGGTTTGTTCAGTTATTGGACCCTCCTAGTGCGTCAAATGCATGTAAATATAGTCCTGTAAGTGTAAGACATGTCTTTGGTTTGTTTGGATAGGGTCAAACTCCAATGTTTGTTCGTTTCCTTGATAGGCTACTATACAGAACCAAACTGCATTTGTGAGTATGTATATATACAAAGATATGTTTAATGAATAAAGTATATGTTTGAAATTTTAAAAAAATTCTCAGTCTCAGCTCCCTCTTCCTCACTTATCCAGTTCTGGGGATTAGACCAGAGCAATAACAGTAACTCTGGACCCTGGTGTTTTTTCCGACTCTGTCTCAGATCCTTGCCCCTACCCTGAGTATAGCAAGTTCACCAGTTGTTGGGCCATGATTTACCCCCACACTGCACCAGGCCTTGCCTGTATCACTGGCTAAGATCCTGGTGGGATGTGACCATGGAACAATCTGGTTCAGAGGCATGGCTGCTATCACCTGAGCTACAAAGGCCCAGGACTGTTATGAGCCTCTAACATCACAGTAACAAACAAGACTGGAAGCTCCCAAACATCAGAAAGGGAAAGGGAGAGTAGAGAGAGCTATCTGAGGAATGTGTTCATACATTGTCCGGTGCTGGTGCACTGTGCATGTAAACACTCAGATAAAAAACAAAAAACAGAAATTACTGGAAAAGCTCAGCAGGTCTGGCAGCACCTATGAAAAACATCTGAGGAAGGGTCACTCAACCTGGAATGTTCACTCTGATCTCTCTCCACAGATGCTGCCAAACCTGCTGAGTTTTTCCAGTAATTTCTGTTTTTGTTTCTGATTTACAGCATCTGCAGTTCTTTCAATTTTTATTTCAGACTCTGAGAAACGTCAGCTTATATTCAAATTACAGTGGCTTCAATCAGAGTCATTTCACATCAAGTAACTTCCTAAACTGTCAGGACAAGGAGTTAGTTCTAGAGTCTGGGGGTGGGGGGCCTAGTGGTCCTAAAACTGAACTATAATTCCAGGGACCCATGGCAGATGGTGAAATTGGAATTCAACTGATAGACATAGTGACAGATACATTGATTGGGAGTCTGGGGATGAAAACTAGCAGCTGTAAGGGAAAGAATCATAGAATCCATACATTGTCAAAGCTGGCCACTCAGCCCATTGACTGCACACTGACCCTTACTCAGTCTGGCCTACACGTGACTCCAGACCCACAACAATGCATTTGATTCACAACTCCCCTCAGGGTAATTAGGGACAGGCATTTACTGCTGAGCTAGACGGGGACACCCACATTCCATGAATGAATAAATTAAAGGTATACAAAGAATTGTGGAAGGTATACCTCAGAGGAAGGCCATTCTGCCCATTCTCTTTGTGCTAATGCTATCTCTTCATTCAAAGCTGTCTGCAATGACTAACTGAGACAAAAGGGGGATGGGTTTGATTGTTGCTAGACCATGGTAACCATAGCACGTTCTTACTAACCTGACCAAGTATCTTCTCTTCTGTCAAGTGTCAGCTTCAGGCTACGGCACTAAGATGTACCAGCCTGCAAATGCAAGTGGGTTGTATGGCAGCAATGGTTAGAAAATGCCAAGGGCATCATTCAGTCCTGATGAGTTGACATAAAAAGATTTACCAGGAAGATTACTGAATCTTCTGTTAGACAGAACCTGACATTTATGGCTGGTTTGTGCTGATGAAGGTGAGAAATGGTCGCACTGGGAAATGGAACATTTCCCATTACAGAGGTCAAGGAGCAAAGGTGAAACACTGCAAATCAGAAATAGAAACAGGAAGTGCTGGAGAAATTCATTAGGTCTGGCAGCCTCTGTGGAGACAGAGACAGAGACAGAGAGAGAGAGAGAGAGAGAGAGAGAGACAGAGAGAATATTAATGAGTTGTGGGTCACACCTGACTCTGCCTGCTGACACCAGGATGAATCCGGGATTGGGAACTGGCTGTGGTGAGATACAAGGAGCAGCTGATGAAGCAATCCCCTCCTGGAGCACTGTGCTAGGCAGATTTGGGAAGCAGGAAGGATCATGCAAATGCCTATTCAGTCAGCAGCACCTACTGAGTGTGCGAGTAAAGCTCAGGAGGCAGGTTCCCTTGGAAGACTTGTACACTCTAGAAAATTAGTATCTCCAGTTGCCGGGCCATCAAGGCAGAGGGAGAGGTCCCCACTTTGGATTCCTGTGAACCCAGTTACTGTCCTCCCAGCCCCATAGAGCCACACTCACTCTACCTTCCCCCAATTACACAACATCTTTTATGAAGCCTGCTGCTGTTCTCTCACATGGACGGGGCTGAGGCCCAGATGGAGGAGATCTGTTAAGTGTCAGAAAAGTCAGCACATTTCAATTGGCCTCATTATGTACCACTCAGTGGAGGGGCAGAGTATGAACACCTTCCAGAAGCTGCCTTCCTGGAGATAACCCAGAGGCAGGAAAGGCTCAGCAGATCAGCACCATGGACAGTGACAAGGCATCATGGTCAATGACTGTGTTCAGTTCTGGGCACCTTATTGAAGGAAGGATATTAAAGCCTTAGAGAAAGTTTTTTTTAGATTAGATTCCCTACAGTGTGGAAACAGGCCCTTCAGCCCAACAAGCCCACACCAACCCTCCAAAGAGCAACCCACCCAGACCCATTCCCCTACATTTACCCCTTCACCTAACACTACGGACAATTTACCATGACCAATTCACCTAACCTGCACATTTTTGGACTGTGGGAGGAAACCAGAGCACCTGGAGGAAACCCAAGCTCAAAGGAGATTTACTACAATGATCCCAGGAATGAGGGATTTTGGATACAAGGAAAGATTAAGAGAGATTGAGCTCATTCTCCTTGGACCAGATGATGTTAGGAGGTGACCTTATTGAGGTGTTCAAAATTATGGACAATTTTGACCGGGTAAAGGAGGATATTCTGTTTCCACTAGTTTGTACATCAGTCACTAGAGAGTCACAGTTTCAGGATTGTCGGCAAGAGAGCTCGGAGTGAGATGAGGAGAAACTTTTTTCACTCAGAGAGTTGTTGGGATTTGGGATGCGCTGCCTGGGAGAATGGTGGACATGGATCTCCAGAGGAGGTTTCAAATGAGAGCTGGGTATGTATTTGAAAGGGATAAAACTACAGGGTGATGGAGATAGGACTGGAGAGTGGGACTAGCTGGGTAGCTTGTTGAGGAGCTAGTACAGACACAGTGGGTTGAACAGCCTCCTTTTGTGCTGTAAAGTTCTATGATTCTATTCTGTAATTCCATGAATCATCAGAAACACCACCTACTGAGCCCAGTCCTGCTTTGGGCAGAAAACAGCCCCCAGTATCAGCACCAAACACTTCCAGACCAAGGGTCAAATATAGAGTAAAGCTCTGTCTACACTGTCCTCATCAAACACTGTCAAAACTGGTACAACATAGGATTTGATACAGAGTTAAGTTTGCTCTGCACTGTCCCCATCAAATATTTCCAGGTCAGGGACAGCACGGGGTTAGATACAGAGTAAAACTCCCTGTATGCTGTCCCCATCAAACACTCACAGGACAGGGACAGCACGGGGTTCCATACAGATATTGACTCTGGGCAGTTTTCTGTTGAGAGTCCATCACTTAGGGAACTGCTCGAAGTAACTTTGAGTTGTCAGATCTGATATGTTCTTGGGAGAGTCAGGGCAGCAGTAATAATTCTGCCTCACTGCACACCTGATAAATGTACCTTCACATTTTTACATCAAAACTAAAATTGGAAATTGGAAGTCATTACTACCTTTGTATTGGAATGACTTTTTTATTAGTTTGATTTATTCACTGCCAATGGCTTTCCCTGTCATTTGGGTTAATGAGCATTGACAGCTTCCTCGAACTTTGCCAACATCTGTGTTTGAGTCTCCATGTCTGTATTGGCAGGTTCACCAGTCACTGTTCTATCCTCACCTACAATCACCTTCTAACAAAGGGTTCATTTGCTGACAGGGACCAGAAGCAGAAATGCTGGCTGATTCCTGCGTTTTGATCTCCCCAAGACTTGGCAATGGCTTCATGTTCATCGTTAGCCCTTTAAATCTAGACTTTTATTGAATTCAAATTCCACTATCTGCCATGGTGAGATTTTAACCTGTGACCCTCAGAACACTAACTGGATTTCCTAGGCCTCTCCTAACGAAGATGGATAATAAAAATGACAAGTGAATGGTAAATACTTTTGGTATGCAAACTTGCAGCACGATGTACGCTTGACTCTGTTGTGCATTCTCAGTTGGTTGAGGGTCATTATGAGAACTTAGGAGAAAGGATACCACCACCAGACATCCCTGCTATCCATTGCAGAGAGGACACTGATCCTCTCTGTTCACTGAGAGACACAAGCAGCCATGTAGCACTCCCTGAGCGTGTGTAAACATGACCCACTGACAGCTTTGCCAACAAGATTTCTGTCCAAATCAGCTGGGAACTTACCTGCTTGTTTATAGGAACTTGTTGTGAGCAGATTAGCTGTTAAATGTATTATACAGTAACAGTGCCCCAATTCAAAAAGTACTTAATTGCCGTCATGATCGTCAGGTGTGGTGGTTGCTTTGACAGGGGACTGGTAGGTAAGGTGTGGGGAGGTCTGGAATGGACTGTGCTGGGAGTCCATGGCAAAGAGGAGGAGATTGAGCCCCTGGAGGAATTTCCATTCCAGCATGACTAAGCATTTTTAAAAGACTGTAATGTTTGACTTTTAGCTTTATTTCTTTATTTTTCTACTAAATACTAAGAATTACTGTAAAGTTTAACTTTTAACTTTGCTCTTCCTTTTTACCTTGATCTTATGATTCGATACCTTGATACTTTGTACTTAGGATGGCGCCCTGTGTGGTGACATTACATACTGTTCACTGTACTCCTGGACTTGAGTACATGTGGCAGTAAGAAATCTAAAATAAACTAAATCTAAACCCAAAATGTTTTGAGACACCCAGGGGATGTGAAAGGTGCTATATGACTGCAAATCCTTTATTTTAGCATCAATCACGTACAACTTTAGTTAAATATAGAAAAGGGTGGCCAATGATTAAAACGGAATGTTCATTCTGTTCTGGAGGACAGTGAAAACATTAAATTGATCAGGTTGGTTTTCTTCATGATTTAGAATTTTATTTAAAAAGGCAGCACTTTTGTTAGATTAATTTTTATTTTGATTGATGTCCCCAGTGTAGCTTACTACCATCCCGAATGATCCAATCACAGCACAAGGACAATCCATAAATCACAGCAATTCCATTATTTGGATTTCCCCAAAGCAGATTGGATTCTGAATTTGACGATTGACATTGATCATTCTTAATGTAATCACATCAGGCAAACAATGAATCAACTGCAGAACTTTCTGACTGAAAATTAGCTCTTTCGGTATTGCTCACTTGCTCATCAACCAAATTTCGAGCCCAGCATTTGATGATAAATGCTTTGAGAGAGAGGTACTATTAAGATTGCGGAGTGAATTACTGCAGATGCTGCAATCTGAAATGAAAACAACAAATGCTGGAAATCACAGTGGATCAGGCTGCATCCGTGGAGAGAGAAACGCTAACATGTCGAGTCTTGAGTGCTGTTAAGATTTATGTGTTCCTGAGCCAACTTCAGATTGTTAAATCCATTGGCATTGACCTTGAGTGGTTCCAATGGCATTTCAATACGGACAAACCTTTCTCCATTAATAGAAAGATAGAAACTAGGAGCAGGAGTAGGCCATTCAATCCTGCTCCATTATTCATAGCTGATCATTGTGCTCAATACCCCTGTTCCCTTTCTCCCCATACACTTTGATCTCTTTAGCCCTAATAATTAAATCTATTTCTTAGAATAGACTTTCCTACAGTGTGGAAACAGGCCCTTTGGCCCCACCAAATCTCCAGAGAGTAACCCATTCCTCTACCCTATATTTACACCTAACTAATGCACCTAACATACACATCCCTGAACACTACGGGCAATTTAGCATGACCAATTCACCTAACCTGCACATCTTTGGATTGTGAGAGGAAACCAGAGCATCCAGAGGAAACCCGCACAGACACAGGGAGAATGTGCAAACTCCACACAGACAGTTGCCTGAGGCGGGATTTGAGCCCAGGTCCCACAAATCAGCAGTGATAACTATTGAGCAACCATGCTACCTACTTCTTCTTGAAAACAATCAATGTTTGGCCTTTCTGTGACAGAGAATTCCACAGGCTCCCCACTCGCTGGGTGAAGACATTTCTCCTCATCTCAGTCATAAATGACCTCTCCCATATCTTCAGTCTGTGACCCCTGGTTCTAGATTCCCTGGTCATCAGGAGCATCCTTCCTATGTTTAACCTGTCTAGTCCTGTTAGAATTTAATAGGTTCCTCCAAGATCCTACCTCATTCTTCTAAACTCCAGTGAATATAGTCCTAACCAATCCGGTGTCTCTTCATATTTTAGTTCTACCTTCTCAGGGTGAACAGTGAATTAGCTTTAAAATCTTTTAAAACCACTTAAGCAACTTTCAGTGAGGATGCAACCTAGTGAGAATTTACCAAAGACAGAGAAAGATAAACCCCAAACCATTTTCACTCAGTTATTTGTGAGTAGAGTAATTGGTCCCTTCACAGGGACAATCAGGAAATCTCAATATTCACAATCAATGTTTCAACTCTTCATATTGTTTTTTGAGGCTTCTACAACATGGGCAGTAATTTCCTGCCGACATTCACAAGTTTAGTCTTGATAACCTGAAGGAGTTAGTTCCGTTGTGTTTAACAGAAAGTCTGAGCTTCCACATAATGTGCAGGTGATTGAAGCCTAAGATTTTCAAACACTTTTTAGAACAAATTCTCCCATTTTAGTAATTGCCAATCGCTTTACTTAATGAGCAATGATACCACTTTCACTTTGTCTATTCTGATTATACATACATTCCAACAGAAAATATATATGTTTTTTCTCAGCACAGATGGCATGTCATATATTTGTTGAGTCTATAACAACACTTCTTTGCAAACGCTTTGGAAATAAAATTGTAGATAAATTTAGGATTTTTCTTCTGGTTAAGACTACAGATAAAAAAATCTTTTAGCTCATTTCTTTCAAAACTTTAAACAAATGGTAACATACGCCAGAGGAGCTATATATTGATCTATGTTTTACAGAAAATATATTGGTCATAGGAAAAGAATTTCAACTACTTCAGGAACAATTATTGCTTCAGAACACATTCTTCATTCAATGAGATGATAGTTGACCTATCTTCGACCTCCAATTTATTGGCTTGGCTTTATTATCCCTTATACCCCTGGCTAGAAAAGGATTGACTAATTACAGAGTGAACATTACGAATAGAGTTAGTATCTAGTTTGTATGGGAGAGTTGCTCATGGCTAGATCTCCTTTCTTGTGAAGACTGTTCCCCAGCTTTAGATTAGATTCCAAACAGTATGGAAACAGGCCCTTCAGCCCAATAGGTCCACACCGACCTGCTGAAGAGTAACTCACCCAGACCCATTGCCCTACCTTGTATTTACCCCTAACTAATGCACCTAACACTACGGGCAATTTAGCTTTGCCAATTTGCCTAACCTGCACATCTTTGGACTGTGGGAGGAAACCAGAGCACCCGGAGGAAACCCATGCTTCTCTCCTGTCTGACGTGACTCTGATGTTACGGTCTTTGTTCTGGATTTCTCCACCGTTGGGAAAGTGAAGAATTTGCTTCTGATCTTAGCCCTACCTTGTATTCTTAGACTGCGTTCCCGAACTTAGCTTCCCTCACCATCGGAAACATACTTCGTGCCTTTATCCTGTCCAGTCTTGTTAGAATTTTATCAGTTTCTATGACATCCCTTTCTTGTTCCTCTAAACTCCAGTGAATATAGTTCCAACTGGGACCTTGGGTTCATGTCACACTACAGGTGACCCCACTGCACTATACACTCTTTCACACGCATACACACTCTTACACACACACACACACAAAACGAAACCCTCTCTTATATACACACTCTCTCTCACGTACACCTCCACACTAATAGCCATGCACAAACCCTCTCACAGACTTATACCCCATCACACTCACTCACACACTATGCCAAGCTTACACATGTGCAGATGTAAATTCGCTCACGCACACACTCACATGCACACACTCACCCTCTCTCTCTCTCTCATGCACATGCACACACATATAAGTCTATCGGGTGAATTTGTACTTGCAGATCTATATTTTCAGATACATTCTATTTTGCTCAAAAAATGGACAACCTGCAGACAGTCAATCCATGTAATATTTTGTAAATTCCACTTTGGAATTAGAACCAGTCTGACTCAAGATTGAGATATAGACATACTCTAATGCATTGTCTGAGCTGAGATGTCACCTTTTTTTATAAAACCTTAAATCATCTCAAGAATGTGACTTAAAAGTAGTTCTGGGATTTGCATATTAATGAATCGAAACCTGTAACCCATTCTAAATGTTGAAAGACTTAACAACAATCTAGATTTGTTCAATGCTGTATATTATTTCAGTTGCATGACACTGTAATCTTTTGCTATAAATTCTGTGTCTTATAATTGTATTCCACAACCACCTGATGAAGGAGCAGTGCTCCGAAAGCTAGTGCTTCCAAATAAATCTGTTGGATGATAATCTGGTGTTGTGTGATTTTTAACTTTGTACACCCCAGTGCAACACCAGCATCTCCACATTATACATCAGACCTGCCATCCCAGGACAATGGGAACAACAATTAATAATGACCTCAGCTTTAAAAAATTTCAAAAGACCCTTTAAACATCTTTCAGTGAGGATGTAATCTCATCAAGAGTAATCTCATTGAATAAAGAATGAATTTGAGAGATTGCATATTCTCTCCCTGTGTTTGTGTTCTGAAGCAATAATTGTTCCTGAACTAATAGAAATTCTTTTCCTATGACCAACATATTCTCTGGAAATCAATAGCTCTTTACCAAAGACAGATGAAGACAAACCCAAATTAATTTCAGTTAGTCACTTGTGAGTAAAGATTTTTTTTCCTATTCACATTCTTCTCTTCCTCCCCTCTCAATTCATTCTTGAATCTTAAGCCCTCAATCAGATCCCCCTTTAACCTTTTATATTCCAGGGGACACAAAGCTGGCTTAATATGTCAAGCACTAGTTTACAGAACTTTTCTCTATCATCTGATATTTGGAGCCCTGTTGACATTCAGATTACTCCTGCCCTGTAATTCTTGCATGTGGCCAAATTATAAGACCACAAGACTATGGGATATAGGAGCAGAATTAGGCCATTTGACCAATCGAGTCTGTTCCACCACAGCGAATATGTTTCTCAACCTCATTCTCCTGCCTTCTCCCTGTTACCCTTGATCCACTTACTCATTGAGAATATCCATCTGAAAATGGAGTGCACAGAACTATATACAGTCCTCATTTTATGCAATGATTTAATTAGTAATCTCTAATTCCACAACTAAAATTCTACACGCACTAGGACTTGTAAACCCATATTTCTTAAATTCATATTAACAAACCCCACAAACTTCTTGCATCTTGTGTTTTTAATCCCAATTTAATCTATCACATACTTTAACACACACTATTGCTAATTCAACAAATGCTTTACCATAATACTCCTAAGTTTGTAGCACACTTCTGATGTGCATCATTCCAGCCTGTGATTCCTTAGTATGTTCCGTAAATCCAGTTTACAGTCCCGTAATATGACATTGTTTGATTATGATGCCATAGCACATTTTGCAGTGAGGGATATAATGGTTGTGACTGCAGTGTAAATGGGCTTGCTTCTAGGTTCAGTAAACTTAGTCTTCCTCCGAACCTGCAATTAGTCAGAAGACAGCTTCTAATGAGGCACATCAGCAGCAGGAATTAGAAATGTTATGGATTTTTAGAAGGAATTCAGAGTCTCATTCTTGGAGGCTGTCAGAGAAACAGGGAACAAATGAACCAGTAAAACTGATGAAAGCGCCAGTTGATTTTGCAGATATTAAGTTCTTGAAAGGGAACCATGGGAAAACTGGTCTAAACCTGCAGAGCATCAAGTCCCCGAAAACAACATGATAGCAGTCAAAGCTGGGCCGAGCATTGCTTCATCCTGGTTGAGAGTACAATGTGGAATTGACTGTCTATCCATATTGTTAAGCCATTCCTGCCCCATGCCCCAGCATGCCCACAATCCTGTGAGCAGAACATGAATGACGATTAGCCCCACATGTGGAGGGTGTCTCATTGAGAGGGTTTGAGAGGACAGCAGTCTGGAACAGATAAGGCTTTTCATTCCCTTGTATCCTGAAAAATGAGAAGCCTTCAAAAATGAGATAACAAGAGTCCAGAAATAGCATATTCCTGTTAGGGCGAAAGGAAAGGCTGGTAGATATAGGGAATGCTGGATGACTAAAGAAATTGAGGGTTTGGTTAAGAAGAAGAAGGAAGTATATGTCAGGTATAGATAGGATAGATTGAGTGAATCCTTAGAGTATAAAGGCAGTAGGAGTATACTTAAGAGGGAAATCAGGAGGGCAAAAAGGGGACATGAGATAACTTTGGCAAATAGGGTTAAGGGGAATCAAAAGGATTTTTATAAATATATTAAGGCCAAAAGGGTAACTAGGGAGAGAATAACGCCCCTCAAAGATCAGCAAGACGGCCTTTGTGTGGAGCCACAGTAGATGGAGGAGGTACTAAATGAGTATTTTGCATCAGTGTTTACTGTGGAGAAGGACATGGAAGATATAGACTGTAGGGAAATACATGGTGACATCTTGAAAAATGTCCATATTACAGAGGAGGAAGTGCTGGATGCCTTGAAATGCATAAAAGTGGATAAATCCCCAGCACCTGATCAGGTGTAACCCTAGAACTCTATGGGAGGCTAGGGAAGTGATTGCTGGGCCTCTTGCTGAGATATTTGTATCATCGATAGACACAGGTGAGGTACCAGAAGACTGGAGGTTGGCTAACGTGATACCACTATTTAAGAAGGGTGGTAAGGACAAGCCGGGAACTATAGACCAGTGAGTCTAACCTCGGTGGTCAAGTTGTTGAAGGGAATTCTGAGGGACAGGATGTACATATATTTGGAAAAGCAAGGACTGATTAGGGATAGTCAATATTACTTTGTATGTGGGAAATCATGTCTCATGAATTTGATTGAGCTTTTGAAGAAGTAACAAAGAGGATTGATGAGGGCAGAGCGATCTATGTGGACTTAAGTAAGGCATTAGACAAGGTTCCTTCATGGGAGATTGGTTAGCAAGAATAGATCTCATGGAATACAGGGAGAACTAGCCATTTAGATACAGAACTGGCTCAAAGGTAGAAGACAGAGGGTGGTGGTGGAGGGTTGTTTTTCAGACTGGAGGCCTGTGACCAATGGAGTGCCACAAGGATCGGTGCTGGGTGCACTGCTTTTCGTCATTTGTATAAATGATTTGGATCTGAGCTTAAGAGGTGTCGGTAGTAAAATGCAGATGACACCAAAATTGGAGGTGCAGTGGACAGCAAAGAAGGTTACCTCAGAGTACAATGAGATCTTGATCAGATGGGCCAATGGGCTGAGGAGCAGCCGATGGAGTTTAATTTCAATAAATGCGAGGTGCTGCATTTTGGAATAGCAAATCAGATCAGGACTTATAAACATAATGGTAAGGTCCTGGGGAGTGTTGCTTAACAAAGAGACCTTGGAGTGCAGGTTCATAACTCCTGGAAAGTGGAGTCGCAGGTAGATAGGATAGTGAAGAAGGCGTTTGGTATGTTTGCCTTTATTGGTCAGAGTATTGAGTACAGGAGTTGGGAGGTCATGTTGCGGCTGTAGAGGACATTGCTTAGGTCACTTTTGGAATATTGATGCAATTCTGGTCTCCTTCCTATTGGAAATGTGTTGTGAAATCTGAAAGGGTTCAGAAAAGATTTACAAGGATGTTGCCAGGGTTGGAGGATTTGAACTATAGGGAGAGGCTGGTTAACCTGGGGCTGTTTTCCCTCGAGCATCGGAGGCTGAGGGGTGACCATAGAGGCTTATAAAATCATGAGGAGCATGGATAGGGTAAATAGATAAGGATTTTTTCCCCCCTGGGGTGGGGGAGTCCAGAACTAGAGGACATAGGTTTAGGGTGAGAGGGGAAAGATAAAAAAGGGACCTAAAGGGCAACTTGTTCATGTAGAGGGTGGTGCATGTATGGAATGAGCTGCCAGAGGAAGTGATGGAGGCTGGTACAATTACAACATTTAAAAGGCATCCGGATGGGTATATGAATAGGAAGGGTTTGGAGGGATATGGGCCGGGTGCTGGCAAGTGGGAGTAGTTTAGGTTGGGATATCTGGTCGGCATGGATGAGTTGCATCGAATGGTCTGTTTCCATGCAGTACATCTCTATGACTCTGTGAATCTATGAAAAATCCACCTCACCCCTCGAGTTTTCTTACTGAGTCAGTACCGTACCTTTAAGATAGATGTGTGTTCTGCACTGTTTCTCTTACAGAGAAGTGCTACATGGAAACATAGAAAATAGGTGCAGGATTAGGCCATTCTGCCCTTTGAGCCTGCCCCACCATTCAATAGGATTCTGGCTGATCATGCAATCTCAGAATCCCATTCCCACCCTCTCCCCATAACGCTTGATCCCTTTAGCCCCGGGGGCCATATCCAGCTCTCTCTTGAACCTATCTGGTGAACTGGCCCCAACAGCTTCCTGTAGGAGAGAAGCAGCACGGTGGCACAGTGGTTAGCACTGTTGCTTCACAACGCCAGAGACCCGGGTTCAATTCCCACCTCAGGCAACTGACTGTGTGGAGTTTGCACATTCTCCCCGTGTCTGGGTGGGTTTCCTCCCACAGTCCAAAGATGTGCAGGCCAGGTGAATTGGCCATACTAAATTGCTCGTAGTGTTGGGTGAGGGGGTAAATGTAGGGGAATGAGTCTGAGTGGTTTGCGCTTCGGTGGGTCGGTGTGGACTTGTTCGGCCGAAGGGCCTGTTTCCACATTGTAAAGTAATCTAACCTAATCTAAAAGCCCACAGGTTCACCACTCACTGAGTGAAGAAATTCTTCCTCATCTCAGTCCTGAAGGGCTTCCCCCTTATCCTTAGATTGTGACCCCTAGATTTGGACTTCACCAACATTGGGAACATTCTTCCCACATCTAGCCTGTCCAGCCCAGCAGGATTTGTTTCTATGAGATCCCCCTCATTCTTCTAGATTCCAGTGAGTACAAGTCTAGTCGATCTAATATACCTCATCTGTCAGTCCTGTCATCTCAGGAGTCAGTCTGGTGAACCTTCACTGGATTCCCTCAATAGCAAGAATGTGCTTCCTCAGACTATGAGGCCAAAACTGCACAACATGTGGCCTCACTAAGGCCCCGTATAACTGCAGCAAGACATCCTCACTCCTATATTCAAATCCTCTCCCCATTGAGGTATTGGAATATCTGCTTCAGAAGCAAAGGGTAAACTGCTTACAGTTCTCCATGGGTATTCTTTTTATTACATTAGACAAAAGAAGTGTGAGTGGGCAGAGTCAGGCTCACAGAACCAAGGGACTTTAAGTTTTACTTTCAATTGCTGTTCAGTTAGTTGAAGATTTCTGCTTGCTGCAGAGTTCCAATCTGTGAGAGTGAAGTCAGAGACAAGAGGCTTCCTCTTAAAAGAATCCAAAGGAGCAGCTTGTTTCTTTCTTCTGGACTAGAGAGAGACAGCATGTGAGAATCGTAATGAAAGCAAATTACTGCAGATGCTGGATACTTTGACAAAGGGTCAGTTGGACTCAAAATGTCAGCTGTTTTCTCTCCTGACAGATGCTGCCAGACCTGCTGAGATTTTCCAGCATTTTCTCTTTTGGATGTGAGACTCGTAGCTGTTTTGCTGAATTGAAGTTTTGCCAAAACAAATGTGTTTATGGGATGCTGCTTATTGGAACAATTGATGATTCGTGGTTAAATCATATATTATCTTGTTTAGTATTTCAATAGAGTTAAAGTTAGACCTACTCTTTTTTTTCTGTACTTTAACTGTATTAGGAACGAAATGTGTTTTGATTAAAGCCTAGTGGTGGACAAATAGAATCGCATCTGGAACCTTACAGTTGCCTTTAAAGAAGTGATGGTTTAGGCTATCTCCTTATAATACTTTAGAGATGGACTGGTCTGGTCTGGTCTGGTCCGGTCTGGTCCATAATATCATCTTTCGAGAATTAAACAGTGCCTGCTACTTTTCAGTAGTGTCGCTGCCATTCTCCATGGGTTATCCTGAGCAGTGAGCACTGGCAGATCACTCGTCAGCCATCTTACCCAAGCCTGACCCCGTCCTCATCCTGAGGGTAAATATGTGCCTTTCATTCCCGAATGTTTCCCCACGCCAGCTCATGGAACCCAAGTGGGCTCTGTTGAAGAGTCATCTAGTCTCAAAACGTTAGCTTGCTCTCTCTCCACAGATGCTATCTGACCCACTGTGATCTCCAGCATTTTTTGTTTTCAGATGAGTCTGCAGAATAAGTTCATCCCATTCCTGTGTCCCTCTGTCTTACCAGAAGTGTATGACAAACACACGGGTACCGCAAGCATGGGAATTTCACTCAATCAGGTGAAATATTGGTGTGCAATTTCAGTCACTTTGATGCTGTTGACTTCGAAAAAGGCAATATAGCCATACACCTTACAACCCAGACACAGGCAATTCAGTCCATCTGTTCCCTCCTTGTCTTGGTGCTGCAGATAAACCTCCTCCCTGCCTACATCACCTCATCCTATCACCCCATCCTTTTTCCTTCTGTTTTGTCTGGATCCAGCCTCGAATTCTCATTTCCCCAGCTGGTCTCTGATACAGAGTAATACCAACGGCAGGGGCTCAATTCCCACATCGGCTGAAATTACTGTGAAGGACTCTCCTTGCCTGAGGCATGATGACCCTCAGGTTGAACCACTACCAGTCACCTCTGTCTAACGAGAGAGCAGCCCGATGGTCTTGTGGGATTATGGTCACCTTACCTTTATCTAGCCTCTCTCTGCATGCATTCAGCTCAAGCATTCCCTGTGGGATTGCATTCCACATTCTCCCTGCTCTCTGGGGAAGAAGGATTCTCCTGAACTCCCTTTGGATTTATTGATGTCTCCTAATTCTGTTATCTTCACAGGTGGAACCACCTATATACCTACTCTAACAAACCCCTACCTGTCTTTCACAGCCTTGGTCAGTTCACCTCTCAGCCTTCTCTGCTCAAGAGTAAAGAAAACTGTTCACATCTTCAGAATTTTCCAGCTAGCTAACTCTGCAGCAGCCAATAAACTTCCAACAAGATTCCAATATCAGAAGTATGTTCGATGACAAGGAAACCTGGTTTGCAGTTTTAATTCAACTTTATAATTCGCCAGGCCAATGGCAAGAATTCATCTGTGCTTAGAATTGGGACTTTGGACTTTTTACATCAGTTTGAACAGAGAGTTAGGCCTTGGTTAAACATTTTCTTTGAAAGTCAACATTTTAATTTGAATTGAATCTCAGGTTAAAGTTCTCCCTCAGTACCAAGTTGTCAGGCAGGCCAGTGTACCCTGATACTGGATTAGTGGTGCTGGAAGAGCACAGCAGTTCAGGCAGCATCCAACGAGCAGCGAAATCGACGTTTCGGGCAAAAGCCTGAGTCCTGCTCTGGAAAGGGGCAATTTAGATTCTGTACTCACCAATCTGAAGTGGAACTTGAGCCTTCAATTTCCTGACTCAGAGATGACATTATGGTAATAGATTTCTTTTTGCTTTCACACATTTTAGCATTTCCAAGTTCTCAGCTCAAATTTTTGCAAAACGTTCTTTAATTCAAATTACTCACCCATTTGTGGATTTAGATGGTGGTCTAATTGAGGGGGCAAAGTTCAATGTAACAGAAACTGGGAACCAGAGACTGATTGGCATTTATTAAAGAGGTGACTATACTGTTTGGAAATTGTGTGGGATTTGACCTGAAATTGACATAGCAATATGAAATAGAATCACTGTCATTTTGCTGTTGATCATCCCAGGTGATAATTGCCAAACTGGATTTTGAAGTATCAATGACCTTCTGCAGAATATAGACAAACCTTAAGTACAGGAGCAAAGTGACTTGAAAGGCAGACTATCCCCGATCCGATAATGCAACTCTGAGCTGGGACATTGGGAGCTCTGATTCAAAATACCTCCCTGAACCAACACTGACCAAAACAAGTTAGCACTCTGTTCCCCTCGTGCTGGCATAGAGTCAGCAGAGGTTCTTTGCTCAAGTCTTGGGAGTGAGTCTACCGACCGAGAGAAGAGAGCTTTACAGCTGGAAAAGGAAAAATACTTCCTTCCCATGGGTTGTACTTAAATTACGATTTCTTTTAAAATTGTAAGAGATGCTTAGAAAGGAGCTGCTCCCCTTCATTGAAGGATTAATAACAAGGGGGCATCATTCTGAGGTGAGGGCTAGGAAGTTGAGAGGAAAACTTTTCTCACCCAGAGACTGGTGCTGGTCTGAAATGCCCTGCCTGGGGGTGGGGGTAATTGAAGAGGGAAACCTTAGAAAGTATTTGGATGAGTCTTTGAAGTTCATAACATTCAAAGTTATGGGCCTAGTGAGAGAAGGTGGGACTAGTCCTGATTTAGTTCAGCCAAGGGGCTTCTTCTGCACTGTATAATTTAATGACTTTTTTTTAAAAGTATTTTCCAATTTGGTGCATGTTTGTGCAGACCTGCTGACTAATTCTCAGAAAGTGAACGAATTTAAGTTCTGACAAAGCCTTAAAGGCTACGATTTACCTGTAGACCAAAGTATCATCAGTGGTGCTGTTGTACTGGATTTGGTACATCCGGATCCCAGGGATTGGCCGTTGGGAGGGCCACCGGATAAGGGCTGATGTTGTGCTCAGTTCCGTAGCCACAACTTTCTTATCCTGCAGACTCTTGGTGTCAGTGCCGTTGGAAGGTGAGCCGGATTTGGTGGATGTGGTGATGTCGGATGACCCCGGGGCGGGCTCCTGCACTTGGTTTGTGAGGTTGACGAGATGGGGCAGTGGGATGATTCCGATGGTGATGTTGGTGGTTGATTCTCCAGCTGCATTGGAAGCGATGCAGGTGAACATGCCGCTGTCTTTCAGAGTCGTGATCAGGATATCCAAGGTTCCGTTGTCGTATATCATCGTCCTGGACGTGTTGGAAAGCAGCTTCCCCTCTGGCGAGCTCCAGAGAATGGAAGGGTCCGGATCCCCGATCGCTTTACACTTCAATGTCACACTCTGCCCCTCCATAACAAACGTCTTGGTCGAATAAAGCCGTGTGATGAGAGGGGGTTCACAAGTAAAGTCATCCTCTGAGATTGACCAAAAATATTTCCCCATCAAGTGAGGCGGTGATGCACAGGTCTCCAGGTCATCTTTCCTTGTCAGGCGCCTCAGCCAGAGTAACTCACAATTACAATGCAATGGGTTTCCACCAAAGCTGAGCACCAATGAGAAGTACTGAGTGCCTTTGGCATTAACCAGTAGCTGAGTTCTTAAGAAAAGAGGATCAGGAGGAAGTTTTTGTAGTCTGTTGGATGTCATGTCTAATCGGCCTAGCTTGTGGAGAACAGAGAATGTCCCTTCTTCGATGTGGTCAATTAGATTGTGATCCAAGGTGAGCGTGTTCAGATTGACCATTTTGGCAATGGCCACCCAAGGAAACTGCTCCAGGTTATTGTAGGACATGTCCAGATCCTCCAGGCAGGTGATGAAGTCGTTAAAGGATCCTTCCGAGATGTAGCTGAGCTGATTGTTGTTCAGGATTAGGTGGCGGAGATTCACCAGGCCTTTCAGGTGGTCATTCACAAGCTTGGTCAGTCTGTTACTGTCCAGGTGTAGAGCCCGAAGACCGCGGAGGTCACCAAAGGTGAGAGGCATGATCTGGCTGATTGTATTCCTCGACAACGTGAGGTGGACAAGGCTGGTCATGTTGGCAAAGTCTTTCCTCTTCACCGTGGTGATGAAGTTATCGGTTAGGCGCAGCTCCACCGTCCTCCTGTCGATAAATGGAGGCACAAAGAGAAGCCCAGTTTTGGCACAGAGGATGGAGAGGGAAGGGGAGAGGTTCTGGCAGATGCAACGCTTTGGACAAAGCTGAGCCTTGACAGTCAAACTGAGCAGGAGCAGAGAGAAGAGGAGCCTCTCCATGATCAATCAGATCAGCAATTCTGGAAAAGGAATAAAATAACAAAAGCAGGATTACAAACCTTTGAAGTAACTGACTTGTTATTACAGAGAATAGGAAGATTTCCCAAAACAGCGTCAGATACTTAATTGCTCAGCTTGGTGTCTCATTGTACTGAACAATCTGAGTCATAATTGCTTTCTTTGAGGATACATCTCACTGATCGTGGGCATATTTTTCCTCCATACTAACCAACCCTCCCTCAAAACGTTTCACCCAGCCTGCACCTTTTTTTTGACATTTCTACAAAATGTAGGAACAAGAAAAACAAAATACTAACCACTGTTCAAAAGTTCGACTATTTTGATTTCCTTCTTCGTCTCTGCTGAGATGTTGGCTCAGGATTAGCAGCATTTTCATCAATGCTGGCTGCTCATGCAGTGTGTACTCAAGTGACAAACCACACTCAAGAGGTAGAATGCTTTATAACAGAGAGGGAATTAAAACAAAGTCCCATCCAGTCCCATGCAGGAACACCCACACTGTTCAATGTGGAAGCCACTCCATAGTATCAAGCCTGAGGCAAGACTAATGGCTTTCCCATCCTTCCTTAAGTCAACAGTGTTGGATGAGCTGGACATCAGAATGTCTTATCTGGGTTATCATTTGAGAAGGTCACACACTCTTAGAGAGATGGGGGTGGTAAAATAGGAATAACCCCAAAAGCAAGATTATTTTACATGTTGCAAAAATCGGGCGAATCACCGTTAACTAACTGCGGCCTTGTACGATACTGCTTTTTTCACACCTTCCTATTCCTGTCAAAGGGAAGTGTTAACCTTAGCGAACAGACATGTGGTGTAAGAGTACAAACAGACCTTTTAGCTCATTAATGCTGCTTCACTTTCTCACCTTCAGCTTTAAGTGTCTGGTTTTAAACAGCAGACTTGAACAAATTATGGTTTCTAATTATCATCTCATACTTGTGCGACAGTAGATTTGAGAATCTTATCAAACTTTTCTACATTCACCAATTCATCTCCAGAATTAACTACAGAACTGCCACCTGTACTTATCGATGGGGAGCAATGACAGCTCCTCCCCACCCATTGCTTTCCTTCCTTTGATCTCGACATTTCCACCCTCCCAACCCCCACCCAGTTGACCCTCATGTCCTATCTTCATCGGTGCTTCCTGCGCTGGATACCAGGATGAACTCTCCCTATAACTGGGCCCAAGCAAACACCCTCACCACATGCAGACAACTTCACCGTAATCTCTCGCGCCATTTCCCACATCTCTGATCTGTCTCGCTGCTCATAATCATCAGGTACTGGATGAGCAGAATGCTCCTAAATGTTCAGAAGATCAACCTCATTGTCTTCAGTCCTTGCCCCAGCCTCTGTTCATGCAATCACCATTGCTCTTCGGTGATGTCAACAGCCCGAGACTAGACATGACTTATCTTGCAACCTTGCTGCTTCATCTCATCACAAGATGACCTTCAGATGACATGTCACTCTATCACTAAGACCGTACCATCATGCCATCTGCCATGCCTCAGCTCCATTTGTTACTGAATGAAAGCCTCACCCATGACTTTTGTCACCTTGATACACAACTCCTCCAATGGCTTGTCTTCTACATGCAGCCCTCCATCAACTTAAGGTCAACAAAAACTTCTGCTGCCATGTGCAATTCCAACCAACTTGTGTTCCCTAGCTCTGTCTGCGCTCGCTCACCTGCATTGGCTTCCAAGCCACGACGGCTCAGTTTTAGAATGATCACCCATGAACCCCTAACCCCTACTCCACCCCCAACCATTCATATATCCTCTTCCAAACTATCACCTTGGACATATACATGTTCATGTGCTTCTGGCCTCTTGAGTATCTTTGAATTCAGTCCCTGCAATGTTGTGAAGGCATTAGCATGATGGTCATCTCCCATCTAGCTAGTCACTTAGAAAGCCCTGCACTACTGGGGAGACAGGTTCAAATCCCAGTGCAGCAGCTGGTGGAACTTACTTTGTTCATTAAATCCCTGATTACCGTTAGAGAACCATCCACTTCACCAATGCACTTTAGGGAAGCAAATCTGCCATCCTTACCAGGTCTGACTCTAGAACCACAGCAATGTGCTTGCCTCTTAATTGCCCTCTGAAATTGCCCACCAAGTCTCAGTTCAAGGCTAATCAGGGAGGAGCCTGTCAATGATACCCATATCACATGGAAAAATAAATAAGAAGTATTGGTGTCTCTGCATTCAGTTGTCTTCTTTCAAGATATTTTCTCTGTCCTTCTTCTTTAAGAGCTCCTTAAGACCTTTGATCAAATTGTAAATATGGATTCAAAGTCTTTGATCCAGCTTTCACTCAACTATTGTCATAGCTCACTTTCATTCTCCCTTTGTACAGCTCTGTAAATGCCTTGGAGGGTCTTGCCACTTTAATACAAGGCACCATTATTGATAAAAGCGAGAAGAACTGCAGTCACTGTAAATCAGAAACAAAAACAGAAACTGCTGGGAAAACTCAGCAGGTCTGGCAGCATCTGTGCAGAGAAATCAGTTTATGTGTCAGGCTGAATGACCCTTCCTCAGAATTGGGGGTCACGGTCCAGAGGGAGCTAAGGAGGAAGTGGCTGGAGCTCTGTAACGTCAAGGTCAGTTCACCAGACCACCATGGCACCGCCCACATCAGCTGTTCTGAGGAGTCATTCAAACCGAAACATTAATTCTGACTTCTCTCCACAGATGTTGCCATACCTGATGAACTTTTCCAGCAATTTCTGTTTCTGTTTCACTGTTATTGATACCTCAGTCCAGGCAAGTTGTGAGACACTGAGCTTGGATGAGATGTGCCCACATTGGCATCATGGTGGACACACCTTCACTTGTGTCAGGACATGCCCAGCTGCAGTTTCAGTCAGTGCCACTGCATAACAATCTCAAGCAAGACCCCAGCTGAGTAATCTACTGGACAGAGGTACATAGAGACCTACTGCATCCATCAACTGCTGAGGGAACTGAGCACAGCCCCTATTGTCGGGATGTGTACACCTCACTGCATTGAGTCAAGTGAGGTCAGCCAGCTGGACAGTATAGAACCAGAGTTCTCTGATTGGGGCTGTTAGCATGCATCAATCAGGGAGCCCTGGCTGACAGATAAAAAGGGGTGTGACAGAGATTCTGCCACTCTGTGTGCTGGCTCTGGGGAGGGTCTACGAGAGATTTTTGAGATGATTTGTAGCTCAGGTTGATGACATGGATGTGAGTTTGCTCGCTGAGCTGGAACATTTGTTTTCAGACGTTTCGTCACCATGACTAGGTAACATCATCAGTGAGAGTCTCCAGTGGAGCGCTGGTGGTATGTCCCACCTCTCTATTTACAGGTCTGGGTTTCTTTTCTACATTCATGAGAAATCTTAGAGGCATGGCATTCTAACCAGAATTCTACCAATAAACGCATCAGTTTAGATCCTATCTATGTTCCCTTGAAAAAAGAACTGGAAATGACGTCACCCACCTTAAAAAGCCAAGACCTCTAAATAGAGAGGTGGGACATACCACCAGCACTTCACCAGATGATGTTACCTAGTCATGGTGACGAAACATCTGAAAACAAACCTTCCAGCTCAGTGCGCTAACTTACATACTTAGGCTATACTAGAGTCAGGGGCTGTATATGTGTAAATAGAGGGTGACTTGATTACGGGGTACCAGCCTCTGTGGGGTTATATCACTCACCACCGGATCACCCAGCTCAGTGTTTGTTAAACACAACACAAGGACAGTTCCTGGTCTACATCAGGTATCAGTCCCAGCGGAACCCACAGTGAATGTAGGAGCCTGAGTAGGTAATTCAGCTCCTCAACGCTGTTCCTGGTTGATGCAGGTGAGTAACTCTCGTTTTAAATTTGGAGTGAGTAATTCTCAGATGATTAACACAGCTATGAGCACTGAACATTAATTATTCATCAAGCACATAAACCTAATCATTGACGTATTAAACATGATGTTTTTCAAACTGTGCTAGTACAAGGGAGTAAAAATATATTAATGTTTGCTGACAGTTCAGACTCTGTGGAAACCTTATTGCAGACATCCCCCCCTCCCCCCCACCCTGATGGATCTGCTGTGTATGAAAATACATCACAAAAAGAGTCAAAGAGACAGCGATGAGGAATTCAGAAACAGAGTTACGAGCAGTTGTTACATTGGAATACATCTTTTATGTGGATGTTCACTGACATGGGGCAATCATACAGGCGCGCTCAATAGATTTAAAGAGGGATGTTTGTCCTAGTAAAGAGACAGTTTTTGTTCAAATGCCTGTTAAATTGAGAGTAGAATTCAGAGCACTTCCTAAAGAGCAGATTGCGCTTGATAATTCAGTTGTAAGAAAGTTATCTTGCAATCGGGAGCCTTTAAAAAGAAATAATATCATCACAGAGGCTGTTTAAAATTTCCTACGACTGAACAGGAGCGGTGGTGCATGTCCCTGTTTGGAGAAGCACATTGCAACCTTGTAATCAGACTTCATATCCATACAATATCCGAGTGGGGTTTGAAGGATGAAGAATCTTTCCAAAAATATGGGAAGATAGGGGAAAGTTCAGCTGCTGAGCCGGTAGCCTTTCTGAGCTCAGTCTCGCCTCTGTTATGCTATCTAGCCTACAGGCAAAGATAGTGCTTCCCCATGTGCATTGTGTGAGGCACAGGTCAAGGGACCGAAAGCACCAATTGTGTTTCATTTCCTTTCGAATCAAGACCTTGCTGTGGGAATGGAAGATTATTTCTTCACCTCTGGAAATGCAACATTTCCCTGCAAATGAAATTCAGGTCCAGAGTCATCTGCAGTTTAGGTGGAAGATGTCACTTGAGGGGTAACATTTCTGTTGGAATACAAAACAGAGCAAAACCTTTTCTGAAATGGGTCTTTCTTGGCTGATGACTGTACTCGGTGTAGTCATGTATGAACTGATTGGTGAAGGCAGCATTTTCTTATCTAGGCACTGTCCCATATTATCACCGATCTTAGCCAGAACTAGACCTAGTGTCTGTGTGTGTGAGGACAAAGTCAGGAGTTACATGATGCCAGGTTATACACCAACAGGTTTATTTGAAATCACTAGCTTTCAGAGCGCTGCCCCTTCAGGCTGGGAGATTTCAGGATGTTCATGATCGAAGCTCAGATGTGAAACTGATGAAAAGCCAAAGGCTGAGTGAGGTTTTTCCACTGAACTGCACCTTTAGAATAAAACAGAAAATCAAGACTTACATCTATATAGCACCTGTATTGACCACCACTGCCTCAAAGAGTGAAAGCCATTGTCATAAACAGATCAGCAGAGTCATTGATAAAAGGTGGTGTAAATGGTAGAGAAGCTTAAAACAAATTTCAGATTTGGTTTTTACAAGATGGCAATCAGCTGAGCTCAGAATTTCAGAAACCATTTAATCTGCACATGCAAACACCAGGCATCATGCTTCAGCTGACAAAACAGTGACGGGCCTAACAGGACTTTCCTAATTTATTGATGGATCCGGTGTGTTCTGCAACCCTGTAATTTTTATCTAATTATTTCGTAGCTCACTGTTCTAACCTCCACAGCTCAAGCCTCAGCTGACAATCTGTCGTTTTCCATCCCCTTTTTTTCAAACTCTTAAATCTGCCAGCAAGAAATAATAGGTTCTATTTATCGGAGGCAGCTTCCCTCTGGAATTAGTGGAAATTTTTAGATTCCTGTCTGGGAGTGACGGGCGCTGTGGGGAAGGCTTAGGTGACAGTGACAGCAATACACATTGGCTCTGCAGCCCGACATCACTCTAATCCCTATGCAGATGAGACTGAAACCAATCACATCTCTTTGATCCCCTTTTGTGATGGACTCTGGAGTTTGGATTATTTGAGTCAAGGGACAATCTCACTTCACAGAGGCCACAAGTGGCTGAGAAGAGAAATGAAAGTTCCTCATGTAATTGTTGAGAATCTTCTTTGAAAGAAAGAGCAGAAAGTGATCCATTATAATTTTATAATGTTCACAATCCCTTTAGTTTTGCATAAATCAAGCCTTGTAATGGAACCTAGAATGTGGAACAGTACAGCACAGGAATAGACCCTTCAGCCCACCATGTCTGTGCCAATCATGCTGTCATTCTAAACTAATCCCATTTGCCTGCCCATGGTCATAGGAGTTAGGAGCAGGAATAGGCCATCAGGCCTCTTGATCCTGCTCTGCCATTCAATAGGATCATGGCTGATCTTTTCATGGATGCAGTTCAACTTACCCGCTCTCGCCATAGCCCTAATTCCGTTACTGTTCAAAAATCTGCCTTTGCCTCAGCTGCGTTCCTGGGCAGGGAATTCCACAGATTCACAACCCTCTTGGTGAAGAAGTTCTTCCTCAATTCAGTCCTAAATCTGCTCCCCCTTATTTTGAGTCTCTACCATCCCCCAGCTCTAGTTCTTATGGTCCATATCCCTCTCGTCTCTGCCTGTTCGTGTGTCTGTCTTAATGTCTGTCTTAAACATTGTTATTGTACCCACTTCTACCTCCTCCCCTGGGACCAGGTTCCAGGCACCTATCACCCTCTGTGTAATAAAAAACTTGCCTCGCACATCTCATTTAAACTTGCCCCTCTCATCTTCAATTCTATGACCACCAGTATTTTGCATTTCTACCCTGGGAAAAAGACTCTGACTATCCATCCTATCTGTCTCTCCTAATGTCATATACTTTTATCAGGTTGTCCCCCAGCCTCCACCAGTGCAAACAATCCACGGTTGTCCAACATCTTCTTATAGCCAATACGCTCCAATCCAGGTAGCATCCTGGTGAACCTCTTCTGCAACCACTCCAAAGACTCTATGTCCTTCCTGTAGTTGATAATCATAACTGCACACAATACTCCAAATGTGGACTAACAAATGTTTTATACAGCTGCAACATGACTTTCCAAATTTATACTCAGTGCCCCAACTGATGAAGGTAAGCATGCCATATATCTTCTTTACCACTTTCAGGGAGCTACAGACTTGCACCCCAAGATTCCTCTGTATATCAATATACCTACCGGTCCTGCCATTTACTTTCCCTTGAATTTGACCTCCCAAAATGCATCACCTCATGCTAGCCTGGATTCAACTCCATCTGCTACTTTGCTCAACTTTCCAACTGCTCTATATCCTGCTGTACCTTTGACAATCTTCCTCACTATTTGCAATTCCACCAAATTTCATACCATCTATAAACTTACTAATCAGACTGCCTACATTTCATCCAGATCATTTACATATATTACAAACAACAGCAGTCCCAGCACCTGTCCTTGTGGAACACCACTAGTCACAAACCTCCAGTCAAGAAAACATCCCTCCTCAACTGCCCTCTGTCTTTTATGACCAGGCCAATTTGGTAACCATCTTACCCACTCACTTTGAATTCTATGTGACTTAATCTTCTGGACCAACCGACCATGAGGGACCTTGTTGAATGCTTTAGTAAACTCCATGTGGATAACATCCACCACCATACCCTCATCAATCATCTTCGTCACTTCCTCAAAAGAAACTCAATCAGTTTTATAAGACAAGACCTCCCCTGCACAAGACATCCTGTCTTAATAAGTCCATATCTTTTTCCAATTGTAAGTAAATCCAGTCCCCAAGAATCTTCTCTGATAACTTCCTTCCTGCTGACATAAGGCTCATCAGCCTATAATTTCTTGGACTTGTCCTTTTTAAACAAAGGAACAACTTTGGCTATTCTTCAATCTTCTGGGACCGTGCCTGTGGCTAAAGAGAAGAGAAGACAAAGATCTCTGTCAAGGTCCCAGCAATCACCACACACACATGTGCACACACGCACACATGAGCATACATGCACGTGCACACACACGAGCACACATGAGCACACATGCACGTGCACACACACGAGCACACATGAGCACACATGCACGTGCACACACACGAGCACACATGAGCACACATGCACGTGCACACACACGAGCACACATGAGCATACATGCACGTGCACACACACGAGCACACATGAGCACACATGCACGTGCACACACACATGCGCGCACATACACACACACGAGCTCATGCGCACACTCGCATACGCACATGTGTGCGCACACACACAAGCACAAACGCAAGCACATGCATACACGCACATGTACACTTACACACTTGCGCACACACACACACACACACACAAACTCACATGCACACACACAGAGGTTATATTCACACAGCAAGCTCCCACAAGCAGCAGTGTATTGTGACCAGTTGATATGGTTTTGTTCTCTGATGTAGACTGAGGGATACATTTTGGCCAGGTCTCCCAGGAGGACTTCCCTGTTCTTCTTGGAAGAAGTTCAATATCTTGCAATCTTTTATTTCTACCTGAGCAGGAGATGGGTCCTCTGTTTAATGTCTGTGATGAAGAAGTATACTAGACTCAAACTGTTCACTCTGCATCTTTCTCTACAGTTGATGCCTAACCGTTTCTGGGTTTTGTTTCTGATTTCCAGGATTTGAGCTATAGGGAGAGGCTGAACAGGCTGGGGCTGTTTTCCCTGGAGTGTCAGACGCTGAGGGGTGACCTTATAGAGGTTTACAAAATTATGAGGGGCATGGATAGGATAAATAGACAAAGTCTTTTCCCTGGGGTGGGGGAGTCCAGAACTAGAGGTTTAGGGTGAGAGGGGAAAGATATGAAACAGACCTAAGGGACAACGTTTTCACGCAGAGGGTGGTGCGTGTATGGAATGAGCTGTCAGAGGAAGTGGTGGAGGCTGGTACAATTGCAACATTTAAGAGGCATTTGGATGGGTATATGATATGAAGGGTTTGGAGGGATATGGGCCAGGTGCTGGCAGGTGGGACTAGATTGGGTTGGGATATCTGGTCGGCATGGACAGGTTGGACCTGCTGTACATCTCTATGACTCTATCTGCAGTATTTAGCTTTGGGTCCCTGTGTATCAATTACAAAACACTAGCGTCCAAGTTCAGGTGGTAATGGGAAGGCAAATGGAATGTTGGTCTTTATTTCAAAGTTGATGGAGTATAAAAATAGGGAGGTTTTAATAAAACTATACAAGGCATAGTCAGGCCAGAACTGGAATACTGGGAGCAGTTTTGGTCCCATTATCTCAGAAAAGAGAGATTGGCATTACAGGCAGTCCAGAGAAGGTTCACTCGGTTGATCCCAGATATGGAAGGACTGTTTTATGAGGAAAGGGTGAGTAGGTTGGGCCTGTACTAGTTGGAATACAGAAGAATGTGAGATAATTTCTGAAACTGGCAAGATCCTTCGAGGACTTGACAGGATAGATGTGGAAAGGTTGTTTCCCCGTTTGGGAGAGTCTAGGATCAGGGAGCATGATGTCAGAGTGAGGGGTCACCCACTGAAGGCAGAGATGAGGAATTTCTTCTCTCAAAAGGGAGTGAATCTGTGGCATTCTTTACCACAGAGGGAAGGGAATCAAACATTATGGGAAAAGGCAGGAAGGTGGAGTTGAAGATTATTAGATTAGCCATGATCCAATTAAATGTTGGAGCAGATTTGATGGGCTGAATGGCCTACATCTGCTCCTACAACTTATGGTCTTATTTATCTCCATGCTTTGTTTACACCAGAAATAGTGCATTTATCCCTGTGGACCCCTGACCAATTTAAGAGGATTTGCAATGTGTAGATCCTGCCTGGAGATTTGGCTTTTGCTGGTTACTTTGATAAATTACTGAGCCATTTCAGTGGTATATTCCTCTTCACCTAGTTAACTTAACTGAGTTATTGGAGCAGTGACAGTAACTAGCAGCTACATATCACAGTGACCTATCATACAGAGGGTGTCATTTTCAGATTGAGGTCAATGTGATTTGCTGTCAATTAATTCCACAAACAGGTACCATCCTCTGTGCTAAAGTGAATTATATTTTCTCAAGACAATGACAAAATGAAATGAAAGATCAGCATTACCAGTAAATCTTGACCGCAAAAATATTCAATTAAATTCATTTTTTAAAGTTGGTCATTTATTATGAGTTGCAATAGTGGAATTGTATGAATGGTTGGGACAAAACCCATACAGACACGGGAAGAATGTGCAAACTCCACACAGACTCACCAAGAGTGGAATGGAACCCAGGTCCTGGTGCTGTGAGGCAGCGGTGCTAACCACTGAGCTGATGATGGTGAGCTGCTTTCTTGAACCACCGCAGTCCATGTGCTGTGTGTTTACCCACAATGCCCTTATGGGGGGGAATTCCAGGATTTTGACCCAACAATAGTGAAGGAACGGTGATATATTTCCGATCAGGATGGTGAGTGACTTGGAGGGGAACTAGCAGGGGCTGGTGTTCCCATGTACCTGCTGCCCTTGTCCATCTAGGTGGAGGGAGTATGCGTTTGCAAGATTCGGGTTTTGGTGAATTGCTGCAGTGCGTCTTGTAGATGGTACACATTGCTGCTACTGAGCGTCGCTGGTGGAGGGAGTGGGTGTTTGTGGATGTGGGGCCAAACAAGTGGGGGCTGCTTTGTCCTGGATGGTGTTGAGCTTCTTGAGTGTTGTTGGAGCTGCCCCCATCCAGGGCAAATGGGGAGTATTCCCTCACACTCCTGACTTGTGTCTTGTTGATTTTCTTACGGACCAGATCAGATCCTCTCAAAATATATTAAGAAGGTAGCCTAGACCCTAAATTTTCTTATTTTAAAGGTAAATGTCAGGTGCTGTTTCGCAGATGTAATTTGATTTGTCAATCCACTCAACATCAAGCAAAACATAATTTATGCAAATACTATAGTTAAAATGCAACAAAAGAAAGAGGAATTCAGAATTATTAACTCAATTGGAAAACTTAACAAAATAATAGAATATTTTACTCCTAAACAGTAGCTGTTCCAATATAGTAACATCCCATAAACATGCCCTTGGCAAAAGGCAACTTCAGAAAATAGACGTCTCCCAGGTCACCCAGCAGCAGGAAGAGAGTCCCCAGCTTCCAGCTGTAACTCAACGGGAGAAAAAGTTGCTTCCACTTCTTCAAGATTCCAACAGCAACTGCTGCTGAAAGCTAAAACTAAAGGTTCGGATTCTGTGAAAGTTTGACCCCACCCATTCAGGCTGCTTTTATTGTTCCAATTTCTAAAAGAAAACCCAAGGATTCACAAGCTGTGTATTCTAGTAACTCTGGTAGACTGCTCAGTACCTCTGCCTTAAAACCTTCCTTTAAAAACAACAGGACAAAATAACCTCTTAAAGCCACAGTATCACCACACTGTGGACAGGCTTTGAAGAGTCAGGGGGTGAGTTACTCACTGCAGTATTCCCAATCCCCAACCTGTTCTTGCAGCTTCTGCATTTAGATAGCTGGTCCAGTTCAGTTTCTGGTTGTTAGAGATTGTGATCCAGCATGAGGAGGAAGTGAGAGAAATGCAGTCAGGCAGCAATAACATTCCTGACCTACTCCCACTCCATCGACTGATGGTTGGGGAAGATAATGAAGCTTCTGAAGTGTCAGTTCAGACACACAATAACAGCAAAATGCAGTTACTACTCTGTAATGAGTGGAGTACCCTCAGACTTCAATTAAGGTAATAACTTCATCTCAGGCAGAGGAGATATAATTTATGCAACTAAAATCAGTTCTGTAGTACACACAGAGCAAATCTATATTTATACATATTTCAGAACATTAATCCCTTTTTGGTCTTATGAACAACTTAATTAATTTGAAAATACAATGACAATCTTCAGAGTCCATTGGCAGGGTTCACACATCTCTTCTTCAAAGAATGAACTTCATCAGAGAGAGATATGGTATTAAACTGGAAACAAACATCTGTTCCTCAGTGAGCTGCTTCCACTCAGACAGATTCCACTGGGTAGCAACATTTCATGGTAGCCTGTTCCACATCACTGACCCCTCACTTTAAATTCAAATGGCTACTAAGGACATTTCCCTTCATCTCACATCTGCTGGGCAGTTCTGTGTTGTCAGACAGACATAAGCGGTCCTCTCGTTAATTTTAAATACCAGAATGGAGAGTGAATACTAGATGGTCAAACAAGTGTCAGGATCCAGTGTGGATGTGACCTACAATCTTGAAGGTCGGTTCTGGGAGAGTTTGGCATTCTCAAAGAGGAGGAAGTGGGATATCTGATTGGCTGTTGGTTTGTGCCAGTTATGATCCTTAAGGTGCTCATCAAATGGTCTGTCTGGTGGAGAATGGAATTTTAACAGTTTTTTCCATTGAAATCAAATACTTTTGTGTGTTACTATACATATACATGCCATTGGGTTGACTCAGAGCCAAACAAAGCTGAACTGTTATCGGGTCAAGGAGTTCGACAGAACAGAAACAGACTCATCATCCTCCATGTCTGGTTGATACAAAAGTGTTGAACCAAAGGCTCTGTTTCCATGCTGTATGATTCCATGACTCACTGGTTCCACAGAGATGACGTTGTTGATCTTTAAGGGTACCCCATTCTCTCCCTAGTTTTTTTTTCAAGAGAAGGTAGATGGGATCTAAATGGATGTGTTAGATGGAGTTCTGGTTAGAATGCCATTCCTCTAAGAATTCTCATATGTGTCTTTGTTTCATCTGTTCTAGGATATGTGTGTTGTCCCAGTCAAAGTGGTGTCCTTCTTTGTCTGTATATATAGAAACTAGTGATAGTGGGTTATGTCTTTTGGTAGCCAGTTGGTGTTCACGTATCCTGGTGGCAAGTTTCCTTCTAGTTTATCTGATGTAGTGTTTTTTTACAGTTCTTGCATTGTATCTTGTAAATGATGTTAGTTTTGCTGGTATTATCTAATGGATCCTTTAGGTTACTTTACACAGAGGGTGGTAAGTGCCTGGAACACATTGCCAGCAGAGGTAGTAGAGGCAGGCACTGTAGGTTCATTTAAGGTGCATCTAGACAGATGCATGAGTAGTTGGATCGGCTCAGTCTTGGAGGGCTGAAGGGCCTGTTCCTTGGCTGTAAGCTTTCTTTATTCTTTGTTCATTGGTCACTGTTTAAGTGTGTTGGTGGGCTTGTGGGCTACCATGATGCTAAGGGGTCTGAGTAGTTTGGAAGTCATTTCTGATATGTCTTTGATGTAAGGTAATGTGACTATTTGGTTTGGTTGTGTTATGTCTGTTTGTCTGGGTTTGTTTCTGAGGAATTGGTGGATTGGGTTTATTGGGTACCTGTTTTTCTTGAAAACCTTGTATGGGCATTTTTCTTCTGCTTTTCGTAATTCTTGGGTGCTGCAGTATGATGTAGCTCATTGAAATAATGTCTTGATGCAGCTCCGTTTGTGGGTGTTGGGATGATTGCTTCTGAAGTTAAGTATTTGGTCTGTGTTTGTTGTTTTTCTGTAGACTCTGGTTTGAAGGTCTCTGTTAACTATGTTCAAATGTCACATCTAGGAATGGGAGTGTTGTCATTCTCCCCCTCTTTTGTGAATTTGATGCCTGTCAGGATATTGTTGATGGTGTTATATGTTTCCTCTATTTGTTCCATTTTGTGATGACAAAGGTGTCACCTATGTAGCTTGGGTTGGATTGATGGGAGGGCAGCTTGTTCAAGTCTCGCCATTACTGCTTCCGCAATGAGCCCTGATATTGGTGATCCCATCAGTGTTCCATTGATTTGTTTGTAGGTTTTGTTATTGAATGTTGTGAATCTTTGGAATGCTGAACTCCAGAGAGCTGTGGATCATTGAGAATCTTCAAGGCTGAGGTTGGAAAATGTTTGGACACAGAGAGAATCATGGATAGAGCAGGAAGGTGGATGACAGAATAAAAATTATCAGCTGTGACCTTGTGACCTTATTGAATGCTGGAGCAGGTTCAAAGGACTGAATGGTCCCTTCCTATTGGTCAGCCGAAACTTCATTCACAATACTGCACTCCAGATATCCTATCTGTTTCCTGGATCTCAATGTGGATTTCCCAGTTCATACATGACTCTTAAAGTTCTGCTACCCCTTAGAACTATACTTCGTAATGGCAGCTAGTGTCTGTGACCAAGAAAGAGATTCACATGTGACCAATTTTTAATGATGAGGTGTTTAGTTTGACTTAGTATGGTAACATTCACACCACACAAAGGCCAGACTATGATCATCACCAATGAGAGACCATCTAACCATCGCCACTTGATATTCAATGGTATTACCATCAATGAATTATCAGCACCCTGGAGTTACCATTTACCAGAAACTCAACTGGACTAGCTATATAAATACATAGTGGCTACAAGAGCAGGTCAGAGGCAAGGAATACTGCAGAGGGTAACTCACCTCCTCATTCTCCAAAGCCTGTCCACCATCTACAAGGCACAGGTCAGGAGTGTGATGGAATATGCTTCACTTGCCCTGGATGGGAGCAGCTCCAACAACACTCAAGAAGCTCAACACCATCCAGGACAAAGCAGCCCCTGCTTGATTGGCTCCACATCCACAAACACCCACTCTCCCCCCACCACCGATGCTCAGTAGCAGCAGTGTGTACCATCTACAAGATGTACTGCAAAAACTCACCAAAGATCCTCAGACAGCACCTTCCAAACCCACGACCACTTCCATCTAGAAGGACAAGGGCAGCAGATACATGAGAACACCATCCCCTGCAAGTTCCCCTCCACTCAACATCATGGCTTGGAAGTATATCCCATTCCTTCAGTGTGGCTGGGTCAGAATCCTGGAATTCCCTCCCTAAGAGCATTGTGGGCCAACCCACAGCACATGGACTGCAGCGAGTTCAAGAAGGCAGCTCACCCCCACCTTCTCAAGGGGCAACTAGGGGCAGGTTCCTGAGCCCAGCCAGCAACACCCACATCCTATGAAAAAATGAATAAAAGAAAAATGCAAGCAGAGAAGAAGCTTTATTTCCAGCTCAGTTCAGTCTTTCTTAATTGGGCAGTAACTCCTGTGAGTGTGCACTTGTAAAACTAACAGGCTTCATTACAGTGTGTGAGTGATTGACAATCTTCTGAAATGTCTCTCATTGATTAACTCAGGTTGATAGCTGGGTCCTCATTAAACAAACAGTGATGGGCCAGGGCATCAGCACTTTTTTCTCATTATGTTAAGTAGTTCTGCAGCTTGAACATCTGAATAAATGGTATTGTTCATGAGGACTCTTCCAAAGAACATTAATCAGAATATATGCAGCTGGTCAAGTTTATTGTACAATCTCCCAACTCAGTGTGAACAGACTTTATATCAGACAATACATTCATCAATTATAAGGGAGTATTGTGGTCTCATTGTACCAGAGACTCAGGTTCAATCCCATCCTTGGATAGCTGTCTGTGTGGAGTTTGCATGTTCTCCCTCTGTTCATAACAGTGGGTGGCACGGTGGCACAGTGGTTAGCACTGCTGCCTCACAGCGCCAGAGACCCGGGTTCATTTCCCACCTCAGGCGACTGACTGTGTGGAGTTTGCACATTCTCCCCGTGTCTGCGTGGGTTTCCTCCGGGTGCTCCGGTTTCCTCCCATAGTCCAAAGATGCGCAGGTCAGGTGAATTGGCCATGCTAAATTGCCCATAGTGTTAGGTAAGGGGTAAATATAGATGTAGGGGTGGGGTATGGGTGGGTTGCGCTTCGGCGGGTCGGTGTGGACTTGTTGGGCCGAAGGGCCTGTTTCTACACTGTAATGTAATCTAATCTAATCATAAGATACTGGAGTGGAAGTAAGCCATTTGGCCCATCGAGTCTGCTCTGCCATTCAATCATGGCTGATATGCTCCTCACTCCCTTGTCTCCTTATCTCTTCAACACATTACCAATTAAAAATCTGCCTAACTCCTCCTTAAATTTACTCACTGTCCCAGTATCCACTGCACTTTGGGGCAGTGAATTCCACAGATTCCCAACCCTTTGGGAGAACTAGTTTATCCTCAACCCTGTTAGAAATTTGCTTTCCCATATCCTAAGACTATGGTTTCCTCACGCAGTCCAAAGATGATTCCTGATGAAGGGCTTATGCCCGAAATATCGATTTTCCTGCTCCTCGGATGCTACCTGACCTCCTGTGCTTTTCCAACACCACACTTTAAAGACTCTGCCAATACTGACTAACCAAACACCCCAATGAATGTCAAAATGCAGGGCTAGCCAGGGCACTCGGAATAAAGGGGGAATTCCAAACAGCATCAAGTGGTTCAGGATTGGCTGCATGTAGAGCCTGAATGGAAGCAGGACATGGCGGAGGGAGCCAATCTGATGTGAGGAGATTGTGTGCTCTCTGAAGTATGTTCTGCAGGCTGTCAGTCCAAGATTAAAGCTGGCAGGGTTTACAGCAGTTGCTTAGACTTCAGGGGAACCTGGCAGCTGAAGGGAGTCAGTTAGTTTCAGGAAAGTCCCTTTGTAGCTCTGCTTGTGGGCTACGAGGAAGCGAGAGTCCTTCCTTAGCCCCCATCACATCCCCTTTGTCAATCATAGCCTTTTCATACAAAGAGCCCCCCTCCCCCACTTTAACTTTTACAGAATGAGGGAGCAATCCGTCTGTTGTTGTGGGCCTTTCGGGAGGTGGAGGTGGGGAGAGGGTTGTGAAATATTCAGATCATTCGCCACAGATTTATACAGCCCTGCTCCTGTTCTGGGTCCTCACAGGCGGCATGGTGGCTCAGTGGTTAGCACTGCCGCCTCACAGCGTCAGGGACCCAGGTTTGATTCCACCCTCAGGCGACTGTGCAAACTCCATACTGACAGTCTTCCCGTGTCTGTGTGGGTTTCTTCTGGGTGCTCCAGTTTCCACCCGCAATCCAAAGGTGTACAGGTTGGGGTAGATTGGTCATGGGAAATTCCCCTTAGTGTTCAGGGATGTGCAGGCTAGCTGCATTAGTTAGGGGTAAATATAGAGTAATAGGGTAGGGGAATGGATGTGGGTGGGTTACCCTTTGGAGGGTCAGTGTAGACGTGTTGGGCTGAATGGCCTGCTGCCACACTGTAGGGATTTGAAGTTCCAAGATAAGTGCACTGCTGTGACTAGACGCTGAGCTGGCCAATCAGGCTGTGCAACCTCCCCGGCCACCCCACCCTGTCCAAGACACTGCCTAGACTGATGCATCCTCCCCTTCTCCTTCTTGTCTGACTGGTCCTTGCTAATAACATGACCAGTCCACTCAAAACTGCTGTCTTATTTAAGCCGAGAGTTCCATTATTAATTGTTAAGACTCTTGACCATCACAGCTGTGAGAGAGCAAGGACACCTTGACCTTGCAAGAGTAGGAGCTATAGATAAGCTGATCCGACTGATAGATATGTGCATCTCTGAGAAATTAAATCTGAGCTTGTTCCCATCCCTGTAACAGGTCACAGGGCACCCCAGAACTCGACACCAACAGCTCCACCGAGAGGACGTTTTAGACAGGGGGTGGGGGTGAGGGGTTGATAGTTTAAGATGTTTGGTGTCTCATCCAGTTGAGATATCACAAGTTAGGAAGGGAACTGACTCACCTTCCATCACAATAAGATAAAAAGAGGACAAAGGAACGTGATCTAACACTAACCCTAACCCTAACCCTAACCCTAACCCTATTATAAACTTAACTTCAACCTCCAACCCAAACCCAAATCCTAGCCTTATTCTTAACCTTAATCCCAACCCCTAACCCCAACTCCCAACCCTAACCCTAATCTTAACCTTAACTCCAACACCTTAAACCCAACCCCAACCCCTAACCCCAACTCTAACTCCAACCCTAACCCAATCTTAACCACCAACCCCAAACCCTAACCCCACCCCTAATCCTAATCTTAACCTTAACCTCAACACCTAACTCCAACCCCTAACACCAATCCCTAACCCTAATCTTAACCTTAACCCCAACCCCTGACCACAACCCTCAACCCTAGCCTTATTCTTAACCTTAATCCCAACACCTAACCCCAACTCCCAACCCTAACCCTAATCTTAACCTTAACTCCAACACCTTAACCCTAACCCCTAACTCCAATCCCTAACCCTAATCTTAACCTTAACCCCAACCCCTAACCCCAACTCCCAACCCTAGCCCTCATCTTAACCTTAACCCTAACAACCTAACCCCAACCCCAACCCCTAACCCTAACCCTAACTCCAACCCTAACCCCAATCTTAACCCCCAACCCTAACCCTAAGCATAACCTTAAACACAACCCCTAACTCCAACCCCTAACCCCAATCCCTAACCCTAATCTTAACCTTAACCCCAACCCCTAACCCTAACAACCTAATCCCAATCCCTAACCCTAACCCTAACTCCAACCCTAACCCCAATCTTAACCCCCAACCCCAACCCCTAACCCCAACCCTAACCCTAATCTTAACCTTAACCTCAACCCCTAACTCCAACCCCTAACCCCAATCCCTAACCCTAATCTTAACCTTAACCCAAACCCCTAACCCTAACAACCTAATCCCAACCCCTAACCCTAACCCTAACTCCAACCCTAACCCCAATCTTAACCCCCAACCCCAACCCCTAACCCCAACCCTAACCCTAATCTTAACCTTAACCACAATCCCTAACTCCAACCGCTAACCCCAATCCCTAACCTTAATCTTAACCTTAACCCCAACAACCTAACCCCAACCTCCAACCCCAACCCTTAACCCTAACCCCAATCTTAACCCCTAAACCCAACCCAACCCCAATCCATGACCCTAACTTCTAACCCTAACCCCTAAACTAAAATCCTGACCATTGGTGACACAGTTTATTAAAAGCAGGAAAAGCCTTTGCAAATTAAACAGAGGGGTTCAGGACATAGATCCATCAATGATTGGTCCATACCGATGGTACTAAAAGATGTAATGCAGAGAAGCATTTTGAATGGATTTCCATTTAATGAAATTCAATTTATGGATTTTACTATTTCCCTCCTCTTCTAGACTTTCCTGTTTGATGATAAACTGCATTTGTATAGAAATACAGATGTACACCAACATCCAGTAATGGGGAGATATATAAATGGAACAATCATAATTTTTCTCTCTGTCCATTTGTTGGAGAGCAATTGATGATGTTACAGCCATGGAGATTGAAAGTTCTGTTGTGCTGCTCTGACATTTCATTGTTTTCAAAGGTAAAACTAACACAGTCGATCAAATATTCCACTAAATATCTTGTCAGCATTGTGAAATATTTATGTATCAGATTTGAGGGAACTGGAACTTGTGGATTTAATAGTACAACATGGATTAGCATTTTGAATCTCAAACAAATGGATTGGAAAATCCATACTTTTTAACACAGAACAGGGGAGAAACCTATCTGCTTCTGAAGGGGCGCTATTTGCTTAGATCATGTCAAGACAGTGGAAAATGGGAAGAGTTTGTTGTTGAACACATTCCAACAAATACGGCATAATATCATCTTAAATGCTTCTTCACCTGCCTGTTTTTGCATGTCATCCAGAGATGGGTAAAGAGTCAGAGTTCAGGAACTCTTGGTGCTCAGGTATTTTAAGGTGGTTTTACTCCAGAACACATGTCGATAATCTGAGGTAAGAAACGTAGGGACAAGAGAAGTCCATTTTCAGCCCCCCCACCCATGGTCTGTTCAATCATTCAGCTCGATCAGAAGACCATAAAGCCCAGGAGCGGAAGTAGACCATTTAACCCATCAAGTCCGAGCAAGGCTGACCTGATGATCCTCAACCACGCTCTTCCTGACTTTTCTGTGGCTGATCATTGACGTCAACACCAATATTCCCACATTATCTCCATATCCCTTGTTGTCATTAGCAGCTACAGATCTATTGATCTCTGTTTTGAACTTACTCAATGACAGCTCTCTGGACCAAGGAATTCCAAAGATTCACCACCCCCTGAGTGAGGAAGTCTGTCTTCATTCCAGTTTTAAATGGTTTGCCTTTTCTTCTGAGACAGTGACCCTGGTTCTGTTTGAGTCCTTGGTTCTTCTAGTAGAGCAGTCAGTGTTTCTTTGACCTGATTGATGTGAACAGAGCTATAATGTCAAAGGACCCATTATTTCATCCTCTTCTATCTTGGTGTATTTGAGGATGTCCAGGAATTCCTGGGTGGAGTGGATGGAGTGGTATGAGTTGCCCACTAGGTATTTCAGTTTGCGGTGGAGTTCCTTTGGCTAGGGGCACCAAGGACACAAACACCAGACAGCACCAACTCCATCAGCAAGGACAGCATCCTCAAGCTATTGGACCTGTGCCTCACCACCCACTTCACATTCAATAACAAGAATTACAAACAAATTAATGGGACAATCATTGGGATCACCAATATCAGTGTACCTAGAAGAAGCAGTAATTCAGAGACTGGAGCAGACTGCCCTCCCATCTATCCAACCCAAACTCTGGCTGCGTCATGTGGATGACACCTTTGTCATCACAAAACAGAACAAATTAGAGGAAACCGACAGCACCAATGTCCTTACTGGCACAAAATTCACAAAAGAGGAGGAGAATGACAACAGACTCCCCTTCCTAGATATCTCAGCAAAGTGAACAGTTAACGGAGAACTTCAAACCTGGGTCTACAGGAAAGCAACACACACAGACCAGATACTTAACTACAGAAGCAGTCATCCCAACACCCTCGAATGGACCTGCATCAGCACATTATTTAAGCAGACCACAATACACTGCAGCACCCAGGAACTATGAGCAGCAGAAGAAAAATACCTATACAGCGTATTCAGGAGGAACAGGTAACCAATAAACACAGTCCACTGATTTCTCAATAACAAACCCAAACAAGTAGACACAATGCTTCCAGAAAGTCTAGCCACATTACCATATATCAAAGACAGCTCTGAAATGACTTCCAGACTGCTCAGACCCCTTGGTATCATGGTAGCCCACAAACCTACCAACACACCTAAACAGCTAGTGATGAACCTAAAGGATCAAATACAAGCAAACAGCAAAACTAACGTAATTTACAAAATACTATGCAAGAACTGTAACAAACACTACATTGGACAAACAGGCAGAAAACTAGCCACCAGGATACATGAACATCAACTAACCACAAAAAGACATGACCCATTATCACTAGTATCCTCACATACAGACAACGAAGGACACCACTTTGAATGGGACAACACATCCACCCTAGGACAAGCCAAACAGAGAGATGCACAAGAATTCCTTAAGGCCTTGCATTCTAACCAGACCTCCATGAATAAACACATTGATTTGGATTCCATCTACCATCCTCTGAGAAAAAGAACCGGAAATGATATCACTCACCTTAAAAAACCAAGACACATAAATAGAAAGCGGGCCATAACACCAACGCTTCACTGGAGGCTCACTGATGATGTTACCCAGTACCATGACGAAACATCTAAAAATAAACCTTCCAACTCAGCGAGCAAACTTACAACCAGAATTTTGTTTTAATATTCATGTACAGGATGAGTAATTCTTGGCTAGGCCAGCATTAGTTATCAAGAGGGCAGTTAAGAGTTGACCACAGTGCCGAGGGTCTGGAGTCACATGGAGACTAGACCAGGTAAGGATGGCAGTTTCCTTCCCTGAAGGACATTAGTGACCCAGGTGGGTTTTCTTGATAATGGATTCATCGTCATTATTAGACTCTTCATTCCAGATCTATAGTGAATTCAAACTCCAACATCAGTTGTGGCAGGATTCAAACACAAGATCTCACGACATTAGCTGGTCTTGCCGTCAGCAGTGCAGCCATAATGCTGCTAGGCCATCATGTCCCCCTGAGGATTTACCTCAGAGCATCAGATGCTCAGCAGGTAAATGCCTTGGATCATGAGGATTTCCAATGGGGACAGATTAAATAATATGGGCTTGTTATCTCTGAGTCAGGAAGGTGATCAAAATATATATTGATTTTCTTGACTGGGTGGATGTTGAAAGTCTGTAACGATGGGTTACAACCTCATGATGGGGACCAGCCACTTAACAGTGAGACAAAGAGAAACTTCTTTCTTTGACTCAATGGGTTAAGAATTTCTGGAAGTTTCTTCCCTATGACAAGTTGCGCGTAAGTGGAGGAAGAAAACCAGAAAAGGACATTTCAGGTTGTCCCATGTGATACTGACATCAGTCTGTAGTTATGAACAAAACAGGAAGATCTTTGAACTTATACCATTGAGTAATGCTCACCTCATTCAGTGATATTAAATATTTGAACATTGCATTAAATTCTTATGAAATATTCTTTTTGGGAGTTGCAATTTCTGCCAGGTTCTTAATGAATCTTTCACACTCCTGTTCCTACGCTAAAATGTGAAAATATTGCTTGGAATAATTTTAATCCATTTGCACTTTTTTTCATGAACTGTTTATTGAAATTTTGCAAATCTACCTGAATGAAAATGTGCCTTCATTTCGATAGCTAAATCAGAATAACGTTCGCAAAAAATGTTAAAAAGAGCTTGTCTCTGCCAGTACTGAACCACAAAATTAGAAAATGATACTGCAGAAAAACAGGCCATTCAACCCATTATGAATTGTTGGCTTATTAAAAGAACTGCCTGAAGTTTCCCAAAGCCCTGAAACATAGCTGTTTAATGATGTATCCAATTCCATTTCTGAAATGTGTTATTGCATCTGCTTCCACTGTCCTTTCAGGCAGCACATTCTGGATCACAGCAATTTGCTCCATGATAAAAAAACATTCTCCTCAACTCCCTACAGGTTAATAGAGAAACCAGGGAGCACAAATAGGCCATCCGGCCTTTTCAGTCTGCTCCACCATCCAATAGGATCACGGCTGACCTCCCAACTTAGTCCTGTGTTCCTGCCTTCACCCCAGGCTCCTTGATCCTTTTAGCACTATGAACGATATCTAACAGGGGGAGGTGATGATCTAGCGGTGTTATTATCGGACTGTTAATCCAGGGACCCAGGTTTGAATCCTGCCATGGCAGATGGCGGAATTTGAATTCAATAAAGATTTGGAATTACAAAGTCTAATGATGACCACAAATCCATTGCCAATTGTCTGAAAAATCTTTAATGGTCACTAATGTCCTTCAGGGAAGGAAACTGCCATTCTTACCTGGTCTGGCCTACATGTGACTCCAGACCCACAGCAATGTGGTTGGCTGTTAACTGCCCTCTTGGGAATTAGGGGTGGGCAGTAAATGCTGAGCCAATAAGCGATGTCCTCATCCTGTGAATGAATTTAAAAATGTTCTTTCTTGGAGACATTTGAACGTCAGTGGGTGCTATGAGGAGCAGAACAGCCAAAACTCTGTCAGACAGTCATTAATGGTAGGCTAGGTCAGGCCTGTTCTCCCTGAAGGAGTCACTCAGTGGCACTGAAGTCTGACTCCTGGCTTGTTGTATTCTCTTCCTCAACACTCTCCTCCATTCCATCTCCCTGCAGACATTCCAATTCAGAAACCTGAGCTTTCAGCGATAGACTTTTGTTAGTATTCCCCTTTCTGAGTCAGGAGCTTGTAAATTCATGCCCTAATCTACAGGAATTTAGACATAGACAAAAGTAAGGACTTCAGATGCTGGAAACCAGAGTTTAGATGAGACTGGTGATGGAAAAGCACAGCAGGTCAGGCAGCATCTGAGGAGCAGGAAAATCAACATTTCAGGCAAAAGCCCTTCTTCAGGAATAGAGTTTTTTAGGAATAGAGGAATTTAGACATCTCCACCACTGAGAGAATGCTGCAGTGTCAGAGATACCTTCAGTAGAATTAGACGTAAGCTGAACTTGGTCAGCAATCCCTCTCTCATGGACAGAGAATATCAGATGCCACAATAGTGAAGGTGAGCAGCTGAGTTCCTCCCTCATGCTCTGAGCAGAAATTCTCTCTCCACCATCGAATCAGCATCCTCACTATTTGTTCCACTAGTTGCTACTCCCCTCTTTGTCGACCACCAGTTACCATCATAGAATCACAGAATCCCTACAGTGTGGTAGCAGGTCATTTGGCCCATCGGGTCCATACCAACCCTCCGAAGAGCATCCCACCCAGACCCAGCCCCTACTCTGTAACCCTACATTTCCCATGGCTTAACCCACCTTGCCTGCACCAACCCCCTGCAGTTCTGAGAAGCATCACATCTGACTTGAAACATTAACTCTGGTCCTCTCACCCACGCCGGCTGACAGAGCCTCTGAGCTTCTCCACTCTTGCTGGTTTTGTTTCAGATTATCAGCTCTCTAGCTTTCATTAAAATATTATTCCGTGGCTGGTCTATGGTATTTTGCTGTGTGGTGGTTCACCACCGAGCTTCCTCTATTAAACCAGCTCAAACATACAAGGTCTTCATCAGCTGTAAGTGTTTACAGGGTGTCCTGAGGTTAAGAAAGGGCACAACTTAAAAAGCATATTTTCTTCTTCAGATGCAGCCCGGTGATAGAACCTGCAACATCTTTTTGGGTACAAATGTGTAACTAATTAGCTATCCTTTCCCTACCTTGCTCAATATACCTGCTGGGAGAACAGACGAAACAGTGGGGAAGGGGAAGGATATCTGACAGAGAGGGCCGAAACCCTCAGGTAGATTTGTACCGTCAATATTATTATTTCAAAGACATCAATAGACTACAGATTGCCAGCAGACTGTGGCACAAGAGGGAATAGCAAGTCCTAAATAATTCCAGCTTTTTATATGTTTTTTTGTCCTTCTTCACTGCTACAAGCCAGCCAGTGGGGAGGTTGCCACAAAAAAATATAATTAATCTGTGCATCATAAATATTTCTTTTGTATTTCAAAGCAGGTTCGGGATGAATACAGCCACAGCCTGGAAGGTCACACTGAAATCAATGTTTCCCATTTGCCTTCCTGAGACCACCTCCTGTATGAGTCCATCCGGGCCTTCTGAGAGTCCCATGAAGTTGTCTTCTGGGAATGGGCACTGAGAAACCAGGGACTGCAGCCCAATGTCATTGACTACACAATAATGACCATTTCATACTGGTTTCACATTGACAGTGACTATCATGTCTGCCTTGGCTTCTGATATTAATGCCTCCTATTGATTTTTCACGACCAGTGGAGGCCAAGCAGAGACCATTCAACCACACCGCCCTTTGGCCCAACATTTCAACTCCCCCTCCTACTCTGCCGAGGACATGGAGGTCCTGGGCCTCCTTCGCCAACGCTCTCTCACCACCAGACGCCTGGAGGAAGAACGCCTCATCTTCCGCCTCGGAACACTTCAACCCCAGGGCATCAATGTGGACTTCAACAGTTTCCTAATTTCCCCTTCCCCCACCTCACCCTAGTTCCAAACTTCCAGCTCAGCACTGTCCCCATGACTTGTCCTACCTGCCTATCTTCCATTTATCCACTCCACCCTCCTCCTTGACCTATCACCTTCATCCCCTCCCCCACTCACCCATTGTACTCTATGCTACTTTCTCACTACCCCCACCCTCCTCTAGCTTATCTCTCCACCCTTCAGGCTCACTGCCTTTATTCCTGATGAAGGGCTTTTGCCCGAAACGTCGATTTTCCTGCTCCTCGGATGCTGCCTGAACTGCTGTGCTCTTCCAGCACCACTAATCCAGAGTCTAGTTTCCAGCATCTGCAGTCATTGATTTTACCTACGTTGGCATGAGACCTGGTCTTGGCTGAGCACAGAAGCTGCTAGTGCCATACTCTCCCTGGCATTGCCCACAGGATACATCTGGTTTTTTTTGAAGGAAGAAGGTCATGCCAAGGAACAATAGGAGAAAGTGAGGACTGCTGATGATGGAGCTCAGAGTCGAGAGAGTGGTGCTGGAAAAGCACAGCAGGTCAGGCAGCATCCGAGGAGCAGAAGAATCGACATTTCGGGTAGAAGCCCTTCATCAGGAATGAATCCTGCTCCTCAGATGCTGCCTGATTGGCTGTGCTTTTCCAGCATCACACATGCCAAGGAACACAACAATGTTGTTTTACAGAAACTGACTGAACATAACCTACACCTTAAACACAGCCCAGTGCTAGTGCATTAGCTAATTATATCTACAGAGCATGGTACAGCCATACTGACAAGGGTCAGCTAGAGGCCATTCAGCCTTTCAAACCCCACTCTGCTATTCAGTAAGATCATGACTGCAACTTTAAATCCACATTCTCACTGATCTTTTTTCATCCTTTCACCACCTCTAGTGTAAACCTTCATCAGGAAGGCAACGCCTCGTGGTATTATTGCTGGACTATTGACCCAGTGACCCAAGTAATGTTCTGGGGACCCAGGTTTGAATCCTGTCACAGAATTTGAATTCATTAAAGGTCTGAAATGAAGAGTCTAACAATGTCCCTGAATCCATTGTCATTTGTTAGATAAACCCACCTTGGTCACTGATGTCCTTTAAGGAAGGAAACTGCCATCCTTACCTGGTCTGGACCACAGGTGACTCCAGACCCACAGCAATATGGCTGACTCTTAACTGCCGTCTGGGCAATTAGGGATGGGCAATAAATGCTGGCCTAGTCAGAGATGTTCTTACCGCATGAATGAAGTTAAACAAATGGTTTAGCGATTGACACTGTAGGAAGTCAGGAATAGTTTGCAATTACAAACACAAACAAAAACAGAAATTGCTGGAAAAGCTCAGCAGGTCTGGCAGCATCTGTGAAGAGAAATCAGAGTTAATGTTTCGGGTTCAAGTGACCCTTCAGAAGGGAAACATTAACTCTGATTTCTCTCCACAGATGCTGCCAAACCTGCTGAGCTTTTCTGGCAATCTCTGTTTTTGTCTGATTTACAGCATCTGTAGTCCTTTCAGTTTTCATAATTTGCAATGAATAAGGCTAGAGGTAATGAAGGTTGGAGTTAGAGGTGACTGCCTGACTTCTCCCGTTTTTAGATTTGAATTGATAAACTTTGGTCAATGCAAAGTGTGATAAAGCTCCACACATGAACACCTTTTCTGTAGCAGTAGCTCAGGAGAACTTTCGGATGTAGGTTTGCTCGCTGAGCTGCAAGGTTCATTTCCAGACGTTTCGTTACCTTACTAGGTAACATCTTCAGTGGACCTTAGGCGAAGCAATGCTGAAAATTCCTGCTTTCTATTTATATGTTTGGATTTCTTGTGGTGATGTTATTTCCTGTGGTGAAGTCACTTCCTGTTCCTTTCCTCAGGGGGTGGTAGATGGGGTCTAACTCGATGTGTTTGTTGATGGAACGTCTGGAAATGAACCTTGCAGCTCAACGAACAAACCTACATCCAAAACCTCAACCTGAGCTACAAATCTTCTCAAAACCTGTTAGGGAGAATCATTTTGGTTTCAGGGGTTAGTGATAAATTGGCCATGATTCAACCATGAATCAGTTCACTTCCACTTGTTTGCACCATATTCTGGGACTCAAATACCAAGATGGTCCTGTATTCTGTGAAAACTCTCCCTGAGCAACCTTCATTTAATTGGCTAACTGATCTCCTGTGATGTCACTCACTGAGTCAAAGGCTAACCTGGGTTTGCAGTAATCTGAGCATTAGTCACAGTGTTACTGGGAAGGCATGTCAGGGAGTGTATTACTTGAAACAAACGTTCACTTAGGTGGCATCACAAAGATTTATAAGGCATTTACGATCCAGCTATGAAATTAACATGCTTTTGTATCATGCCTGTCATACTTGAGAGAACTCCTTGACAAATCTAGGAGGAGCTAAAGGGGCAGAATGGTGTCAGGAGTCTGAACTTGAGTTCTGGAGCTGATGAGAATTTCTTGGCAAAGTAGGATGTTTGATGGGTTTACATCGACAAGGCAGAAGTAAGGTGTGAAAATGAACTTCCAGTTAAAAGGAATTTGACTTTCACAGCTTTAGTTTAGTCTGGAAAAGCTTAAGTCAAACACAGGCAGGATGTTTACATCATTTTGTCAAGAAGTTCAGGGTCAGAACACATTAAACCATTTGATGCACTTTTTTTTATTTTGGAAACTTCTGAAGACACAATGAGAAATTGCAATGGGTGATACCAGTGTGTGGTGATTGATAGAGAGAAGCTACAACTGGCAGCATTAACAATCCTCAATCTCTTCACCCTCCTCATTATCTAGACAACAGGATTTCTGATTGACAAACAGTTTTGATTCCGTGACAACGATATTCACAAAACCACGCATGGCCTCCATGATACATTTATCCTCTGACAGAGTGGAGATGACGCCTGGGTCATTTATCTGGAGAGGAACCGCAGGAAGACCATGAATGGGAGTAGCTCAGAAGAGCAGATAGAAAGGTGAGGATAAGTCAACATTAGGTAAAGCCTGGGATTCAAAAGCCAGTGATATGATATGATGGACCAGGCCAAATCCCCACAAAACATTTCAAAACAGTAGCCCAGCCCCAAACTTTTCTCGTTGTTTTAAGCAGGTGTAAGGTGGATAGTCCAGGAGTGATGCAGCTGGTCAAATGAGGTAGTTTCAAACAAAACAGGATTTATTTACAAGATTACCAAATGAAACACAAACAAAAGAGAACAAAATACAAAATAACTTATCCTTTCTGAAAATCCAACAGATCATCCCAATTTAATGATGCTGTTCCAAATAGTTGCAACAATCCTCATAAATACCACCTTGGCACAATCGGGAAAATCAAACACAGGAGAGAGAGAGAGATAGCAGAGAGATTTAGCATGGAACACCTTCTTCCATGTAGCTGTGTCTTTGACCAACAGCCTCAAAACGGACTGACCGCTTGCTCTGAAAAGCCAGACTGTTAAAACCCGAACCAAACCAGACCAGACCAGACCAGACCAGAGAAAAGCTGAGCTGGGAGAACTGGCCCTCTCCTTTCATTGCACAAGTGTTTGTTTTTAAATTTGAAAGCCTTCTGCCTGAGCAGTATCTGTTAGATATAATCAAATTGGCCCTAAAACCCATCCAAGCTAGAGATTTTGAAATCTATGCATTTACAACCACTCTGGGGAAAGAAAAACAAGAACAACAGAACCTTGTTAAAGGAGCAGCATCATCACAGTTAAAAGACTCGACAACGTGAGTGGTCCCAATGCTTTAGGACCCTGCGGCAGATTGAGTTTAAACTGATAATTTCAATTGGCAATGGGGAGGAGCTGATAGCCTTGTGGTATTGTCACTGGGCTGTTTGTCTAGAAACCCAGGTAATGTTCTGGGCACCTGGGTTTAAATCCAGATTTGAATTTAATAAAGAATCTGGAATTAAGAACCTCATAATGAACGCGAATCCATTATCTGGAAAAAAACATCTGGGTCACTAACATCCTTTAGGGAAGGAAATTGCCATCCTTACCTGGTCTGGCCTACATGTGACTCCAGACCCACAGCAATGTGGCTGACTCTTAGCTGCCCTCTGGGTAATTAGGGATGGGCAATAAATGCAGCCTGCCAAGTGACACCCTCATCCCGTGAATAAATAACAACAATAAGAAGCTGCTTAGCCCCTCAACCTGACTGCACAAAGTGAAGAATTCTTCCACCATCTCAAAGAAATCAATTAATGTTTATATTTCATTTTCCACTTCAGAAACATGTTATTTTAAATGGGATATGCTATAAATGGCCTGCCATATGTTAGTGACAAGATGAAGAGTATTCTCATTCATGAACCTTTCCCCCACAATTTAATCATTGATGAATTACAACAGCTTCGCTCGTGAAATCCTTTCATATCCGAGCTGTATCCGTGAGGCAGCACCCACATGTTCTATTAATGCATAATGGCCAGTTGCTACTAATTTAACATGTAACTTTCCTTTTCATGCCAAATTCCATCATTTCCATGTTATTAAAGCTACCTCCACACCCTCTCGGAAATTTGATCTGTTCCTTGAAATATTCCTCCTTCATCCATGCCCCATGTTAAAATGAGAACATCCATCCCACTGGCTCCCACACAAACTCCATGCATCCCAGACCTCGTAAGTTTAAACACCCTCACTCCTCCCCCTGCTCCTGGCAGCTTTTGAAACCCAACCAGCATCAGCCTAACCATTGCCTAACAAATCTCAGAACAATACATTGTAGAATCAGGCCATTGGGCCCATTATATCAGTGCCAGGTCTTTGAATGAGCTGTGTTGGTTGCAACAGCTGGAAGCCAAGATTAGACTGCCTGCCAATACAGTTAAAGGTGCAGGTTGTGGAGTCAGGAGAATGGGCTGATGACTGGAAATCTAAAGGTGGCACTGACATTGCCTCCAGCCGCATGTCTCTTTGGTCCCAGGTGGAAGATACTGCCTTCATGAAGTTGCTGTATAAGACCATTGTAGTGCTTCACACAGTGAGACAGTGAGTCAGTGAGTGAATGGGGAGAATGAAAGTGGTTAGACAGGTCACAGAGCCTGAAGGGACTGGGACGGGTGACAGAATCTCTCTGATGGTTGCCGTCCATTCTCTGGCATTGTTCTGAAAGCTTGAAGCAATTCCAAATCCACGGAGGCCCAATCTCTCCTCAATCTGTCTTGGAGCACTCGAATTCTCATCCACTCTGTAAATTCACATTCTCACCTTTGCTCTCCTACTGTCCTGGGTTTAACAATCTAAAGAATGAGGAACCAAAATTGCTGAGGATGAGATGGTGGCTGGGTAGGGGTAAGGTACTGGGGTGCATTGGCAGGGAATATGTTAGGGTGCATTGGCAGGAAGTAGTTGGTGCTTTTGTTTGGCAGAGAATATCTTATCAAGAGAAGAGTACTTGCTTTCCTATCCTTATTCTCAACACTGTCAAAATCATATGTGCAGAGTCATAGAGGTCTGCAGCACAGAAAAAGGCTGTTCAGCCCATCAAGCCTGCACCAGTCAACAATAAACACCCAATTATTCTAACGCCAACACAAGATGTCTGTCAGCATCTACTCAGCAATATTGTCACTTTACTGTAATCCCCCATATGGGACTGGTGGCTGGAAGATACCAATGGACAAAGAAATCACCTTTTGTGGTCATGTTACCAGGGGAATGGTGTGGCAGGCTGTGTTTGTTGCTTTCTAAGTCAGTGCAGGTGGCAACTTCTACCCAAACACTCTTGAGGGTGCCTGAGAGTGGCTGTGGGGGGAGGGAACGTGCTGGGGGATGGGTCAGTTGGCAGCAGGTACCTTGTCCTCAAAGGGAGTGAGGAGATTGAAAATCAATAGAACTTTTCGAGTCCACAACTCCTTGCCTTTCGTACCAGTACATCCTGAACATAGATGATGCTAAACCAACAACTGGCTGAGTCACTCAGGCGTGATGAATGAGAATGTGAGAATTGGTGGCTGCTCCATTGAACAGAGGGTATTGCAGAGTCGGAGGGTGAATCTTGGTGTGAGTGCAACAATGTGACTGCATTCCAGGAGACATAGATCAAGGCAGCTTTAACAGTGTGCAGTGTGAAAGCATGAACTGTTTTACATTGATTCATTCCCTCCCTAAGGGCATTGTGGGTCAACCTACAGCACACGGACTACAGTGGTTCAAGAAGGCAGCTCACCCCCACCTTCTCAAGGGGGCAACTAGGAATGGGCAATAAATACTGGGCCCAGCCAGCGATACCCACAGGTGAAGAAAGAAAATGTTCGAGGGATGTGGATGTCACTGGCTGGGCCCAGCATTTACTGCCTGTCCCTAGTTACTCCCTTGAGAAGGTGGGGGTGAGCTCCCTTCCTGAAACAATGCAGTCCATGTGCTGTAGGTTGACCCACAATACCCTTAGGGAGGGAGTTCCAAGATTGACCTGGTGCCAGAGTGAGAGTGTTGCTTTAAGAGATTGACGAGTTTACTTGTGCTCAGGCTAAGACTGGAAGAAAATGAGAGAGAATGTTCCCTGTTGAGTTATAATTGTCTGCAGAGTGTACCTATTTATATCAATCAGGATACAAAGCGTGCATTGAAGGCAGAACAATATTTTATATCATATCATGTTCTTGTCATTTTAAAACAACATATCTCATGACTCAACATGCCCAGCATAGGGGTGCTTGTCTAAGATAAATCATGTCTTGGAATCTGTTACAGAAACAACATCATTTCAGACCAGAATTGGCAAAACATAGTCCTGGGCAGCAATGACCTTAAAAACTCCTTGAATTGAACACAGCACTTGTGGTGTGCAGCCATTGATTGGATTAGAGCCTTATAACTCCTTCGAAACTATCACTTGTTATCTCATGATGCCGCTGGCATACATAGTGAGGAAGATTAGTGCCAGGAGACCAGGAATTCGAATGCCTGACAAAGATTTAATGTTCAAGTCTTTCTTGGAGACTCTGAAGCACCTTTTACTCAGAGCACCTGGATTTTTTGTCGCCTTTGGTCACTATCGGTTTGGGGAGGCACGGTGGCTCAGTGGTTAGCACTGCTGCCTCACAGCGCCAGGGACCCGGGTTTGATTCCAGCCTCAGGCGAATGTACAAACTCCACTCAGACATTCTCCCCATGTCTGCGTGGGACTCCTCCGGGTGCCCCGGTTTCCTCCCACAATCCAAGGATGTACAGGTTAGGTGAATTGGCCATGGGAAATTGCCCATAGTATTCAGGGATGTGTAAGTTAGGTGCATTAGTCAGGGCTAAATATCGGGTAGCAAGGGAATGAGTCAGGGCGGGTTACTCTTTGGAAAGTGGGTGTGGACTTGTGGACCAAAGGGCCTGTTTCCACACTGTAGGGAATCTATGAAGTCCATTGAAATCCAAAAAGATGCAAATAAAATGAACACTATTTGCATGAAAGCCTGACACTTATCTGGAAAATTCACTGAAATTTTTCATTTTGATTTTCCCTTTTTGATGTTGCACATTCCTTTTTATATAGATCCCCCTCCCTTTCCCCACTTCCTCCATCTCCCACAACCCCTTCATCAGTATTCAAGACCCAAATCTTCTGGATGATCAGAGAGGAGATATCTTCTGGAAGATACTGTGGGGGTTCTAGTCACTCTGTTATAGGGAGGATATTATTCAGATGGAGAGGGTTCAGAAAAGAGTTACCAGGATGTTGCTGGGTATGGAATGTTTGAGTGAGAAAGAAAAGCTGTGATGTTTTTCACTGGCGCGTAGGATTTTGAGAAGTGACCCGACAGAAGTTTATAAAATAATGACGGATATAGATAGAATTAATGGCAATTGTATTTTCCCCAAGGATGGGGAATTGCAAGAGTAGGGGGCACATTTTTAAGGTTAGAGGAGAGAGATTGAAAAAGACATGGGGGCAAATGTTTTCAACAGTGGTTCAGGTGTGGGATGAACTTCCTGAGGAAGTAGTGGATGTGGGTACAATTACAATGTTTAAAAGAGATTTGGATGGATACAGGAATGGGAAAAGTTTGGAGGGATATGGGCCAGGAGCAGGCAGGTGGGACTAGTTTAGTTTGGGATTATGTTTGCCATGGACTGGTTGGACCGAAGGGTCTGTTTCCATGCTATATGACTCAATGACTCCCTGTGAATTTGGATTGTGTGCAAGTCACAATGCACTCACTAAATGGTCGTCATGATTTGGAGATGCCGCTGTTGCACTGGGGTGTACAAAGTTAAAAATCACACAACACCAGGTTATAGTCCAACAGGTTTAATTGGAAGCACTAGCTTTCGGAGCACTGCTCCATCATCAGGTGGTTGTCCGAAAGCTAGTGCTTCCAATTAAACCTGTTAGACTCTAACCTGGTGTTGTGTGAATTTTAACTCACTAAATGGAATTACTCAGGAAGTTGAAAATTCTGATGGGCAATTATCTGGGTTCCTCCAAAAAAAGACTCCATCTCGGATTTACAGTCAGAGATTCCAGATGGTTCTTATGAACTTACCTCAATCATTAACCAGTGACAGTTTCAGGAGTTAAATACTCTCTGATCAACTTGATTACTCATTGCCTGCCACCTCCCAAATACCTGACCTATATCCTCCCAGCTCCAGATCTGACCCATCCCAAAGCCTTTCCCCCTCATCACCGTGGACAACTGACACCAAATTCCCTACCAACCCCACCTAGACCCAAGAGCAGAATTCTAACCCTTGACCCTTCACCACATGTTCAAGGGATGTGGGTGTCACTGGCTGGGCCCAGCATTTACTGCCCATCTCTAGTTACCCCCTTGAGAAGATGGGGCTGAGCTGCCTTCCTGAACCCAATTATCTGCCCCGCCAGTGCCACTGGTCCAGGCCCTGACTGGGAGCTAGCTTGAAACTGCTCCATAGAGGTTGCTGATATTCCAGAGCTGGAAAAACGGCACCATCCCGTGGGATCCCATCACAATGCTCTGTGCTGAATCCGGAAAGCATCAATTAACCAGCCCTCAATTGTTTTGACAATGTCTCTGCATTGTCTTTACATAATAAACTAAATGATAATGACTATTAGCTCCATAAAACTCTAGTCTGAATGTGATCTATTGTATGAAAAAGACATTTACATCCGATTTGTATTGAGTTATTAGCCTCATTAAAACTGGAATATTCTTTATGGAAACATATAAGACTCATAAGCGTAGTTTAGCATGACATAATCAGCAGCTTTTAGTAAACCATTATCAAACAGACCATTTCATAGAATCCATACAAACAGATTGCAAGCTTTACACTGAGGGCCTTTCACTGAACCCATCTCAGAAAAGATTCTGGATCCTTTTAATGGTTTAAATCACCAGATCCTGTGATTTGTCACAATAAACAGGCCAGTTTGAAAAGAGGAGATGAATTTTAATGTCTGTGTTGCTGAAGAGAGAATGATTAAGGAAGCGAAGGCTCTGAGTCTATGAGCTGATCATTGAGTGTCCCTGACACTGGAACTGAACCAAAAGTTCTGAGCCTGAATCCCTGGGTGAACGAATAGACTAATAAGGGGATACAGATCCAGCAGATCAGCCAATCACAGCACAGCTGGAGGCCATTCGACTCACCCTGACTGTGCCAGCACAGCCACCAGATAAAGGGCTTGGTGGCATGGCGCAAAAATAAAAATCTCTCCCTCGGCATCAGCAAAAGGAAACAGCTGATCATCAACGTCAGAAAGCAAGGACAAGGGGGCATCCCTCTCTACGTCGATGGAGCTGAGGTGGAGATGGTTGAAAGCATCAAGTCCTTTGGGGGGTGATGATCACCAGCAACCTGCCCTGGACCTCCCAAGTAGGTGCAACGGTCAAAAAGGCACAACAAGGCCTCTCCTACCTCAGGAAGCTAAGGAAATTCAGCGTGTCCATAAGGACCAACACCAACATTTACAGATTACATCACAGCTTTGTATGACAACTGCTCTGCCCAGGACCATAAGAAACTGCAGAGAGTTGTGAACACAGCCCAGTCCATCACACAAACTAACCTCCCATCCATTGGCTCCATCTACATTTCTCCCTGCCTCGGGAAGGCAGCCGACATCATCAAAGACCTCTCCCAGTCCGGTTAAATTCTCTTCCAATCTCTTCCATTGGGCAGAAGATACAAAAGCTTAAATACATGTACCAACAAGTTCAAGATCAGCTTCTTCCCTGCTGTTATTAGACTGCTGAATGGGCCTCTCTAATTACAAATCTAAATGTTGATCTCGCTCTCTGAGCACCTTCTCTGCAGCTGTAACATTATATTCCTTGCTCTGTTCAATTACCCACATACATTTGGTATAGTACGATCTGTCTGTACTGCATTCTAAACAAAACTTATCACTGAAATTAGGAGAAGTTTGAGAAGATTTGGAGCTCAGGTTGAGGTTCTGGATGTAGGTTTGCTCACTGAGCTGGAAGGTTCGATTTCAGATGTTTCATCACCATACTAGGTGACATCATCAGCGAGCCTCTGGATGAAGCAATGGTGACATGGCCCTCTTTCTCTTTATGTGTTTAGGTTTCTTTGGGTTGGTGATGTCATTTCCTGTGGTGACATAACTTCCTATGGTGCTGTCATTTCCTGTTCTTTTTCTCAAGGTGTGGTAAATGGAATCCAAGTCAATGTGTTTGTTGATAGAGTTCTGGTTGGAATGCCATGCTTCTAGGAATTCTCATACGTCTCTCTGTTTGGCTTGTCCTAAGATGGATGTGTTGTCCCAGTTGAAGTGGCATCCTTCCTCACCTGTATGTAAGGATACTAGTGAGATAGGGTCACATTGTTTTGTGGTGAGTTGATATTAATGTATCCTGGTGGCTAGTTTTCTGCCTGTTTGTCCAATGTAGTGGTTGTTACAGTTCTTGAAACGTATTTTGTAAAGGACATTAGTTTTGCTTCTTGTCTGTATAGGGTCTTTCAAGTTCACTAGCTGCTGTTTTAGATGACATCTTTACAAAATACCATGCAAGAACTGTAACAAAGACTACATTGCACAAACAGGCAGAAAACTAGCCACCAGGATACATGGACATCAACTAGCCACATGACCCACTCTCACTAGTATCCTCACATACAGATGAGGAAGGACACCACTTCGACTGGGACAACACATCCATCCTAGGACAAGCCAAACAGAGACACGCACAAGAATTCCGAGAAGCATGGTATTCCAACCAGAACTCTAGCAACAAACACATTGAGTTAGACCCCATTTACCACCCCTTGAGAAAAAGAACAGGAAATGGCATCTCCATAGGAAATGACATCACCACAGGAAATGACATGACCAACCCAAAGAAACCCAGACGTATAAATAGAAAACAGGAATCATCAGCAGTGCTTTGTCCAGAGGCTCACTCCCGATGCGGTCTCCTCTACATTGGGGAGACTGGGCGCCTCCTAGCAGAGCGCTTTAGGGAACATCTCCGAGACACTCGCACTAATCAACCAAACCGCCCCGTGGCCCAACATTTCAACTCCCCCTCCCACTCTGCTGAGGACATGGAGGTCCTGGGCCTCCTTCACCGCCGCTCCCTTACCACCAGACGCCTGGAGGAAGAACGCCTCATCTTCCACCTCGGAACACTTCGACCCCCGGGCATAAATGTGGACTTCAACAGCTTCCTCATTTCCCCTTCCCCCACCTCATCCTAGTTTCAAACTTCCAGCTCATTTACTGTCTCCTTGACTTGTCCGACCTGCCTATCTTCTTTTCCACCTATCCACTCCACCCTCTCCTCCTTGACCTATCACCTTCATCTCCTCCCCCACTCACCCATTGTACTCTATGCTACTCTCTCCCCACCCCCACCCTCCTCTAGCTTATCTCTCCATGCTTCAGGCTCACTGCCTTTATTCCTGATGAAGGGCTTTTGCCCGAAACGTCGATTTCGCTGCTCGTTGGATGCTGCCTGAACTGCTGTGCTCTTCCAGCACCACTAATCCAGTATTTGGTTTTCAGCATCTGCAGTCATTGTTTTTACCTCACTGATAATGTTACCTATTATGGTGACAAAGCATCTGAAAACAAACCTTCCAGCTCAGTGAGCAAACTTACAACCAGAACTTCAACCTGAGCTACAAATCTTCTCAAAACTCAGATTAAGGATTATTGAACTCAGGAATGTAGATACAGACAGGCCCTGAACTAATTAAATGATGGGACAGGCTCACAAGTGGATGAATGGCCTCCTCCTGTTCCTATGTTTATGAAGAAACATTTTTCTTTCATGGTCATAGCCAGTCAATATAGACTAACTTGTAAAAATGCAGCCAAATAAACAATTCCCTGAGCATAAACACCAGCCTCTGCTCCATTCAAGGATCTCAGTGAACAAGGAGGTGAACACACCGTTCACCAAGGCACCGCTGGATTTGAGAAGAAGCAATTCATTAAGAATCTTGCTCCTGGGTGCTGCTATTTCCCATTGAGAATGTTTAACGTTTGGACAGAAACCAGAACTAACCGTGAATTCTCTCGTAGTTACTTAAAATTAAAATATTGCAGATGCAGGACACCTGAAATAAAAACAGAAAGTATCAGAGAAACACAGCAGAGAGAGTTAATGTTTCTGATAATGAGTCTTCTTCGGACCTCTTGCATACTTACCTTGTCTTCTCATGCTCTTAGGTGAGGGTCAAGTGAGGGACAGATGAGGGACAGGTGAGGGTCAGGTGATGGTCAGGTGAGGGACAGGTGAGGGATAGGTAAGGGACAGGTGAGGGACAGGTGAGGGTCAAGTGAGGGTCGGCCTGTTTCGGCTGTGGGGAAAGGTTGCTGGTATCTGTCAAAGGTAAACAGAACAGGTTTGGCAAGAATCCAGAAGTTGCCACCTCCTGGGATGCAGTCCTGAATAAATAATGTGGATTTCCCAATTGCCGTGGCCTGTTTTGTTCCCAGCCTGCATTACTAATTTTACTTCCTTCCGTAAGCATCATCCAGATCCTTGTGAATGTCACTGTGTCCTTGTGGGAGAGCTGAGTTCATACATACTGTACAGGTATCTCATGTGGAAAGTAGCACTGGATCACACTGCTATCTCCCAGCGAGACGCGTGGAGGTCTGAGATTTGCAAAATGGTAAACACTACAATGAACTACAAGGCAAGTATTCCCTGTGAACCTTCGTCACTGGGTGACTGAGCAAGGTGCAGGTCAATCAATCATTGAGCAGCAAGGGACTTTAATCTTGCAAAATTACCTGTGCAGGTAGTCCTGCTTTACACAGTCGTTGCATTCTTGTGCTATCTCGTGCTATACAAAAATGGCAAAATACAAATACACTTAAAGTGTTAGTGATGTAATCGCATTCTAGCCAACACACACTTTAAAAGATCACATTTTAGAAAAAACATTGCTTATTCACCCAATTCAGGTTAATGAAAGATGCATTAACTGCATATACCCTACAATGATGGACACGAACCCCAAACCATAGCCAAGACATCTCTGGATGCAATGGCAGAACTGTGCAAAGGAAAAGGCAAAAGTGAGGCCTGCAGATGCTGGAAATCAGAGTCTAGATTAGAGTGGTGCTGGAAAAGCACAGCAGGTCAGGCAGCATCAGAGGAGCAGGAAAACCGACGTTTCGAGCGAAAGCCCTTCATCAGAAATGAAGGAAACGTCTGGAATGATACAGATACTGTGCACTACAACAGCTTGCTTCTCAAAGGCAGACCAGGTCATGGCCGGAGCTCTGAACGTCTTTCTGGATAAGGATGAAGATTCAAAAAATGAGCGTGTTTGGCAATCTGAGGATAAAGGACTGACAGCATGTGACTTCACCAGACATAGGACAATGAAGAAACCTTCCAGGAAACACCAGAAAGGCAGAAGGAAAAACACTCAATAATTATCGAGTGAGGAAGACGAGAGAAGGCAAGATGAAGGAGATCATGTGGAGGTGCTGCTGTTGGACTAAGGAGGGAAAAGTCAGAAGTCACATGACACCAGGTTATAAGTCCAATAGGTTATTTGAAATCACACGTTTTCAGAGTGCTGCTTCTTCATCAGGTGAAGTCTTTCTTCAGAGGAGGAGAAACAGAGTTAGGGAAATGCAAAAGGCAAAGCAAGAGGGGCTGCTTTTCTCTCTGAGGTGGCAAGAGGTTATATCCCCATGGTAAATGTAACCACGGTGATACTGAGATTTTGAAATGCTGGTTTTGGAAAGTATTCACCTGTTTCAGATGCCAAACACTTCATTTGACAGCTCATGAGAACTCAGTTTTATTCTGGGAGATAATTAATCAGACCATGTATCCACCAATCATAGAACATAGAACATAGAACATAGAAGAATACAGCGCAGTACAGGCCCTTCGGTCCTCGATGTTGCGCCGATCAAAGCCCACCTAACCTACACTAACCCACTATCCTCCATATATCTATCCAATGCCCGTTTAAATACCCATAAAGAGGGAGAGTCCACTACTGCTACTGGCAGGGCATTCCATGAACTTACGACTTGCTGAGTGAAGAACCTACCCCTAACATCAGTCCTATATCTACCCCCCCCCCTTAATTTAAAGCTATGCCCCCTTGTAATAGCTGACTCCATACATGGAAAAAGGTTCTCACTGTCAACCCTATCTAACCCCCTAATCATCTTGTACACCTCTATCAAGTCACCCCTAAACCTTCTTTTCTCCAATGAAAACAACCCCAAGTGCCTCAGCCTTTCCTCATAGGATCTTCCTACCATACCAGGCAACATCCTGGTAAACTTCCTCTGCACCCGTTCCAGTGCCTCCACATCCTTCCTATAGTATGGTGACCAAAACTGCACACAATATTCCAGATGCGGCCGCACCAGAGTCTTATACAACTGCAGCATGACCTCAGGACTCCGGAACTCAATTCCTCTACCAATAAAAGCCAGTACGCCATATGCCTTCTTCACTGCACTATTTACCTGGGTGGCAACTTTCAGAGATCTGTGTACATGGACACCAAGATCCCTCTGCTCTTCCACACTACCAAGTATCCGACCATTAGCCCAGTACTCCATCTTCTTGTTACTCTTACCAAAGTGAATCACCTCACACTTAGCTACATTGAACTCCATTTGCCACCTTTCTGCCCAGCTCTGCAGCTTCTCTATATCCCGCTGTAACCTGCCACATCCTTCCTCACTGTCTACAGCTCCTCCGACTTTTGTATCATCTGCAAACTTGCTCACCCAACCTTCTAACCCTTCCTCCAGGTCATTTATAAAAATGACTAACAGCAATGGTCCCAAAACAGATCCTTGCGGAACACCGCTAGTGACGGCACTCCAAGATGAACCTTTGCCATCAACTACTACCCTCTGTCTTCTTCCAGCCAGCCAATTCCTAATCCAAACCTCCAACTCACCCTCAATGCCATATCTCTGTATTTTCTGCAGTAGCCTACCATGGGGGACCTTATCAAATGCCTTACTAAAATCCATATATACCACATCTACCGCTTTCCCCTCATCTACTTCCTTAGTCACCTTCTCAAAGAATTCAATAAGGTTTGTGAGGCACGACCTGCCCTTCACAAAACCATGCTGACTATCCTTGATCACATCATTCTTATCCAGATGTGCATAAATCCTATCCCTTACAATTCTCTCTAAGACTTTGCCCACAACAGAAGTGAGACTTACTGGCCTATAGTTACTAGGATTATCCCTACTCCCCTTCTTGAACAAGGGAACCATGTTTGCTAGCCTCCAGTCCTCTGGCACTACTCCTGTAGACAAAGAGGACACAAAAATCAAGGCCAATGGCTCTGCAATCTCCTCCCTTGCTTCCCAGAGAATCCTAGGATAAATGCCATCAGGCCCAGGGGACTTATCTATTTTCACCCTTGCCAGAATTTCCAACACCTCTTCTCTACATATCTCAAAGCCATCCATTCTACTTATTCGTGCCTCAGTATTCATATCGACAACAATGTCCTGTTCCTGAGTGAATACTGACGAAAAGTATTCATTCAGTGCCTCCCCAATCTCTTCAGCCTCCACACGCAACTTCCCATTACTATCCTTGATTGGACCTATTCCTACCCTAGTCATTCTTTTATTCCTAACATACCTATAGAAAGCCTTAGGGTTTTCCCTAATCCTACCAACTAAGGACCTTTCATGTCCCCTCCTTGCTGCTCTTAGCATCATCATATCCATTGATGATGCAGAAAGGAGAGAGAAAGGGGAACCGCACAGAGAGGATCCCAGAATGATACAGTATGGAATGAGACCATTCAGACTATTGACTATAGAGTAGAATCATAGAATATCTGTGAAATAACTCTGTAATTATGTTGATACCCTTATACTTGCCCTGTCACCCTGCAAAATATTCCCCTTCAAATATTTATCTAGTGCCCCTTTTAAAAGACCAAGGTGAAGACTTTCCCTAGTCTCTAAAATGAAGACCTTTGGAAAGGAACACTGAACAAGAAATGCTATTGCGCACACAAAGTCAAAAAAGACAAGAGGGAAAGAAAGAAGGAGGAGAATCATAGAATCTTGGCAGTGTGAAAACAGGCCAATTGGCCCAATAAGTCCACACCAATTCTCCAAACAGCATCCCACCCAGACACATCCCCCCGAGCCTTTCATCCCACATTCCCTATGGTTAATCTACATAACCTACCCATCCCTGGACACTATGGGCAATTTCCCATGGTCACTCCACACTAACCTGCACGTCTTTGGATTGTGGGAGGAAACTGGAACACCCAGAGGAAACCTACGCAGACACAGGGAGAACGTACAAGCTCCAAGCAGACAGTCGTCCGAGGCTGGAATCAAACCCGGGTCCCTAGCACTGTGAGGTAGCAGTGCTAACCACTGAACCACTGTGAGAGCAGACAGGAATAAACCATTTAGAGAGTAAAGAGGCTGTGAGTATTATAAATTGATAAACACTATGAATAAGAAATAACACTATGAAAGGAGCACTAGATAAATATTTGAAGGGGAATATTTATACAGGGCAAGTATAAGGGTATCAACATAATTACAGAGCTATTTCAAAGATATTCTATGATTTTGGTGGTGCTAAAGTCAGGTTGTGTCTTATTTAAATCAGTTTGCTCTCCCTGGCTGTGTCGATGTGAGTGAGCAAGTAGGGGTTTGTAGCTACTCCCACTCTGATTGTGTACCAGAGTCTGAGGATGTCGAAAGGTCTAATCCTTCTTCCAGGCAGCAGGAAATAGGTTTTCAAATTGAAATATTTACCATGCTGCCAAGGGGGACAGGATTTTTTTTTTGAGGAAATTTAACATTTGGAAGCTATTGATTTACAATACATTAAGATAAAAGGAGTCTGTTTCAAAGCATTGAGAACTCGAGATTTGGGTTACAAACTATTAAAAATCAGATTTATACAGCATTTGCTTTTTTTCCACTCGAACCCACAGAAACACTTTCTCAGCACCTTCTGGTGTTACGGGAGCTCTGACATCCTTCATTATCCATTCCCTCACATTTTTACAATCATGCCAAAACAGCTCATCCAGGGGTGTTGGAGTAAGACGTACACTGACTTCTTGCCTGCAGGATCTAACTTGGCACTCAGCCCAGATCGATGGCACAAACATTTCTTCTGTCGGCAGCTGTAAGACTCCTACATGAACTGAACAATTCCAATCGTCCTCCTGAAGTGTCACGGTGGGTTGCCAACTCTCCAAGAATCCCTGATGTCTTCACAGATTGAAGGTTCCTCTCCAGGAGACATTCCCAGGAGAAACATCATCCCAATTATTCCAAAAAAAATCTCATTTCCATGGGCTTGTAAGTTAATGTCTGACTGAGAAATTCATTCACGTGGTTCAACAGTTTAATGATGGCACATTCATGAGTCCAGGTGATGGGGAATCTTCCAATCTACTTGGAATCACTAATAATGTTCAATTCTGGTCCCCCTGCTGTAGGAAGGATGTTGTGAAACATGAAAGGGTGCAGAAAAGATTTTATTGCCAGAGTTGGAGGGTTTGAGCTATAGGGAGAGGCTGGAGAGGCTGGGGCTGTTTTTCCCTGGTACGTCGGAGGCTGAGGGGTGACCTTATAGAGGTTTATAAAATCATGAGGGGCATGGATAGGATAAATAGCCAAGATGTTTTCCCAAGGTAAGGGAGTCCAAAACTAGAGGGGCATAGGTTTAAGGTGAGAGGGGAAAGATATAAGAGGGGCCTAAAGTGCAAAGAGGGTGGTATGTGTATGGAATGAGCTGCCAGAGGAAGTAGTGGAGGCTAGTACAATTACAACATTTAAAAGGCATCTGGATGGGTATGTGAATAGGAAAGGTTTAGAGGCATATGGTTCAAGTGTTGGCAAATGGGACTAGATTAATTTAGGATATCAGGTTTGTGGGAACAAGATAGACCAAAAGGTCTGTTTCCCTGCCGTACATCTCTATGACTCAATGGTGCTGTAAAAACATTTTCAACTCGATTATTTGCTGCTTTTGCAAGGGCCATTTGTGCCAAGTCTGCCTCCCATGAATCTGATGCCAATGCAGAGATGGTAGGCAGAATGGCCTCCTTGTAAATGATGCTGTGATTTGATGATTGCAAAATGTTTATTGTTGAGTAACACACAGAACAATCAGATTCCAGGCTGTGAGCAGTTCCACAGGCCAACTGCTAGCATCATGTTTTAAAAATGCTCGCTACGTCACATAACTGCCAAGGTTCATTGTCGCTGCTGCACATTTGTAAAATTCTAATTATTTTTACACGAAGCATATGGTGCCTGATACTATTGCTGCTGTCTTTAGGATGAGATTGAATTTCTTGAGTGATTACACAGTCCATCACATTGAGGTACCTGGTAGTGGACCCCTGAGGTTTGGTGTCCCTGTGGAAGCCCAGATAGGGTTCTGAGACAGTGTGAACCTTGTCCTTTAACCTCAGGATCACTTTTCAGGTCAGAGCTGAAGTAGGAGTTGGGGATATTTGAACAATGTGAAAACACAGATTGATTGTAGGGCCCAGAATAAAGCAGATCACACTACCTCGTCCAATAGTCTTCCCACTGTTTCCCCTTATTAACCGACTACACATTGGCAGGACTTTTGTAAATGGGCCTGAAAGGGTTAACACTAGTCTGAGTGCGATAAGCAGCACCCATAGTGGTGAAGACTTGGTGCAGGAGTCACAAAGGATCTTAACAAAGTTACACCTAGTCCTCCTAAGAGTCTCTGTAATACTGTACACTCTGCCCTTGTAACCTGTAAACACTGGCAGAGATGTGATCCATGAAATCTTTCTACCACAAGAAACTCTTTTAGTTAGACCAGCTGATGGGCTGTCCTCATCCCAGGCAGCACAAGTTTTGGAGAAACATTGAGGGTATTGGTGGCTCTTCTGCAAGGTGATGGCCTAATGGCGTTATCACTGGAATATTAATCCAGTGACACAGCCAATGTTCTGGTGCGTTGGGTTCAAATTCTGCAATTTTAAAAATCTGGTATTACAAACCTAATGGTGACCATGAAATCATTGTTGATTGTTGGGAAAACCCCAGCCAGGAGGGCACATGAGGAGTCTTTGGCAGGTAGGATCAAGGAAAATGCAAAAGCTTTCTATAGCTATATCAGGAATAAAAGAATGACTAGAGTAAAGTCAAAGACAGTAGTGAGAAGTTGTGCATGGAATCTGAAGAGATAGGAGAGGCGCTAACTGAATATGTTTCATTAATATTCACACTGGAAAAAGACAATGTTTTCAAGGTGAATACTGAGATACAGGCTATTAGACTAGGTTCATATGGTGGACGAGTTAGCAAGTTTGGAAAGTGTGAAAATAGATAAGTCTTCTGGGCCGGATGGGATTTATCCTAGGATTCTCTGGAAAGTCAGGGAGAAGATTGCAAGGCCTTTGGCTTTGATCTTTATATCAGCATTGTCTACAGAATGTTGCCAGAAGGCTGGAGGATAGCAAAAGTTGTTCCCATGTTCCAGGAGGGGAGTAGAGACAACCCTGGTAATTATAGACCAGTGAGCCTTACTTCAGTTGTGGGTAAAGTGTTAGAAAGGGTTATAAGAGATAAGATTTATAATCATCTATAAAGGAATAAGTTGATTAGGGATAGTAAACACAGTTTTGTGAAGGGTAGGTCATGCCTCACAAATCTTATTGAGTTATTTGAGATGGTGACCAAACAAGTGGATGAGGGTAAAGCGGTTGATGTGGTGTATATGTATTTCAGTAAGGTGTTTGATAAGGTTCCCCATGGTAGACTATTGCAGAAAATACAGAGGCATGGGATTGAGGGTGATTTAGGGATTTGAATCAGAAATTGGCTAGCTGTAAGAAGACAGAGGGTTGATGAGAAATGTTCACCCTGGAGTTCAGTTACAAGTAGGGTACTGCAAGGATTTGTTTTGGGACCACTGCTGTTTGTCATTTTTATAAATAACCTGGATGAGGGCGTAGAAGGATGGGCTAGTAAATTTGCGGATGACACTAAAGTCAGTGGAGTTGTGAATAGTGGTTAAGGATGTTACAGTTTATGGAGGGACATAGATAAGCTGCAGAGCTGGGCTGAGAGGTGGCAAATGGAATTTAATGTGGAAAGGTGTGAGGTGATTCACTTTGGAAGGAGTAACAGGAATACAGAGTACTGGGCTAGTAGTAAGATTCTTGGTAGTGTAGATGAGCAGAGAGATCTTGGTGTCCATGTACATAGATCCCTGAAAGTTGTCCCCCAGGTTGATAGGTTTGTTAAGAAGGTGTATGGTGTGTTAGGCTTTATTGGTAGACGGATTGAGTTTCTGAGCGATGAAGTCATGCTGCAGCTGTACAAAACTCTGGTCAGGCCACACTTGGAGTATTGTGTGCAGTTCTGATCACCGCATTATAGGAAGGATGTGGAAGCTTTGGAAAGGGTTTAGAGGAGATTTACTAGGATGTTGCCTGGCATGGAGGGTAGGTCTTATGAGGAAATGTTGAGGGAGTTGAGACTGTTTTCATTTGAGAGAAGCAGGTTAAGAGGTGGCTCAATCGAGACATATAAGATAATCAGAGGGTTAGATCGGGTGGACAGTGAGAGTCTTTTTCCTCGGATGGTGATGGCTAACACGAGGGGACATAGCTTCAAATTGAGGGGTGATAGATATAGGACAGGTGTCAGAGGTAGTTTCTTTACTGAGAGAGTAATAGGGGCACTGAACATACTGTCTGCAACAGTAGTAGACTCGCCAACTTTAACGGCATTTAAATGATCATTGGATAAACGTATTGATGAAAATGGAATAGTGCAGGTTAGATGGGCTTCAGATTGGTCCCACAGGACAGCGCAACTTTGAGGGCTGAAGGGCCTGTACTGTGTTGTAATGGTCTATGTTCTATCTGGGTCACTAATGTCTTTCAGGGAAGGAAACTGTTGTCTTTACCTGGTCTTGCCTACATGTGACTCCAGTCCCATAGCAATGATTAACTCTCTGGGCAATTAGGGATGGATAATTAGTGCAGGTATAGCCAGTGATGCCCTCATCCCATGAATGAAAAAAACAAAACTGCCAGCACGGACAACCTTTAACTATCCAACTTCAAACAGAAACCTGAATAGAAGACGGAGAAGAGGAAGGAAGGCCAATGAGAAAGATTGGAGAAAAGAAAGTAATATTTGGAAATGAGGGTCTTGTTTATTAGAACAGAAGAACAAAGACCTAGGAACAACAAGAGGCCACTCACCCCTTGAGCCTGCTCCGCCATTCAGTACCATCATGGCCAATCTCATCGGAGTTTCAACTCCACTTTCCTGCCCACTCCCTTTCACCAAATATTCCTCTCAGATTCACAAGGAAACCTTGAGCTGTAATTTTCACTGACCCCCAGGACCCCACCATGCCTATTTCACCCTCCCCCACCTCACCATCAGTGACTGCCATATTGGGCCTGATTGATCTCAAGCCTTTGGCTAACAGAATCCTTCAGACCACCCACCCCCCCCCCCCCCCCGCCCCCCCGCCTTCCACCTCCAATCCTTATCCATCCTCTCCCCACTAATTAGCTGTCAACCTGGCAGAGATTTGATTTGATTTAGTTTGATTTATTGTTGCCACATGTACCTAAGTACAGTGAAAAGTTTTGTTATGTGACCAGTATAGTCTGATCATAGCAAACAAGGATATGTTATGATAAGCACAGGGTGCTTTGACAGAAAGAGGCACACAGGGTTACAGCTGCACAGGAGCTGTGTGAAGCAAGATCAACTTTATTTGAAGTTAGTTCCATTCAACGGTCTGATAACGGCAGGGAAGAAGCTGTTCTTGAACCTGTTGATGCATGTTCAAGCTTCTGTATCTTCTGCCTAATGGAAGAAGTTATAGGAGAGCATTACCGGGATGGGAGGAGTCTTTGATGATGATGGAAGCCTTCCATGGCAACGAAAAGGGTTGTTCTAACTCTAGGCCTTGTTCAAACAAGGGCCTTCTATTGAGGAATCTTACTGGATTCACTGCTCGAGAGATAGCGATAGAAATCTAATTGAAGGCAACGTTCCCTCGAAGTTATATGGCTGTCTGGCCTCAGAGCTCCATATGGCAAATGATAAAATATAAGAGGGAACATGGATCACAGGAGTATCTCCAAATACTGGGAACTCCCAAAATGTGCAGAATCACTGCTTTGCCAAAATTAGGAGAAAGTGAGGACTGCAAATGCTGGAGATCAGAGTCGAGAATGTGGTGCTGGAAAAGAACAGCAAGTCAGGCAGCATCCGAGGAGCAGGATGCCCAAAATGTCCAAATTCGATTGGACACAGGAGTTTGTGTGAGGAATGAGTCAGGTGATTGGTTCCTCTTACCTTGACCACCCTGGAGATCAATGCTGATGGGTCAAATTCAGACTAGGAGTTTGTTCCCTCAATGTTCCCTCACTCCTGTTTGAAGACCAAACAGCAAATGCAGCCTTTCAAACTTGTTCAAGTATACAAATTCTGAAGAAGACTCACTCTAGTCTTGAAATGTTCACTCCATTTCTCTCTCCACAGATGCTGTCAGGATTGTTGAGTTTCTCCAGCAATCTCTGTTTCCACAGCATCTGTAGGACTTTGTTTTTCTCACTTTGAGTTTTAAACAATAGCTGGGATGTTAGCAATGACTCTGGATGGTTGCCTACACTAGTATAGACACTTTCATTCTATGTTCACTTAGAAATAACAAATTGCAGACAACACAACCTGAGACTGGGTCCTGAGTATTGTGAGAAATGAAGACTTTGTCATGCATCTTGTAGTTCACCACAAGAGGCTTCATGTGACGCACAGAGCACTCAGGAATTGGGTGGTTAGACCATGTTACAAAAGCTCCAGATTTCTCTTCTGAGTGACTGGAAAGTCGTGTTATGGTCCCAGTAATGAAATTATTCAACAAACTAGCCCTTTGTTATGAGCTGGCTTGATGGGCCATAATCTTTGGAATGATAGAAAGCATGAAAGAAAACAAAGGTAGGAAACTAAGTGGCAGGATTCCAGGGTTGAACTGAAATGCCAACAATAATTATCCTTATTATACAAACTTGAACAAAATAAACATAAGCAAATCTGCAAACTGTGACAGACAGGTATTATAGGTCTACCAACAGCACATAGACTACAGCGGTTCAAGAAGGCAGCTCACTCCCACCTTCTTAAGGGGCAACTAGGGATGGGCAATAAATGTTTTCCCCGGGTACAACAGAGTGTTACAAGGGGACATAAATTTAAGGTGAAGGGTGGAAGGTATAGGGGAGATGTCAGGGGTGGGTTCTTTACCCAGAGAGTGGTGGGGGCATGGAATGCGCTGCCCGTGGGAGTGGTAGAGTCAGATTCATTGGCGACCTTTAAGCGGCATTTGGATAGGTACATGGATGGGTGCTTAATCTAGGATAGAAGTTCGGCACAACATCGTGGGCCGAAGGGCCTGTTCTGTGCTGTATTGTTCTATGTTCTATGTTCTATGTCTATGTTCTAAGCCAGCAACACCCTCATCCCATGAGTGCTTGATTTTAAAGCATTTACGTGAAATATATAACACAGACTCTGACATTCAGCATCAATGTGATAAATCTGAGTTAACGGACATACTGTGACACACCATCCTACACTTTAACAGGTCAATGTGGTTAAAGCAGATCCCACACTGACATCAATGATAATATGGCTCATGAAATCTCTTTCAAGCCATCTCATTCAGAAAGGAATTCCAATCCTTCACTTTCAAATAGCTAGCACTGGTATTCATTCCAAGCTTCTCCGACTGCCTCTCCTCAATTATTGCTCAGGTCTCGATAAGCCAATTTCTTCTCCCGAGACTGAAAGTACTCTGAAGTGTCTTATTGCCAGCAAGATTCACTGAGCGGCCATTGAATTTCTCTCAGCTCAAATGTCTCCCGATTGCAACAAGCAAATAATGCTTGTGGGTTTCATTCACCCAATCTTAGTTGTAATGAATTATCAATGCTTTACAGGGCTTGTCTTTAGCCCCAGCTGGACAGAGCATCATTCCCTGGGGCACCTTCTGATTTCTAACTGCTTTGAATCTGCCGACAGCAACATTTGTTGTGCCTGGAACTATTGTATCTACTCCTGTCCTGTCCCAGCAACAAACCGCAACTGATCTCTCCCAGCAAGCACACACCCATTTAAACTGAAACCAGAGAACCTCCTAACTCTATGATGATACATCTTTTTCAACCTCCTCTTTCAGCTTGAGAGAATGTTTTTGAGTTAATTCAGCCCTACCCCTCCCTCTGGATTGCCATTACTGCAAGCTTGCAAACACCACTTCTCCAATCCACCTGCTCTTTTATAGCTCCATCCCTTCTGTTTCTATTAACAAAGCTTTCTGAAGTGCCATTTGTTTTAGGTGTTCTAGCAATCACTGTAGCCCAGCATTTATATTCTTAGCTTCCTAACTACTAACCCCTTAAAGCAACATGACCCCAAACTTTTAACAGCGCCAGATTTCAAAATACTTTCCTTACATTTAACCAGCTCTCCCATCTCTTTTTGTCCTGCTATCTCAATTTCTCTCTCTAATTCCACTTGACAACAGTTTCTTGCTTCAGCTCCATATGACCCACCCTCAAAGTTTGGATCATTCTAATAAGTCATGTGTCTGACTTTCCCGTGGGCTGGTCACTCACACTGGGACTGTTTTTCTCTGCAGCGCCGGAGGCTGGTGGTGACCTTTTATGGAGATTTATAAAATCACGAGGGATATGGATACGGTGAATACCAAAGATCTTTTCCCTCGGGGGTGGGTGAATTCAAAACAAGAGGGCATACTTTTAAGGTGAGAGGAGAAAGATTCAAAAGGGACCTGAGAGGCGACGTTTTCACACAGAGGATGGTTCGTGTGTGGAATGAACTGCCAGAGGAAGTGGTAGATGCAGATACAGTTATAATGTTTACAGAACATTTGGACATGTACATGGATAGGAAAGGTTTGGAGGGATATGGACCAAGTTTAGTTTGGGATTATGGGTCAACATGGACTGGTTGAACTGAAGGCTCTGTTTCTGTGCTGTATAACTATCATTCACATAACGGGGGTTTTGAATCTCCCTGCTTGATTTCCTGCTCAGCATATCAACCACATGCTCAGATCTCAAACTTGAATGCCACCAGAATATTAATTGAACTATTCTGGAATTCTTGGTTCAGAATCTTCTGCTGACAAACAACACCCACCATCTTCCTGCTCTTTGTGTAACACTGCAAATCAGGGAATGGCTGGCCTGTTCATCAGAAGAAGTTTCATATTAAGTTATTATACATGAGCTTTGGGACCAAAACAAAGCATGTGATAACCCATTCTGTGAATACCAGTCTTTTCCCTGCTGTAACTGGGTGCAGCAACCCAGCTTTCCCTCTTTCGACCTTTCCAATTTGAATTTCTTTTGTTCATTTTCTTATCTCTCTCTGTCTTTTGTGTGCTTAAATCTTTGTTTCTCTTTCCTCTCTGAATGTCTATCTTTCTCTGTCTTTGGCTTTCTGCATCCCTGTCTGTCTGTCTGTCTGTCTCCCTATCTTTGGGTTGTTTCTGTCTGTCTCTCTTTGTCTCTGTCTCTCTCACTCTTCCTGACTTTGTCCCTCTATTTCTCTTCTCTTTTCAGTCTTCTCCAGCTCACATTCTCAATCCACCTTCTCTCTCACTCTCTCTCTTTCTCTCTCTCACTATCTCTCTCTCTCTCCCTGTCTCTCTCTCTGTCTCCCCCCATCTCTCTCTCTCCCCATCTCTCTTCTCAGTCTCTCTCTCCCTCTCCACCTCTCTCTCTCTCTGTCTGTCTCTCTCTCTCTCTCTCTCTCTCTCTCTCTGTTTGTCTGTCTGTCTGTCTCTCTCTGTCTGTCTGTCTGTCTCTCTCTCTGCTTGGCATGTATTCTCAGTCTTGCTCTCATTTTGTGTTCCTTTCTCTGTCTCCCATCTCTTTTTGTCCTGCTATCTCAATTTCTCTCTCTAATTCCACTTGACAACAGTTTCTTGCTTCAGCTCCAATCGTTGCTGCTTCATCATTGACTAAAAGAAACCATTTATCTTGTACTGAACAATCACTGTGCCAGACGATTACAGACCAACTTGTATGATGCAGTGTTCCATTAGTAGCTGTCTCCATAAACAGTGGCTACAACTGGACTCAGATTTCAAACATTACAATTTAAAATACAGTTTATGGAAAACTAGAAACTTAAAAAATTGCCTTTATATTTCAACACCTACATTCAATGTCAAATTATCCAATTATTTGCACCACCGAGTTATTCAACATGATTAAAAACATGTTGCGATGTGGGAAGGTGGAACAGATATAAATTCTAGCTGGTCTTAAACAATATTAAGCAAGATGCGTGTGTGTGAACACATTTGAACCATTTTGATCTTTCCAAGACTAAAGATGCTTATTTTGTCTTTCACTCTTGGCACTCACTCGGCCAAACTTTTTAGCTACTGCCAATGATTCTAGGCTTCAAATTTATTTTGTAACTCTGTTCCTCAAAGTGTTTGTTGGCATCAGATCTATCTCTAGTAGCTGGTCTCTGTACATTCTGTAGTCCGTCATTACAGCCCATTTATACTGGAAATACTCTGGGGGGGTAACTCGTCTCCTGACTCCCCAAAGCCTGTCCAGGACAAAGCAGCCCCCGCTTGATTGGCCCCACATCCACAAACACCCACTCCCTCCCCCACCGATGCTCAGTAACAGCAGTGTGGACCATCCACAAGATGCACTGCAGAAACTCACCAAAGATCCTCAGGCAGCACCTTCCAAACCCACAAACACTCCCATCGAGAAGGACAAATGCAGCAGATACATGGGAACACCAGCGCCTCTAAGTTCCCCTCCAAGCCACTCACCATCCTGACTTGGAAATATATCACCGCTCCCGAGTGTCACTGCATAGACATCCTGGAATTCCCTCCCTGACAGCACCATGGATGTTGCTCATCCCCACAGCTTATCAAGGGCAAACTGTGAGGGGGGGGGAGGGGGGAAGGGGGCAATGTTGGGACAGGCGGCAATGTTGTCACGCCAGGACTGAATAAAGAAGTTAATCCCTGGCAGCAATAAGGCTGATTTCCCAGTGCATGACAGCGTTGAAACCCAAATGCCTAAGAGGGAAACCAGCAAGAATTGAGAGAAGAGTTGGGAGAGGAGACCCAAAGACATGGTCAACAAGGAAGGTTGGAGGAGACCAACGAAGATCCCAACTGCCAGCGCCCAAGGACTAAAACCTGTGAGAAATGGGGAGGGTGATGTTAAGTGGACAGCAATCCTGAAGTACACATCCCAGCAGAGAATCTGGCACTTTGCCCTGTTGCTGGTGAAGGTTGCTGGTGATTTCTGATCAAGGACTTATGCCCAAAATGTCAATTCTCCTGCTCATCGGATGCTGCCTGACCTGCTGTGCTTTTCCAGCACCACACTCTCGACTCTGATCTCCAGCATCTGCAGTCCCCACTTTCTCCTGGTGAAGGGTACAGCAGAGGTTGGGCAGAGGGCTGGTGGAGATGGGAGCGGGCAAGATATGTTGTGCCCACATCTGAGTGTGCAGCTTTGTTGGGCCCTCTGTTCTATGTCTATCAGATTGTATGACGTGTTGATTTTTATGATGGTGGGGAATATCCTCCCATCCTCCACCTCCAACCAAAAAGGGGGTCAATACCTGTGGTCAGTAGTAGGCTCGCCGATGTTAAGGGCATTTAAATGGGCATTGGACATATATATGGATAACAATGGAAGGGTGTAGGTTAAGGGCAGCACAGTGGCTCAGTGGTTAGCACTGCTGCCTCACAGCACCAGGGACCTAGGTTTGATTCCAGCTTCAGGTGACTGTCTGTGTGGAGTTTGTACATTCTCCCCGTGTCTGTGTGGGTTTCCTCTGGGTGCTCTGGTTTCCTCCCACAATCCAAACGATGTGCTGGTCAGGTGAATTAGCCATGGGAAATTGCCCATAGTGTTAGGTGCATTAGTCGGGGGTAAATGTAGGATAGGGAAATGGGTCTGGGTGGGTTAATCTTTGGAGGGGTTGGCGTGGACTTGTTGGGCAAAAGGGCCTGTTTCCATACTGTAGGGAATCGAATCGGATTCATTTCACACATTGGCTCAATATCGAGGGCTGAAGGGCCTGTACTGTGCTGTAACACCCGCCTCATTCCTGAAGAAGGGCTTATGCCTGAAACGTCGATTCTCCTGCTCCTCGGATGCTGCCTGACCTGCTGCACTTTTCCAGCACCACACTTTTCAACTCTGGTCTCCAGCATCTGCAGTCCTCACTTTCTCCCTGTAACATTCTATGTTCTACCTCGGCTGCCCCACAGTGACAATCCACTGGGAGTGTCATGAATTAGATTTGATTTATTACTGTCACGTGTACCTAGGTACTGTTGAAAAGTTTTGTTTTGCATGCAGTAAAGACAGATCATGCCATACAAAGATCAGAAGGTGATAGAACAGGGCGAGGAATACAAACTTACACAAAATGGTACAAAAAGTGAAATCAATATTAGCTTTGAAATTAGAGAGGTCCATTCAGCAGTTCAATAACAGCAGGAAGAAGCTGTTCTTGAACCTGTTGGATCGTGCGATTAAGCTTTTGTATCTTCTATCAATGGCAGAGATTGGAAGAGATTATAACTTGGTGGGGAGGGGATGGGGAGGGCGGGGGGGGAGGGGGGGAGGGGTCTTTGATATCTTCCTGAGGCAGCGGAAAGTGTAGACTGTGTTAATGGATGGAAGAATAAGGATGAAGCCTTTCAGGACTGAGATGATGAAGAATGTCTTCACTCAGAGAGCTGTGAACCTGTGGAAGTCTCTCCCACAGGAAGCTGTTGGGGGCCAGTTCATTAGATCGATTCAAGAGGGAGGTGGACGTGGTCCTTGGGACTGAAGGGGTCAAGGGGGATTGGGAGAGGGTGGGAATGCTTCACTGATCACATTGAATGGTGGCACAGGTTCGAAGGACTGCATGGCCTACTCCTGCACCCATTTACTCTGCTTCTTAGGTTGGTTTGTGTGATAGACCGGGCTGTGTTCACAACTCTCTGTAGTTTCATATGATCCTGGGCAGAGCAGTTGCCGTGATGCACCTGGAGGGAATGCTTTCTTTGGTGGAGAGTAGTATTTCCAGCAGCTCTGTCATCCTGGGTGTGCTAGGAGAGAGGAATGGCCAATACCAGGAGGACAAGCAACCATAGTGACTGTTGCACAGCTTATAAACAGCAGCCCAAATTCATTCATCAGCAGAACCTCCACTATTTACTAGGGCATCGTAGAGGCAAAACCGTTCCGTCCCCACACCCATTTCAACACAGAATAATGATAACTCTCCTGCTGACTAATGTAGGACTTACTGAACATCTATTACATTCTTGCAGTCCAATATTCCTCCACTTGGAGCAGGCAGTATGAATGATTTAAAAACGTTATCAACTTTTCATGAGAATCAAGAATGCATTCGTTTATTTTAAACAGCATGAAAATGTCGCAACTGGCAGACAGAATCAGAGTGAGGCCACTGTCCTTACGGTAAATATAAGTCAGCTTCAGCTCAGTTTCTACCAGAATCACAGGAATTGGGAGCTGGAACACAGACTGAGGTCCACCAAATTCATACAACAATTCTGTTAGTCACACAACACAGTAAGACTGGACTATGACTATGACTATGTCATATGACTATGACACGAGTCATAGTGAACAATCTCTATGAATGAGTCCACCATAGGCAAACCCCAATGCTGTTCACCAAATGGCGAGTCTCAAATTATTAATGTCCAGCAACCTGAAAAAAAGTCTATCCCCAGGATATAATCATGAAGAGAGAGCCTTCCTCTGGATTAAGGTTGATCTTGGGCAGGCTCTGATCACAGTTAATGTCAGAGAGATTTTACAGTATGGAAGAAGGCTCTTCAGTCAATCATTTTTACCCTGGTCATCAAACTTTCATCTCCTCTAATGTCATTTTCCTGCATTCGGCCTGTAATTCTGTACATTACGGTGTTCGAGCATCTAAATAGCCTTTAAATATCTTGAGGGTTCCAGCCTCTACCAGTCTTTAGGCCTGAGTTCCAGATTCCCAACACCCTCGGGACTAATGGTGTTTTCTGCAAATCTCCTCTAACCCTCCTGCTCCTCATCTTAAAACTGTTTTCACCTGGTTTTTCACCCCTCTATGAAGGGGAAACTTTTCCCTCCGTCTATCATGTGCCCCTCAGAACTCAGGGTACACCTTGGTCAGATATCCCTCTCATCCTTCTCTGCTCCAAACCTATCTGGTCTCCCTTCATTGCTGAATCACACCCACCCGGGCAACATCCTGATGAAACAAACAGCGAGATTGCTGGAGAAACTCAGCGAGTTTGGCAGCATCTGGGCAGACAGAAAGCATTGTGGTGAATCTCCTCTGCACTCCCGCAATGCAGTCACATCCTTCCTGTCGCGCAGTGACCAGAACTGCAGGCAATTCTCCAATTGTGACCTCAATGATGTTACGTGCCCACACTGACTGAAGTCAGTATCTCCTCCTCGATCTCTCCCTTCACCTAAGGCAGATCAAATGCACAGCAATCATTTCTCTCTATTGAGAGAACAGCCCCGTAGTCTGGTAGGACAATGGTGGTTTTACTCTTCAATGTTACAAACAGTTCCATCATAACCATCTGCATCCAGTTTTCTAGAACCAACATCCTTTCCCTTTGATAGGTACAAAAACGATTTTGGAGAAAATAAAAGATTTGTAAAGTGACTATAAACATGGCCCTATTGTTAGAGTATGTTTCTGCGATACAGGTTGGGATGTATGTCAGGAGTATGACCTTATTAAACAGTGGGACATCTCAGAGTGACTGCTTGTCATCTATTGCTGCTTTTCTTGGAATCCCAACAGTGCAGGCCATTTGGCCCATCGAGTCTGCACTGTCCCTCTGAAGAACATGCCACCCAGACCTACCCCATCCTTGTATTTCTCATGGTTAATCCACATGTACATCCCTGGACACTACAGGACAATTTAACAAGGCTAATCCACCTAACCTGCACATATTTGGACTGTGGGAGGAAACACAAACACTCATAGGAAACCCATGCAGACATGGGGAGAATGTGCAAACTTCCCACAGACAGTTGCCTGAGGATGGAATCAAACCCAGGTCCCTGGCGTTCTGAGGCAGCAGTGCTAGCCATTGAGCCACAGTGCCACCCCTTTTGTCCCTCTCCAGTTCAATTCCTACCTCCCTAGTCCATCCACTCTCCCTTGTGTTGTTGAGCTGCCTGCTTACAATTGCAGACATTAATACATAAACCGAGATTAGTACTATCAAGGTATTTAAGTGCAGATTCACTGAGATGATAGCCAGCATGAAGCAATTTAGTTCTGATGGAAATTTTTTTTGAAAAAAAGCTAATGCTGTGAGACCTGAAGAATGGACAGTGAAAGAAGGGGGAGACAGGGAGGCTCAGAGTGTTTGAAATGGTAAATAATGAAAGGTTATTTCTACCAGCTATCAACAATGGGAGATAAACAATCTCGAGAAGGAACTCTTTAAAGCAAAGCAATATTACAAAATAGAAACCATTATCATTAATAGTTGGAGAGACAGACAGTCTCGGAATTTATCACTGACTTGAATAAACACATGAAAAGGCAAAGCATTTAGGGTTCATTATGAATCATTCCTCAGTTGTGAGCCACCGCCATCATTGGCTGGGTCAGTATTCGTTACTAATTGCCCCTTGAGAAGGGTGGGGGTGAGCTGCCTTCTTGCAGTCCACGTGCTGTAGGTAGACCCACAGTGCTGCGAGGGAGGGAACTCCACAGCCATAGAACCAAAGGTGAATGGCAAGACCTGGAGAAAGGTTCAGATGTCAGTCAAGCGAGCCGGTACTGGAATAGGCTCAATGGGTCATTCTGTGCCAGGATTTGTAGGAAGAACATTGAAGCAGAGACCATTCCAGAGAATGTAAACAAGGAAAGGCAATGGCCTGGTGGAAGATTAGTCTAGAGATCCGGGTAATGTTCTGGGGAGCCAGGTTCAAATCCAGCCATGGAGATGGTGGAATTTGAATTCAATAAAAAAATCTGGAATTAAGTCTAACGATGACAAAGAATCTATCCCCAGTTACTGGGGGACAAAAACCCCAGCTGGGCCACTAATGTCCTTTAGGGAATGAAACTTCCACCCATACCTGGTGTGGCCTACATGGCACATGGTGATGTGATTCATTTCGAACTGTGCTCTGGAAAAGTTTGGAATAAATGCTCGCCCTAGACAGTGACACCCTCATCCTGTTAATGAATAATTGCTTTAAAAGCATCGCAGGTGGGAGGGAGAGCAGCGGGACTGGAGGAAAGCAAATGAAGACTTTCCTGGTTAAATAGCCCCTTATGGACGTGACAAACCAGAGATGATGGCATGCCCGCTCCTGTTTCTATAACTCCGATGGTCATCAATCTGCTTTCAATCTTCTAACATTGTTAATTATTTTGAAAACCAATTACAGACTCTGGAAGCTGAACTGTCACAATGAAGGACCATGTGATTGACACATAGCAGAAAGCTGACCATATCAAGTAGGGGTTGTCTTTAATCAGCACAGTCAGTGTCTTGTCCATCGCAGGGAGATCATTCAGAAGTTACAGTATCAGACATTTGCAATATTTTCTGACCAAGACAGTGTCAAAATCCAACAATATTGAGAATAATTGCTTGGACTTACACAAACTATCTATGGGAAACAGGAAGTTAAAGCTTTTCATCAGCAGAATGAAGACAAAGAAACAGATTGATACAGCATGAGAGGACGCTGCTGATTGGTTGGATCATCGTTGGCCTGGAGATGCAGCAGTTCACAACCAATCTTAAATCCCAAAGCAGGCAGATGGATTCTGATTGGTCAAGGTTTCGCCAAGACAATGTAGTAGTGGTTGGCAATCTTCAAGGCCCCTTTCTCTCTGTGAGCACGAAAGGTACAATGGGGGTACAAATCCCTTTGGCCTCCATAAAACATTAAAGGAAAAGCCACCACAGTCCCAGGGGGCCATAGGGCTGCTCTCTCACAAGAGACTTTTGTTCCTGGAGCATCCGAGGTTGAGGGGTGACCTCATAGAGGTTTATAAAATCATGAGGGGCATGGAGAGGGTGAATGGCAGGTGTCTTTCCCTTAGGGTTGGGGACGGCAAACACGAGGGGACACAACTTTAAAGTGAGGGGTGATAGATATACGATAGATGTCAGAGGTAGTTTCTTTACTCAGAGAGTAGTAAGGATATGGAATGCTTTCCCTGCAATGGTAGTAGATTCACCAAGTTTAAGTGTATTTAAGTCGTCATTGGGCAGGCAAATGGACGTACATGGAATAGTGTAGGTGGGATGGGCTTCAGATTAGTATGACAGGGTGGCGCAACATCGAGGGCCAAAGCGCCTGTACTGCGCTGTAATGTTCTATGTTCTATGTAAGGGGCATATTTAAAAGGTGAAAGGAGGAAGATTTGAAAATGAGTTGAGAGGCAACAATTTTATGCAGAGAGTGGCTGGTGTATGGCGTGAACTGGCAGAGGAAATGGAGGATGCAAATGCAGTTACAACATTTAAAAGACATTTGGATAATTACATGAATAGGAAAGGGTTGGAGGAATATGGACCAGGAACAGGCAGGTGGGACTAGTTTAGTTTAGGAACATGGTTAGCATGAGCTGGTTGGGCCGAAGGGTCTGTTTCCAAGCTGTATGACTCTATGATTGGTGGTGCCTTATCCTGAGGGTCACCACACATCAGGCCAGGGGAAAGGTTGAGATGGAGAAAAATGTACAGTAACCTCAGCCAGTACAGGCTGTTGGCATCATTCTGTATTGCATTAATCTTCAATTTTTTTTACCAGGAGCGAATGCTGTGAGCTGTCTAATGATCTTAAATTAGTTTCTGGGGTAATTTTTAGCACAGTCTGGAAGATTCAATCAATTATTTCTAATAGCAGACTAGCAGCTCATGGTGAGTAAACATGGGATTGCAACATGATGGTATAATTCGATAAACATTTGTACATCTCTCTGACTTCTCAATGCAGAGGCAACGAGGGGGTTTCTAAGATGGGACTGTGGAGAAGGTGAGGCGATCTTTGAAATATCATCTGACTGTTCTCTGGCATTGCTACAGAAAAATAGCTTTCAGTTCAGTAATTACTTTGAGATTGCATCTGACACCTTGCATTTGACAGGTTCCCATGAAATGGAGGAGCTGTGGCCTTGGTAATGGGATGGCATGGCCTCTGATAGCCCCGAAGAACCTTGCAGAGCACAGCAAACAGCTTCCTGCAATTCACTGGGAGAGTGACGATACAGCGGATCGAGAAAATAAACCATTGTGGGTATTCCAGTCCTTCTGCTATCAGAAGGATGTTGTGAAACTTCAAAGGGTTCAGAAGAGAGTTACAAGGATGTTGCCAGGGTTGAAGGGTTTGAGCGACAGGGAGAGGCTGAACAGGCTGGGGCTGTCTTCCCTGGAGCGTCAGAGGCTGCGGGATGACCTTACAGAATCATGAGGGGCATGGATAGGATAAATAGTCAAAGTCTTTTCCCTGGGGTGGGGAGTCCAGAACTAGAGGGCATAGGTTTAGGGTGAGAGGGGAAAGATATAAAAGGGACCTAACAGGCAATTTTTTTTCACGCAGAGGATGGTACGTGTTTGGAATGGGCTGCCAGAGGAAGTAGTGGAGGCTGGTACAATTACAGCATTTAAAAGGGTATATGAATAGGAAGGGTTTAGAGGGGTATGGGCCAGGTGCTGGCCAATGGGACTAGATTAATTTAGGATATCTGGTCAGCATGGACGAGTTGGACCAAAGGGTCTGATTCTGTGCTGTACATCTTTATGATTCTATGACAAGCAACAAAACCTTTACCAATCATGTCAGTGACAGCACTCTGCAACAGAATCTAAATAATGCGACCTGCCCTTGAACAGAAGCTTGGTAATGATATAAGGGTTTAAGGTTGATGCATATTCAACTGGTTCATTGATAGTGCTGTTTGTTCAATCAGTCCTTTGTGTAATTTGATAGCTTTCCAGATCACTGGTGACCGAGGAATACAGAGGGAGGCCATTGGCCCTTTCAGCTCATATTGTCTTCAGTTTGGTCATCACTGCTCTGTATTTTATCTCCATTCATCAACCTTGATGTGGTGACCCCTTGAGTCCCTTGTCCCATAAGTTCTAATATATTTGTCCGGATAGAATTGGGAGAAATTTCTTCAACCAGGGAATGATGGGAATATCCAGTTTGCTCCAGAAGATTTTGTTGGCGTGAATATGAGGTGTATTTCAGGGAAATTTCGACAAACAAATGGGTTAGAGAAATAGAGAGTTGCTAACAGGGTTGAGGAAAGATGGGCGGGGACTCAAGTGAAGTGCGAAGGCTAGCCTGGATTTGTTGGGCCAAATGGCCAGTTTCAGTGCTGTATATCCTAATATTTATCAAATAAACAAATATCTAATAACCTCTGAAATGAAACAAAGAACTGTGGGTGCTGGAAGATCTGAAACAAAACCAGAAATTGCTGGAGAAACTCAGCAGGTCTGGCAGCATCTGAGGAGAGAGAAACAGAGTTAACATTTTGGGTCCAAGTGTCACTGCATTCAAAAAGTTAACTCTGTTTCTCTCCCCACAGATGCTGCCAGACCTGCTGAGTTTCTCCAGCACTTTATGTCTCTTTTCAACCAACTTCTATCAGGCCCCAGTCTCGATAGTTTCTTGACGGGGCGAGGGAACGATGAAGTTGCTGATTTCACTCACCTTTCTGGGCTTCCTGGTATCCCTCGGAACCATCCAGTGATAATTCCAAAGGAAACCTCTTTGCTTTGGACTCCCGCCTCACCAGAGGGAATATCCCGGGAAGTTTCATTGTCACCGGGTGTCTGGAAGCAGGAATTCCACCCAATGAGAGCTCAAGTTTAACAACACTACTTTGAAATAAATGTTCAACAAATATGTTCTAGTTTTACCTGCAGCTAATGCACTGGGTGATGGTGGTATTATTGCTAATGGGACCACTAATCCAAGCTAACTAATAATGCTTGGTAACAGGGTTACAATCCCACCACAGGACCTGATTAATTTAAATGCAATTCACAAGTCTGGGTAATGAACCTAGTCTTTCTAATGGTAGCCAAAACTGTCATAAGTTTTTGTGAAAGCCCATCTGGGTCACTCATGTCCTTTAGGGAAGGAAATCTGGCCTACACGTGACTCCACACTGACAGCAACCCGGCTAACTGTTAACTGCCCTCTGAAATGGTACACAAGACACATGGTTCAAGGGCAAAAATCACACAACACCAGGTTATAGTCCAACAGGTTTAAATGGAAGCACTAGCTTTCAGAGCACTGCTCCCCCAGTCCAACACAGGCACCGCCAAACCATGGTTCAAGGCCAGGCTTTTTTATTCACTCAAGGGATGTGGGCATCACTGGCTAGGCCAGCATTTATTGCACATCCCTAGTTGACCCCTTGAGAAGGTGGGGGTGAGCTGCATTATTTAACTGCAACAGTCCATGTGCTATAGGTGGACCTTCAATGCCCTTAGAGAAGGAAATCAGGATTTAACCAAGAGACAGTGAAGGAACGGCGATATATTTTCACGTCAGGATGGTGAGGGGCTTGCAGGGGGTGGTGTTCCCATGTATCTGCTGCCCTTGTCCTTCTAGATGGTAAAGGTGATGGGTTTGGAAGGTGCTGCCTGAGGATCTTTAGTGAATTTACGCAGTGCATCTTGTAGACAGTACACTCTGCTGTTCCTGAGGTGATGGAGGGAGTGGATATTCGTGGATGTGGTCCTAATCAAGCAGGCTGCATTATCCTGGATGGTGTCAAGTTTCTTGAGTGTTGTTGGAGCTGCCCCCATCCAGGTGTTCAATTTCTGGAGGAAAATGTGACTACACAGGAGTAAGAGTACAATGTCTGGGACTGTAGATGGTACACGGAAACCAAATCAGCAGCTTTAAAAGTAAGACACACTCAAAATCCAATAGTAACTTAGATAACACCAGTTTTGGATCTTCTAGCATTTAAGTATTTATTCCTTCTCAGAAGTGGGTCAGAAGTTAGGAATTATCTTTACAACAAACTATTCTAGGCCAGCCCCTTTCATCAGCGCTGAAAATGTGTTGCTGGAAAAGCGCAGCAGGTCAGGCAGCATCCAAGGAGCAGGAGAATCGACCCTCCTTTGATGCTGCCTGACCTGCTGCGCTTCTCCAGCAACACATTTTTCAGCTCTGATCTCCAGCATCTGCAGTCCTCACTTACTTCCAGCCACTTTCATCAGTAATGCCTCACAAATAGATGATCAGTTCAAAAACAGAAATTGCTAGAGAAACTCAGCAGGTTTGGAAGCATCTGTGAAGAAACACTGGACCTGAAACATTGTCTCTGTTTCTCTGCCTCCCAGACCTGCTGAGTTTCTCCAGTACTTTCTGCTTTTGTTTCAGATTCCCAGCATTCACAGTTGTTAGCTTGATGATTGGATGATCTGGTCACCCTGCACTCGATGACATTGACTGAATGATGACCTTAAGCAATTACTCTGCTCTTCAGAATACTGGCCGAGGGGTGTTAATACCCACCCAGCAGAGCACATTGAGCCTCCAGTTAACAGTGAAAGATTAATTTTGTAATTTTTGCTTTACGAATTTTCATGGTACCTCAGTTTCCTTCTCACTTGTCCTTTTGAAATAGCCAGCATTGGAAGAAACCCTGCAATACTCATGGCACCCTTTGAATTCTCCAGTGAAGCTAAGCATTAACGTGGCTGATTTGTATTTGAAAGATGAGGATTTATGCAGCCAAAAAAAATGTAATGAAATGTCACACCTGCCAATTCCCATTGTTATCAGGGAGTGCGGAGGAAATTACTCATAGACTGATTCCAAGCATACAGTGCAATGCAGGATCACAACGGTGCTAAATACAACCTGGCCAACAAATTAACGCTACTTATTACAAGAATAACAGATACCCTGAAGTGATTTCAAAAGTGTAATTGAATTGTTACCTCTAGACGATTGTTATTAGCTGTTCAATCTCAGCTCTGATCTAATACACACAGCCTCAGGTCACTAACCAGAGATTCGAGATTCTACGTCGATCTCCTCTGGAGATGACCTTCTCTCCCGGAAGCAATTCCAAAATATCTGGACTGTCCCCTCAAAATCTTGAACAATTTCCTTCTATATTTGAGATTATTTAGCACTGAATGTTGGATGGCAATTAACCATGCAATCCCTACAGCAGAGAAACAGGCCATTCAGCCCATCAAATCCACAGTGATCCTCTGAAGAGCATCCCGTTCAGAACTACCTGTTTACCCTATTCCTTTAACCCTGCAATACCCATGGCTAACCCACCTAGCCTGCACATCCCTGAACACTATGATCAAATTACTACACCCAAACCACTCTAACCTTTGGACTGTGGGAGGAAACCGGAGCACCCAGAGGAAACCTACAATGGGAGAATGTGCAAACCCCACACAGACAGTCACCCGAGGATGGAATCGAACCAGGATCCCTGGCGCTGGGAGGCAGCAGTGCTAACCACCGTGTCTCCCCATGTGGAGTGTAATTCTCTCCTCACTTGACTCCCCTCTTTTTAACATTAGGCAGCTCCAACCAGAAGCAGAGCATGAACTGATTTAACCCAGATGTAATTCCTCCCCACCTCCATCTTAAAGGTGAAACCCTTAATTTTAATCAGGGCCTCACCGCAGTTTGATATTCCCTCATGAAAAGGAGCATCCTCTCAGCGTCTACCTACGCAGCTCCTTCGGAATCTTGCTCTTGTTGAGTAACCACACTCTGCATCCAAAAGATTAAGGCCATTGTGTTAAGAGCACCCCTCACTCAAACCCTTCTCCCTCCTGCCATCCGGCAGAAGATACCAGAGCACACGGTCTCTCACGACCAGACTCTGCAACAGTTTCATCCCCCAGGCCATCAGGCTCCTTAACACAGTATGGTCGAACTCTTGCCCATCTGAAATTCTCTGCATGACTTCAAATTGATGCTGGAAAAATGTCTATTGTTTATCATTCTTCCATGACACTGTAACTTGCGTGTTTCACATTCCTTATGTACTTTATGCCGTGTAGTTTGTGCTGTCCATGGAGCACCCTCAGTCTGGAGGAAGACTGCCCTGTTTTACTGGATCCGTTGTATGTGGCAGAGAAGACAAATAAAAAGCCATTCTACTCTACCCTCCTTCTGTAAGTCCAAAGAATGTCAGCTCCATCTTCTCAATACTTCCTCCAGAGCCAATGCCTGATCCCAGGAATAAGTCGAGTGAACTTTGCCTGAACTGTTATCAATGCAAGATTGTATTTGTACAAGTTAACTATGTCCAGTCTCAGTAATAACAAAAACAGAAATTGCTGGAAAAGCTCAGCAGGTCTGGCATCATCTGTGGAGAGAAGTCAGAGTTAGCATTTCAAGATCCAGTGACCCTTCCTGGGATCGCAATGACTCAGCAATGTCTCAGCAATGTCTGTCTCAGCAATTTCTCAGCAATGTCTGTCTTAGCAATGACTCAGCAATATCTCAGCAATGACTCAACAATGTCTCAGCAATTCTCAGCAATGTCTCAGCAATGACTGTCTCAGTAATGATTCAGCAATGACTCAGCAATATCTCAGTAATTAGTCAACAAAGTCTGTCTCAGCAATGTCTGTCTCAGCAATGTCTGTCTCAGCAATTCTCAGCAATATCTCAGCAATGTCTGTCTCAAGAATATCTCAGCAATGTCTCAGCAATTCTCAGCAATGTTCAAAGTTTGTACGAAGATTTGTAGCTCGGGTGCTCGTTGTTGTGGTTCTGTTCACCGAGCTGGGAATTTGTGTTGCAGACGTTTCGTCCCCTGTCTAGGTGACAACCTCAGTTCTTGGGAGCCTCCTGTGAAGCGCTTCTGTGACGTTTCCTCTGGTATTTATAGTGGTTTGAATCTGCCGCTTCCAGTTGTCAGTTCCAGCTGTCCGTTGCAGTGATCGGTATATTGGGTCCAGGTCGATGTGCTTGTTGATTGAATCTGTGGATGAGTGCCATGCCTCTAGGAATTCCCTGGCTGTTCTCTGTTTGGCTTGTCCTATAATAGTAGTGTTGTCCCAGTCGAACTCATGTTGCTTGTCATCTGAGTGTGTGGCTACTAAGGATAGCTGATCGTGTCGTTTCGGGGCTAGTTGGTGTTCATGGATGCGGATCGTTAGCTGTCTTCCTGTTTGTCCTATGTAGTGTTTTGTGCAGTCCTTGCATGGGATTTTATACACTACATTGGTTTTGCTCATGCTGGGTATCGGGTCCTTTGTCCTGGTGAGTTGTTGTCTGAGAGTGGCTGTTGGTTTGTGTGCTGTTATGAGTCCTAGTGGTCGCAGTAGTCTGGCTGTCAGTTCGGAAATGCTCTTGATGTATGGTAGTGTGGCTAGTACTTTGGGTTGTGGCATGTCCTTATTCCGTTGTCTTTTCCTTAGGCATCTGTTGATGGAATTGCGCGGGTATCTGTTTTTGGCGAATACATTGTATAGGTGTTCTTTTTCCTCTTTTTGCAGTTCTGGTGTACTGCAGTGTGTTGTGGACATTTTGAATAGTGTCTTGATGCAACTTCTTTTGTGTGTGTTGGGGTGGTTGCTTTTGTAGTTCAGGACTTGGTCTGTGTGTGAGGCTTTCCTGTAAACCTTTGTGGTGAATTCTTCATTTGGTGTTCTCTGTACATCACATCTAGGAATGGGTCAGATATGTAGATGATACCTTTGTAATCATTAAAAGTACAGAAATAGAGAACACACACTGGATCATCAACCCCACACTCACAGGAATCTGATTCACTAGAGAGGAAGAAAAGGACAACCAACTCCCATTCCTAGACGTGATAGTACAGAGAACACCGAACGGAGAATTCACCACAAAGGTATACAGGAAAGCCACACACACAGACCAAGTCCTGAACTATGAAAGCAACCACCCCAACACACACAAAAGAAGTTGTATCAACACACTGTTCAAAAGGGCCACAACACACTGCAGTACACCAGAACTGCAAAAAGAGGAAGAGGAACACCTATACAATGTATTCGCCAAAAACGGATACCCCCGCAATTTCATCAACAGATGCCTAAGGGAAAGACAACGGAATAAGGACATGCCACAACCCAAAGGACTAGCCACACTACCATACATCAAGAGCATTTCCGAACTGACAGCCAGACTACTGCGACCACTAGGACTCATAACAGCACACAAACCAACAGCCACGCTCAGACAACAACTCACCAGAACGAAGGACCCGATACCCAGCATGAGCAAAACCAATGTAGTGTATAAAATCCCATGCAAGGACTGCACAAAACACTACATAGGACAAACGGGAAGACAGCTAACGATCTGCATCCATGAACACCAACTAGCCACGAAACGACATGACCAGCTATCCTTAGTAGCCACACACTCAGATGACAAGCAACATGAGTTCGACTGGGACAACACTACTATTATAGGACAAGCCAAACAGAGAACAGCCAGGGAATTCCTAGAGGCATGGTACTCATCCACAGATTCAATCAATAAGCACATCGATCTGGACCCAATATACCGACCACTGCAGCGGACAGATGGAACTGACAACCGGAAGCGGCAGATTCAAACCACTATAAATACTGGAGGAAAGATCACAGAAGCGCTTCACAGGAGGTTCCCAAGCACTGAGGATGTCACCTAGACAGGGGACGAAATGTCTGCAACACAAATTCACAGCTCGGCGAACAGAACCACAACATCTCAGCAATGTCTGTCTCAGCAATGACTCAGCAATGTCTGTCTCAGCAAGTCTCAGCATGGTATGTCTCAGCAATGACTCAGCAATGTCTGACTCAGAGATGACTCAGCAATGTCTGACTCAGCAACGACTGGGCAATGTCTGACTCAGCAATGTCTCAGCAATGTCTGTCTCAGCAATGACTCAGCAATGTCTGATTCAGCAATGACTCAGCAATGTCTGACTCAGCAATGACTCAGCAATGTGTGACTCAGCAATGTCTCAGCAATGTCTGTCTCAGCAATGACTCAGCAATGTCTGATTCAGTAATGACTCAGCAATGTCTGTCTCAGCAATGTCTCAGCAATGTCTGTCTCAGCAATGACTCAGCAATGTCTGTCTCAGCAATGTCTGTTTCAGCAATGACTCAGCAATGTCTGTTTCAGCAATGTCTGACTCAGCAATGACACAGCAATGACACAGCAATGTCTGTCTCAGCAATTCTCAGCAATGTCTGACTCAGCAATGACTCATCAATGTCTGTCTCAGCAATGACTCAGCAAAGACTCAGCAATGTCTGACTCAGAAATGACTCAGCAATGTCTGACTCAGCAATGACTCAGCAATGTCTGACTCAGCAATGTCTCAGCAATGACTCAGCAATGTCTGACTCAGCAATGACTCAGCAATGTCTGACTCAGCAATGTCTGTCTCAGCAATGACTCAGCAATGTCTGACTCAGCAATGTCTGTCTCATCAATGACTCAGCAATGTCTGACTCAGCAATGTCTCAGCAATGTCTGTCTCAGCAATGACTCAGCAATGTCTGTCTCAGCAATGTCTCAGCAATTCTCAGCAATGCCTGACTCAGCAATTCTCAGCAATGTCTGTCTCAGCAATTTGTAGCAAAGTCTGTCTCAGCAATTACACAGCAATGTCTGTCTCAGCAATGTCTGCCTCAGCAATTCTCAGCAATGTCTCAGCAATGTCTATCCGCAGTGACTCAGCAATGTCTGTCTCATCAATGTCTCAGCAATGCCTGTCTCAGCAATTCTCAGCAATGTCTCAGCAGTGTCTGACTCAGCAATGACTCAGCAATGTCTGTCTCAGCAATTCTCAGCAATTCTCAGCAATGACTCAGTAATTTCTCAGCAATTCTCAGCAATGTCTGTCTCAGCAATGACTCAGCAATGTCTGTCTCAGCAATTCTCAGCAATGTTTCAGCCGTGTCTGTCTTAGCAATTCTCAGCAATGTCTGTCTCAGCAATGACTCAGCAATGTCTGTCTCAGCAATGTCTCAGCAATGACTCAGCAATGCTCTGTACAGTTGTACCAAGACCTTCTTATTTGTGTTTTCCAACCTGGACAAAGGGAGTTTAAATTCTTATCTTTTTCAATTCTGTCCCCGGGTGACAGTCTGTACAGAGTGTGCACATTCTCTCCGTGTCTGTGTGGGTTACTTCCGGGTGCTCTGATTGCCTCCCACAGTCTAAAGATTTGCAGGTTAGGATGGATTGGCCATGGGAAATTGTCCCGTAATGTCCAGGGATGTGCAGCCTGAATGGGTTAGCCATGGGAAGTGTGGGTTTACGAGGATAGGATGGAATGCTCTTCAACTGATCATTGCAGACTGGAGGCCGAATGATCTGTTTCCATTCTGTAGGGATTCTATGATTCTGTAACCACTGTGCAATAAAATTCCAGCATTCTCCTTGCCTTCCTAATATTTTCACAGACTGATCATGTTTCAATGACATGAGGAAAAATAAGTCTTTAGAACATGTTGCAAGCTGAACAGTTTGAGGGTTTACAGAAATGAGTACTATCCAATAAATGGTTAATTTATAATTACCACTGAAGGCATCAAATGGATTTTCAGGCAAGACAAGTATCAACTACAGTAATTAAAAATGGGTCAGAAAACTGCACAAATTATGTTAAAATTCATGCTGTCCACAGTCCACAAATGCTTCAGTTATTGAGGATAAATTGAACAAAGAAATAGTTTCGGGACATTATTTTAAGCTGTTAAATTTATAAACTAAGTCAATACTTCTTACAGTGATGATTGGGGTGAAAATACTCAGTCACATTGAGAAACATCTCCTCCTTCCACCTCCAGATATTGAGTCTAGTGGAGGAAGATGGATTGGAGGAGAGGGGACATAGGATGAAAAACGGGATTGTAATCAAACAAAGCACTAGCCACGTTTGTGGAAGAGCGGGTGGACTTTCTGCTGGAGTAGCAGTGGAGTGTAAGGAGGGACTGAGCTTATTGAACGCCTTTCATTCATCAACCCTTTAATGATTCATAGAATCCTTACAGTGCAGACAGAGGCTATTTGGACCATTGAGTTCACACCAACCCACCAAAGAGCATCTCATACAGACCCACCCCTATCCCTTCATTTCCCATGGCTAATCCACCCAGCCTGCACATCCTTGTGACAACAGGAGGTAACCAGAGCAAGTCCACACAGACACAGGGACAATGTGCAGACTCCACCCAAACACCCACCTGAGGGTGGAATCGATCCCAGGTCCCTGGTGCAGTGAGGAAGCAGTGCTAACTACTGAGCCACCCTGGTTCACTAATGCACCTTTACCCAGGTCTGGCCATCTTTAACCACAAAGATATGATTGTCTCTTACTCTTTAGCTCTGAAATGGCTGGCCAAGCCAATCAGTTGTAGACCTGCTGGCAAATCTCCCTTCCTGAACCAAGAGTGAACATTTAAATAGAGTAAAAATGCAATCGTAAGAGTAATTGTCTTAGTGATATCCTTTCAGTCTCTTCCCTAAAAATACATCCTCTCCACCCCCAGTAACATTTCCTTTCCCATTGCCAGTTGCTCTGTAGAAGATGAAGTGACAGTGAAGAGTTCAATCTTCACACAATCTTCATCTTCACTGTGCCTTCACTGTAGAGTAACTACAAGACATACTGTGCTATCTCATATTCTGGTATTCCCAAACATTTACATAAAAATTCTTATTTCTGTCTATTTCCAAATGTATCCAGTAATCCTTTCAGGTCCAGAGTCAGTTTCATCAATTTATTACATATTGAACTAATATATCTTCCCCCCCCCCCCCTCCACCTCTCCTTGTATCCATGTGGTGTCCTTCACTGGCGATAGTGAATGAGGAATTTTCAATTAAAGACTAATATTTAAAGGACACAAGGAAATAAAAAGGTGATTAACTTTCACATCTTTTAACATTATTGTGTTGAAGGCATCAGAAGGGGATGAACAGGGTGAGTTACTATGACTGACAATGTGAGGGAGCGAAAGTTACAGTTGCAAGCATCATTAGCCTGGACTGGCTTTGTGAGTACATCAGAAATAATTGTGAACATTAATCTTGCAGCTATAACTGTTGAGTTCAGTAACGCCCTGCAGACAGTTATCTCCGATATTGTCAACGTTCACTGTTCAAAGGATAACTGCATGGATGAGAAGAAAAAGATTATTAAAGTTCATCCTAACTTTGCCTAGATGTAGACGGCATGTGGTTTATCTCACAATGTCTTATTAGTGTGGAAACATTGGAAGTAGGAGCAGGAGTAGGCCATTCAGCCCTTTCAGCCTAGTCTACCATTCAATGGCCTATCATCCAACTAGTGCCCCGCGCTCACTTTTTCCTCACACTCTTTGATCCCTTTTGTCCTAAGAACTTTATCCACATCTTTCTTGAGAGTCTTCAATGTCTGGACTCAACTGCTTTCTTTGATAAAGAATTCCATGGGCTCACCAGTTTCTGGGTGAAAAGAATTCCTCTTCATCTCTGTCCTAAAAGGCCCAATCTTATTCTTACAGTGTGCTCCAACAGCCAAAACATCCATCCTAGTATCCAACTGTCCCATAAACATATTCAGAGTCCTTTTCCTCCACAAATCTATTTGGAAATCCATTTCATTTATTGATAGTTTACTGAAAATTCCAAAATGGGGTATCGCCAAAGTTGTTACTTCCTGTTTTATTTTGTTGCTTCTCCTGACACACATCTGAAACTCATCCCTTCTGTTACAATGGATAATGTTAATGCTTGGTGAAGAACTTTGTTCCTCAGGGAACAGAGATTGGAAGTTAGGGTGGAGTTGAACTCAAACTTACTACTTGAACAAAGTGTCTTCAATCTTCAATTGTGAAGATGTGTACCAGAAGAAGGTAACAGTACATTCATGCTGAAAATCACGGAAGTATCATTGAAGTGTATTGGTGCAGAGAAGGCCATTTGGCCCTTCATACCTGTACCAGCTCATTTAACAAACATCTTTACAACTCCTCCACTGTGAGGCCATTTGGAGCAAGGATTGAATCCAAACATCATCACTTCTACTGGGCACTCGGAGGAGCAGTACCAGCTGCTTTCCAATAATAATCCCTCAATCTCCATTCTTACAATTCCTTCAAATGATTTAATCCTTGCATTTCATGGTGAATGGTAGGGCCTTAAGGAGTGTAGTGAACAGAGGGACCTTGGAGTTCAGGTGCACGGCTCTCTGAAAGTGGAGTCACAGGTAGACAGGGCAGTGAGGAAGGGTTTTGGCACACTGGCCTTCATCAGACAGGGCATGGAGTATAGAAGTTGGGAAGTTGTGTCACAGTTATACAGGACGTTGGTGAGGCCGTTACTTGGAGTATTATGTTCGGTGTTGGTCACTTTGCTCTAGGAAGGATGTTATTAAACTGGAAAGAGTGCAGAAGAAAGTTATAACTATGTTGCCAGGACTGAAGGGTCTGAGTTATAGGGAGGGGTTGTCAAGCTAGGACTTTTTCCTTTAGAGCGTAGGAGAGTAGAGGTGTATAAGATCATGAGAGGCATAGATAGGGTGAATGCACTCAGTCTTTTTCTCAGGGTTGGGGGATCAAGGACTAGAGGACATCAGTTTAAGGTTAGAGGGGAAAGAATAAAGGGGAACATGAGGGAACAGAGGTTGGTACGTATATGGAATGAGCTGCCAGCGGAAGTGGTTGAGGCAGGTACATTAACAACATTTAAAAAACATTTGGACAAATACATGGATAGGAAAAGATTCGAAGGATATGGGCCAAGTGCAGGTAAATGGGGTTAGTGTGGATGGACATTTTGGTCGGTATGGGCCAGTTTGGGTCAAAGGGCCTGTCTCTGTGCTGGAGGACTCTATGACTCAATAACTCTTAGAAGCATGACCTGACAATGCCTGCACTTTTGCAAAATACAGGCAAAATGGTGAGATGTCCTCTTTAAAATGGAGCCTTTCTCACGAGCTTGCCTCTTTTAGAAATCTGCAGCTTGTCCAAATTTGGTGTTCATTTTGATCGCAATTGTGTCTGTCAGTGAAATCTTGACTTCATTAAATTGCCCAGTGAGAGCCTGCAGCTGTTTCATTCCACTAAGCATCACCTTCATTTTCACACATTTTTCAATCGAATTATAATTAGAAGTAATAGCGATAAGAAAGACATTAAAATTCAGAAGTATGCCATAGATGGGAGACAGTTGAAATAAAATTGAGTTTTTGAAAACTGCAATATTGTATGTTTGGTTTAATCTCTAATTAATTTAAATTTAACATTTCCGAAAGCAATACTCTATTAATTTATCTGTCTGTCTGTTTGTCCCTTTATGGGTTACAGTGTTTGTCTGAGTGTCTGTCTGTCTGTCTTCTGATCTCTTGTTATTTAACATGCATTTCAGCTTCTTCCATTTGTCTGTCTACAATTGGTGACAGCTTTCCTTGGACCACTGGCTTCTGAGGCCATATCTCACAATCACCCCAAAACATTGTAAAAGCCTTTAAATGTTAACAGATCCTGTTCCTCCTTGCTTTTCTCCCTCTCGTTCTCTCTCTCTCCTCTCTTTTCTCTTTCTCATTCTTTCCCTCCTCTCTCCTCTCTTCTCTCTCTTTCCTCTCTCTCTTCTCTGTCTCCTCTCTTCTCTCTCTCTCTCTCTCTCTCTTTCTCTCCAGCTCTCGGTCTAATTTTGATTTCTCTCATGAAAGAATCTAAATTTCTGTGGGGACTGAGTGAGTGCTGCACAGTTGGAGATGCTGGATTCCAGGTGAAAGGTGACATGTCCCCCTTTCAAGACGATGTAACAGATTCCACAAAACTCTTTTGAAGAGAGCAGGGAGCTATCCCATTGTCCAGAGGAATAATTATTCCACAAAGTAAAAAATACAGGTTAGCTGGGCATGAATCATATTGCTTCTTAAGGGATCTCACTGTGCACAAATTGGCTGTTAGGTTTACCATTGTAGCAATCACCACGCTTCCCAAAGTAATTAATTGGACTGTAAAGTGTTTTGACACATTCTGAAAAAGTGCTTTACAGAGGAATGAGAATTCTTTCTTCATAATAGATCGACATCAAGGGCACAACCTGGGATATAACAGGCCCTGATGCTCCCACGTTAGGGAGGGGGGTGAGGTTAGAGTGTCCATTCCTGCTCACCATCGACTCATCCCCAGGCATAGGGCACTTCCAAGAACAAGACTGAGCTGGGCGACCTGTGGTCAGTTAGTTGGAATTTACAAATCTGAACATGCAACGCCAATCTAATAAAACAAGGAACTGTGGTTGCTGGGAATATGAAACAGAAACAAGATAGTGCTGGAAAAGCTCAGCAGGTTTGACAGTGTCTGTGGAGAGAGAAAACAGAGTTAACATTTTTCGAGTCCAGTGAATTCTGAGGAAGGGTCATTCAACCTGAAACTTTAACATTGATTTCTCTGCACAGATGCTGCCAGACCTGCTGAGCTTTTCCAGCAATTTCTGTTTTTGTTTCTGATTTTCAGCATCTGCAGTTCATTCAGTTTTTATTAAGTTCTGAAGAACTTCTTAGTTTCTCCAGTGAGTTCTGTTTTTGTTCCTTAAATCCTGATTTTTTTTTTCTGGATGAGGTACTGGAACCGTGCCAGAGCTCACGAAAGTAAGGAACAGCAAAAGTCAGAAAGGAAGACACAAAGTTAAATCCCATCTCCAGCAGTTAGACTGCCATAGAGCAGGAGAGTGGACAATGTTTATGTTCATTTACACCACCCAGCCTCACCTCCACCATGGTGGTTCATGAATTCAAATTTTAGAGACAACTGGAAATGATAAACCGCCTTCTATAGGAAAAACGTTGTTAAACATGAAAGGGTGCAGAAAAGATTTACACGGATGTTGCCAGGGTTGGAGGGTTTGAGCGATAGGGAGAGGCTGGATAGGCTGGGGCTGTTTTCCCTGGAGTGTTGGAGGCTGAGGGGTTTATAGAGGTTGATACAATTATGAGGGGCATGGATAGGATAAATAGATAACGTCATTTCCCTGGGATGGGGGAGTCCAGAACTAGAGGGCATAGGTTTAGGGTGAGAGGGGAAAGATAGAAAAGGGACCTAAGGGGTAACTTTCTCACACAGAGGGTGGTACGTGTGTATGGAATGAGCTGCCAGAGGCTGGTACAATTACAACATTTAAAAGGCATCTGGATGGGTACATAAATAGGAACGTTTAGAGGGATATGGGTCGATTGCTGGCAAATGGGACTATATTAATTTAGGATATCAGGTCAGCATGGACAAGTTGGACCGAAGGGTCTGTTTCTGTGCTGTACATCTCTGTGACTCTATGAGTCTGTGATGGTTGTAAACTGTTGTAAACTCCAACTGGTCATCTTTGTGGGAGGAAAATGTGCTATCTGTACCCCAGTCTAGACTGTGTGGAACTCCAAGCTCCACACCAGTGTGCTTGACACACTGAACTGCTCCTTCACGTAGCCAAGCTGACCATTCAGTTTTAGAATCATAGAACAGAATCATAGAATCCCCAGAGTGCAGAAGGAGGTCATTTGGCCCATTGAGTCAGCGCGAACCCTTCAAAGAGCATCCCACCCAACCCAGACCCCTAACTTATCCCTGTTCCCCATGGCTAATCCACCTAACCTACCTATCCCTGGACACTATGGGGCAATTTTCCATGGCCAATCCACCTAAGCTGCATACCATTGGATTGTAGGAGGAAACCAGAGCACCCAGAGGAAACCCACACAGAAACAGGGAGAAGATGCAAGTCAAAAAGGAGACTTTATACAACCTGTTCAGGAAAGACTCGTAATTGTTGGGCACCAATGACCAACACATCCCAGAAATGAATTCAGAAAATAATCCAACAATCAACTGGGAACTTTGAGGGACCCAAAATAAGATAGCAATCATCAAGCAGCTGTTAATAACAACCCTGTGTCTGATATAAATCAATCTCACATCACAGAAACAATTAAATTCAATTATATAATTGTACAATACCAGTCTTTATTCGTGTTCTGAGGAGATTGCAGAACATAGAGTACATGAGTGAACTCTTAATTATCTGGCAATTTCTATTATCCTCTAGTACACTGTAACCCGCCCACTCACCTCCCCCACCCCATTCCCTTTCAGCTCTCCCCTATTTATCATTAAACATCACAGGCACTTAGGAATAAAATGAAGAAACTAACATGAAAAAGGAGGAGAGAGATGTTTCCACTTGAGGTTAGACATGCAAACTGTTCCTGCATGGTGACCAGCCCTTCAGCCCATCACGAGCACAGTGCTGTCCCAGATGAGCCACCCAGTCCACTATCTCCCACCTCTCATTCCACTTTCAAGCGACTTACTCACTTCCATGCTATTTATTTAGTCATAAAAGATTTGTGGCAGTGAATTCTGCATTCGAACCCCCTTTCCAACAATCAATTTTCAGTTCTGAGGAAGATCACTGGACCTGAGATGTTAACTCTGATTTCTCGTCACAGATGCTGTCAGTGCCAGGTGGCTCAGTGGCTAGCACTATTGCCTCATAGTACCAGGGACCTGGGTTCGAATCAACCCTTGGGTGACTGTGTGGAGTTTGCATGTTCTCCCTGCATCTGTGTAGAGCTCTGGTTAAGTCCCAAGATGTTCAGGTTTGAGTAGATTGGTTGGGAAATGCAAGATTACAGGGATGAGATGGGATTCTCTTCAAAGGGTTGGTGCAGGCTTGAGAATGGTCTTCTTCTACTGTAGGGATTCTGTGACCTGCTGAGCTTTTCCAGCAATTTCTGCTTTTGATTCGACTTCAATCTCCTGATTATTTTCCTGATTCTGTCAGTGATTTTCTTTAATCCCTTGTAATGACCAACCTGATCCTTTATGTTGCAAACTCTTCATTGTTCTGGGGGACATCTCTCAGGCCAATACTCAAAATGTACGCTTCAGTTCAAAAGTCTCTAGTGTGAGAAATCTGAACATTGCAAATCTCACTCCAGCCTTCAACTCCAACATAAATGTCAGGCAGTTGTCATGGTGATCACAATGCGATGCTAATGTCTGTATGCCATAGTCCAACTCCAGTAACACTGAGGCCTGTACAACGATAACACCATCTCTGTGCTTATCTCACCAGTGCCTCTAAATACCTAGATGTGGAGATGCCGGAGATGAACTGGGTTGGACAAGGTCAAAAGTCACCCAACACCAGGTTACAGTCCAACAGATTTATCGGAATACCAAACCAGGGACTGTACTAGAGAAGAAATTCCTTCTTATCTCTTTTGTAAATGGATAACTTCTCACTCTGAGATGATCTCCACTCCCACAAGGGGAAACAACTTCTCTACATTTACCCTGTCACACCCCTTAGAATTTTGGATGAGGACATGATTAGATTAGATTACTTACAGTGTGGAAACAGGCCCTTCAGCCCAACAAGTCCACACCGCCCCGCCGAAGCGTAACCCACCCATACCCCTACATCTACATCTACCCCTTACCTAACACTACGGGCAATTTAGCATGACCAATTCACCTGACCTGCACATCTTTGGACTGTGGGAGGAAACCAGAGCACCCGGAGGAAACCCACACAGACACGGGGAGAACGTGCAAACTCCACACAGTCAGTCGCCTGAGGCGGGAATTGAACCCGGGTCTCTGGCGCTGTGAGGCAGCAGTGCTAACCACTGTGCCACCGTGCCGCCCACCAAAATGTTGACCTTTCCAACTACATAACCTGCTAACATGTCCTCCTGCTGTGTGGGTCTCTGAGGCACCAGCATTGACTTCCAGAACTGTAAGTCCATCTGTCTGGACTTCGATGGGACCGTGTTGACTGCAGGAAGAACTGTAGCTTGGAGGAACATTGGTCCTCAATGATGGCCACTTCCATGGAACGTAACAAGCAATTTGCTGCAGGAAGGATTCTAATGGGGTTGAACAAACACACAGTTGCTTGCCCTGTTTATAGACACCAGGAGTTCACACTGACATGTCTCCCTAGATATCAGAAACTGACACAGAAAATCTGGAATTAAGAGTCTAATGATGATCATGAATCGATTGTCGATTGATGGAAAAATCAGTCTCCATTAGGGAAGGAAACTGCCATCCTTACCTGGTCTGGTCTACGTGTGACTCCAGACCCACAGCAATGGGGTTGATTCTTAACTGCCCCCTGGGTAATTAGGATGGGCAATAAATGCTGGCCCAACCAGCGACACCCCCATCTTATGCATGAATAAATAAACAAAATGCCTGCAGGAATTAGATGCCAGAAATTCAGCGAATCACAAAATTTGGTCCATGATTTATCATGGTACAGTAGGGGGCCATTCGGCCTGCAAGCTAGTCTGGGTCTATTGCCCAATGCCAATCTTCTGCCTTTTCTTCATATCCCTGCACACTATTTCTATCCAAATAATCATCCAATGCCCCTCTTGAATGCTTTAATTGGACCTACCTTCTACCCCACATTTCCACACAGTGCATTCTGGAATTAATCAATTGCTCATTAACCAATACTGAGCAAAATAGTTTATCTCATATCATGCTCGCTTCGTTTGCATGTCACATTAAATCTTCGCCCCTCCCCCTCTTGTTTCTGTTTTGCTGTAAAGCACATTTTATCAACACAAATTGGCTATAACATGATTCGCAAATAAAGGACGCTGTTTCTAAAGTGCAAATGTCTAAAATGTGTGATGGCTATAACGCTCTTGCATCACCAACTCTCTAAGTGCTATTTTTATTGAAAGATTAGTACATAGTCCAAGGTCACACAAGAATGCAGCCATCGCATTATAGAAGAGCAAACTGTATGAATAGAAACAGCTTGACTCTGTTCGCTCTATCCAGCTCACTCACGGTTTTGGAACCTCTCTCAGCTTTCTTCTCCCGGAGGGGAACAGCCCCCACTTCTTCAATCTATACTCAGATGTAAAGAACTACGTGAAATCTGTATGTCAGTCACAAGCAGTGGGCGCCATTTACTAACAGTGAGCATAAAATCTAGGTTGCTGTCGAAGATCTGCCCTCGTGCCATAACCTTGTCACATCATCATCTTCCCACCATACAATCACCAACTGTGGGAATGCTGTAATAAATCGGTTGGATGCTGCTAATCCTATCACCTCAATCCTTCCTTGACCCTGGATCATGTACAGGGCAGGGATGAAGCCCTGGGCTGTCCTGAATGATTCACCTTGTCTTTCAAATTTGTCTCAATCTCCTTCCAAAACTGTACTGAAGCTGTTTTATTTTGGAGTGAGCTGACAGAGGGTGGATCCAGATGGGTGTCATTTTGAGAACTGTCACAGGATTCCACCTTCGTTCCCTCACAGAGGGTTATCCATTTAGACTGAGTCCAGAACAATAAACTCTTCAGAAGACAGTCCCCTGCAATGTGAATGAACCTCATAGAAAGTGGAGGAAGAGTGGGCTATTCAGCCCTTTGAACTGCTCCACTATTCAATATGATTGTTGCTGATCCCCATCCCCAATCCATATTCCCATGAAACTTGCTCCACCCTCCCCCATGCTCACTGCCCCACGCTTATCCCAGATTCCTGATATTTTCAGCTCTTCAAAGGAGGATATTTATTTGGGAACAAACAGCCTCCTCTGAACTGGAGGATTCGATCCCCTTGGTTCGACATTTTCACAAAAAGGCTGACTTCAAATCAGGAATGAATCAGTAGTGGAATGCATTTCAGGAATTCTACAGGATTCCAAGATAAACCTTTGCAGTTTTCAAGCCAATGTACTTGTCCATAATGCAGCATCTGCAAATATGAGTTTGTATTAATTTTTAATGATGAACATGATAAAGGAGAATTAGAAAGGCGCAAAACGGGGTTGAACATTTTAAGTTCATATTTGAATGCAATTAAAATTGCAATTGTTTTAATTTCCATAAGAGGACAACGTATTTTTAGGATTTCAAGCTTTGAGGAACTCTGGCTACTTGCAGTCATTAGCTGACCAATGAGAATTGTAGATCTCTTGATGTTTTGTTTTGCTTTGAAGGAAGAACAATAGGACACCCACGGTGTTACCCCCTGACTCTGATGTTAATGCCTTCCTGTGCCCATGGATAGAAATCCACCTATAACACCTTGTCCTTTTCACCATCTCTCCCAAAAGATCCAATTTGCACAGGTTCAGCACACCACACGCCTGAGCAAGACTGTAGTCAATGTATTGCTCTCTCGATGCCTACACCTGCATACATGTAGGAACCTCGGATTGCCGGTAGGAAACTCTTGTTGCTTTCTCATCCTGTTATTCTGACAACAATGAAAGAAAGCAAAGAGACCTTGCATTTTGATAGCACCTGCCAAGAACTCAGCACTTTGCAGTTTGTTCTACAATCAGTGAAGTACTTTTAGGGTGTAGTCATTGCTGGAAAGTAGGCCACACAGCAGCTGATTGATGGTCCCACAGACAGCTGTGCAATAACGGCCTAACAAACAGCTTTCTCTTTGGCCCTTCACAGATGTGAGTGTCGCTGTCTGGGCCCAGCATTTATCGCCCATCTCCAGTTGCCTCCTTGAGAAGGTGGTGGTGAACTACCTTCTTGAACCACTGCATTTGCTGCAGGTAGACCCACAATGGCATTAAAGATTTTGTCTGGGAAGGAATGGTGATATATTTCCAAGACAAGATGGTGAGGGGCTTGGAGGGGAACTTGCAGGGGGTGGTGTTCCCATGTATCTGCTACCCATGTCCTTCTAGATGGAAGTGGTCATGGGATTGGAAGGTGAGATCTGAGGATCTTTGGTGAGTTCCTGCAGTGCATCTTGTAGGTGGTACACATTGCAGCTCCTGAGCGTCAGTTGGAGAGGGAATCAATGTTTGTGGATGTGGGGCCAATCAAGCAGGGGCTGCTTTGTCCTGGATGGTGTTGAGCTTCTTGAGTGTTGTTGGAGCTGCCCCCATCCAGGGCAAGTGGGGAGTATTCCATCACACTCCTGACTTGTACCTTGTACATGATGGACTGGCTTTGGGGGGGGGGGGGGGGGGGGGGGGAGGGGGGGTCAGGAGGGGAGTTACTCACTGTAGGATTCATGAAAACATAGAAAGTAGGTGCAGCAGTAGGCCATTCAGCCCTTCGAGCCTGCACCATCATTCAATCTGATCATGGCTGACCATGCAATCTCATTATCCCATTCCCACCCTCTCTCCATGCACCTTGATCCTTTCAGTCCCAAGGAACATGTCCAGCTCCCTCTTGAAGCTATCTAACAAACTGGCCCCAAACAGCTTCCTGTGGGAGAGAATTCCACAGGTTCCCAACTCTCTGAGTGAAGAAATTCTTCCTCATCTCAGTGCTGAATGGCTTCCTCCTTATTCTTAGACTGTGACCCCTAATTCTGGAGTTCGCCAACATCGGGAACATTCTTCCCACATCTAGCTTGTCCAGTCCTAGCCTTTGACCTACTCTTTAGCCATTGTGTTTATAACTGTGCTGGAGTATAATCCTACAGCTGGCAGATTGGTAAGGATGAGGTCAAGTATGTTTTTCCATCTTGTTGGTTCCCTCACCACCCCCTGCTGACCCAGTCTAGCAGCTGTGTCCCCCACCAGCTCACTCAGTAATACTGGTGCTGAGCCACTCTTGGTCATGGACATTGATACCCCCCACAGAGGGTACATTTTGTCTTCTTACCATCTTGAATGCTTCCTCCAAATGTTCAACATGAAGGAGTACTGATTCATCAGCTGAAGGAAGATAGTGTGCGGCCATCAGCAGGAGATTTCCTTGCCTGTGTTTAACTTGAAGCCACGAGACTTCATGGGATCTAGAGTCAATGTTGAGGACTCCCAGGGTAACTCCCTCCCGACTGTATCCTACTGTGCTGCCCCATCCTGCTGGTGGGACAGGACTTATCCAGGGATGGTGATGGTGGTGTCTGGGACATTGTGAGGTATGATTCCTGAGTATGACTATATCAGGCTGTTGTTTGACTAGTCTGTGAGACAGCTCTCCCAATGTTGGCATCAGACCCAGCTGTTAGTGAGGAGGTCTCTGCAGGGTAGGCAGAGCTGTTTTTGCCATTGTCTATTCTGGTGTCCAGGCTGATGCCAGGTGCTCTGCCCTACTTCATTGCTTTTTTAAGACTTTGTTGTGGTTTAATATGACTAGTGGCTTACTTGGCCATTCCAGAAGGTGGTCAACAGTGTGGCGCTGGAAAAGCACAGCAGGTCAGGCAGCATCCGAGGAGCTGGAGAATCGATGTTTCGGGCAGGAGCCCGTCATTTCAGAAGTTGGTTGAAAGTCAACCACATCACTGTGGGTCTGGAGTCACATGTAGGTCAGACTGGGTAGAAACAGTAAATTTCTTTCTGTGAAGGACATTAGGGAAGGAGATGGGGTTTTTTCAACCTCTGCTTTGTTGCTTGAGGGATAAACATTGCTCAGCAGATTGAGATGAACTTCTCAGAATTAGTGCTGCCTGAGCTTTGGCCTCTACCAGAGAGCACAGACAGTCTCATCAGAAACACACATGGGAAAACCTGGACAAAATCTAAAGCCAAATCATGGTTATGAGGCTGACAACTGACAATGAGAGATTCACAAATTCTGTTAGCTTTCTGTCAAACTCTCCTGCAAGCGAATGCAGCAATAAATAAGCACAGACAATGAATACACAGTGGTGGTGAGCATCACACACATGAAATATGAAAACTTAACATGAAGAATTTCAGAACAAGACAGGGCCTTTGAGTTCCTTGAACCTATTCTGTCATTCTACTTTACACAAACTGTATCGAATAGCGACCAGAGGCTGTGAAGGGTCTATAATGGAGTCTTTATATTTTCCTGCTGCTGACGATGTGTGTGTAGCCCTCTGTCTTCCTTTCTGATTTGTGGTTTACATCTTTAACAATTCATGATATGCTGGATTAACCACCTAAAGGGAATGACAATTCACTCTTGCTTCCTAATTCTGCCAGTGCTGTGTGACCTTTAAAATAATGCTTGATCAAATCTACCAAACCTACATCTTGTTGACTTCTTCACCTCATTAATCAACTCAGCAAGATCCACATTAAACATTGTGACTGAGGCTTTAAGTTAAAATTGACCTTTGTTTCTGGCATGTAAATAATCGAAGGCAGTTTGTTGGTAACGCTGGAGCTTAGTCTTTGTGTATGAGAATAACAGCCTTTTAGAGCTTTTGTAACCATTCAAAGTAACTCAAACAGAGACAACAGCAGAGTATCCCCATCAGGAACCTATCTTCAGGCCCTCAACAACTCACACGCAAATCTTCGAGTGGCACAGTGGCTCTGTGGTCAGCACTGCTACCTCCAATGGTAGGGACCAGGGTTCAATTCCAGCCTCAGGCGATTTATCTGTGTGGAGTTTGCACATTCTCCCTGTGTCTGCGTGGGTTCCCTCCGAGTGCTCTGGTTTCCTCCCACAATCCAAAGATGTGCAGGTTAGGGTGAATTCACCATGCCAAATTGACCCATAGTGTGCAAGCTAAGTGAGCTAGTCAGGGCAAGTGTGGAGTTACAGGGTGAGAAAGGTGGGTTTGGGTAGAATGCTCTTTGGAGGATTTGTGTGGACTTCATGGACCCAATGGCCTACTTCCTCACTGTAAGGATTCTATAATAACCATCGATTTGTACATGTCTTTATTCCTCTCTGCTTCCCACCCATTCCTGTCCCCAGCTGTGATGCTGGGTTGATTTCTGTAATCCATGCCCTGAATGCAAACAGACACAGTCATCACTCAAGTTGCAACTTCTGGTCTCTATTTTGTCACACTGTTTGTCTGATGCCCAATGCTGAAATGGGCAGAAATTTCCTCCAATTAAATGTTGGAAAGATCAAAGCCATTATTGCTTGTCTCCACCACAGACCGTGGTACCAAGCGACCGTTTCCATTTCAGTCCAGGGGCTGAATCAGGCAGTTTGTAATCATGGTGTCATTGTTAGTCCCATAGTGAGCTTTCAGTCACAGCCCTGTAGCATCATTATCACTGCCAGCTGTGGGATTCGGAGACAGAAAGAGACTGCCCCCAGTATCTTATTCCTTCCACTGGGTCTCAGGGTCTCATTGTTTTACAGTATTAGAGGATGAACCACTAGAACATAGAACACAGCTCAGAAACAGGCCCTTCAGCCCACCATCTTTGCACCATCCATGATGCCATTCTAAACCAATTGCATCTGCTTGCACTTGATCCATATCCCTCTATTTTCAACCTGTTCCAGTGTCTGTCCAAATGTCTGTGAAATGTTGCTGTTGTATTTGCTTCTACCACCTCCCGTGAAAGCATGTTCCAGGCACCTACCACCCTCTGCCTCACACATGGAGTCATAGGCTCATAGAGCTGCCCAGCATGGAAACAGACCCTTCGGTCCAACTCGTCCATACCGACCAGATATCAGAAATCAATTTACTCCCAGATGCCAGCACTTGGCCCATATCCCTCCGAACCCTTCCTATTCATATACCCATCCAGATGTCTTTTAAATGCTGTAATTGTACCAGCCTCCACCACTTCCTCTGGCAGCTCATTCCACACAGGTACCACCCTCTGTGTGAAAAAGGGAACCGTAGCATGGAGTTACTTTTATCTTAACAAGATAGGGTGGCGATTAGGTACAGGTTACATAAGTTTACTTTGCTACCAGTATTTTACCTGACTTTCCTTGTTGAAGTGGTGCAGTGGTAGTGTCTCCACCTCTGAGCCAGGAGATGTGGGTTCAAATCGGCCCTGCTCTGATGGTTAATCATAACGTTTCTGAACAGATCAATTCAAAATATCGACTGCAGTTTGTTACAAATCGAATGCGGAGATCTGTGGGAAATGATCTGAATTGTGGGTGTTATTACTGCCCAGATTTCCTTCCCTAAAGGGACTGGTGATCCAGATGGGTTTTTATAACAATTGATGGTGATTACATAATTGCTGTTGGGTCCGTTTTGTTTTAATTGAATTCATATTCCACTATTGGACATGTTGGTATTCCAGATTCCAAGCCCATTGACATTACCACAACACCACACCTCCCCCTCGTCTCTCCCTCCCCCTTCCCCTCCCCCTCCCCATCCCTGTTGCAAAGACCATGACTTGATGCTTTTGTGACTTTTAAACTCAAGCATTCCAGTAGACCCTGACTAGGCTTCCTTATTCTACCCCAAGTTATCCCAGAGTCTGCTGCCTGTGTCCTTACCTGAACCACGTACCAATCACCCATCGCCTCCGTGCTCAGCAACCTATATTGGCTCATCATAGAGTCACAGGGTCCTATAGCTTGGGTACAGACCCTTCGGTCCAAACAGTCCATGCTGACCATAATCCCAAAGTAAACTAGTCCCACCTGCCTGCTCCTGGCCCATATTCCACCAAACCTTTCCTATTCATGTCCTTATCCAAATGTCTTTTAAGCATTGTAACTGTACCCACACCCACCACTCCCTCAGGAAGGTCATTCCACATGCTAACCACCCTCTGTGTAAAACATTTGCTCCTCATGTCTTTTTTAAATCTCTCTCCTCTCACCTTAAACATTTGTCCCCTAGCCTTGAAATCCCCCATCCTAGGGAAAAGAAACTCCCATTAACTCTATCTATATCCCTCATAAGTTTACAAGGATGCCTCTCAACCTCCAACGCTGCAGTGAAAAAGCCCCAGCCTCTCCAGCCTTTCTTTATAACTCAAACCTTCCATAGCCAGCAATATCCTGGTAAATTTCTTCTGAAGCGCCTCCAGCTTAATAATCTTCTTCCTATAACAGGGCAACCAGAATTGGACACGGTATTCTAGAAGAGGCCTCATTGTGTAAAACCTCAACATGACGTCCCAACTCCTACACTCAAAGGACTGAGCAATGAAGGCAAGCTGTCTTCGATTCTCATTGCTGTTTCTATATTCCTCCATGGTCTCCCCCGCCCCGATCTCTATGATATTCCCCAGTCCCTAGTGTTCTGCACTCTTCCATTTCTAGCCTCTGGTGTATTGTTGATTCTAACCCTCCTCCATTGGGTGACTCTGCCTGGGTCCGAAGCTCACACTTACCACACCGCACAAACTTCTCCCTGCACCTTCAAAATACACTCACTTCCTTTGGCTAGGTCTTGCTGGAGCCCATCCAGAAGATTTGTGACAGATGGAATTTTGAGGGAGCGAAGAGAAAAGTCCAAAAATCTAGACCCAGCAAATGTGTGAAAAATGTGTGACTTGATTCAGTGAGACACCCCTTTCGATGACTTGATATTGTGGAGCACATTGAGAAGCTTCTCTACAGAAACTCAGAGTGACTCTCACTTGCCTGGGTGCCACTATTGCAGAATTAGATTACATCCCATGGATGCTGCCTGACCCACTGTGACTTCCAGCATTTTATGCTTCCACTATTGCAGAGTTACTGGTGCAGGACTTCAGTTTATCACAGACATTATCCTCCTGAAGGAACAACTGACACAACAACACAACTGGAGTTTTGTAACATCTCAATTTGACTCATTGCAATTTCACTGCAACTCCCGAAGGGTCTTAGAGTCAAATGTTGTTTGAGGGCACTCCAGTGAGGGCCTGGCATACTTTATTATGTAAAGATACCCAAGCTCTTGCTGTACAGTATTTAAATGCTCAAGTTCAGATAATACAAATATTTCAAAGATTTTGATGTAACCTCAATGCTGTTTATTAACATTATAAGCAAACTCCACATAACCTGACACTAATTGGCAGTTAAACACAGAAACTCATTTCAGTCATAGTTTGGCTGAAGTTTGAAAAGGAAATATGACATTGATACAGCAAGGATTAAGGTGTATTATTAGAGTCAGCAGAGAAGTTGCTGCTGCCCTCGAGCTGTAAGGACACTAGACACGAAAAATATTTAATTCCCAACTTCTCCATCATTCTCTCAGGGAAGACTCAACATTCAGAATGGATGAAATGAACCGTCTGCAGCGATATCACATCAAGATGTAAACCCTGCTTTTAGATCGAACTGAAGGGACTTATCTATATGCTACTATGAGATGCTAAATAGTCCCTGCCTTGTTTAAAAATGTGGAAATGAGATATCGATGTGAAATATACAATACCCCACGGCAGATCGCCTGAGGACTGCAGCAGAATGACAATGCTACATAATTAGCATGGCAATTCCTCACATTAATACTGCTCGCAGCTTCTCATTAATCAGTTGACCCTCATGAACAGACCATACCTCATGTTATAGTCAACTTGCACTTTCCTAATCAAGGAGTGGACTCCAGTATTCCACAGTCTGGAATCCCCAATATCATTCTGTGCAAAAATTTTGAATGACAAATTAAACAGAGATGCACCAGTCCACTGCACAGATTTTACTGAAACTGGTTTGGTGACTAAATAAGGAGACAAATGGCTTGGTGTTGATTGACAGGTTTAAAAGAAGCTGGGTTCATATTTATTTCTCAAAGTGAGTTGACGATATGAGATTTTTAAAATGCCTTACTTTATTTTCAAGGGAGATCAGAGAAGGAAAGAAGAAATCTGTTTAAGGAACACCTTTGTCGTCAGCTGAAACCTCCCACCGGAGAGTGAGCAGCAAGGAGAACGCATACAACAGATCACAGGAAGGACATTTTCACATGAAGGCTGTGTGTCTGAAAGATCTGCAGGGGAGGGAGGGACGGCCTAGTTCTCACAATCACAAATGTACTTGAAGGAGCTCAGAGACAGCAGAAACAATTCTCCCTGGAGAGGAGCAGAGAATGGGGTGTGAGTTATACAGATGCAGTAAGGTCAGATAAACACCATGCTGAGCTCAGATACTGGTTTCACTGGTGACGTGCCTTTTTTCATAGCGGGTGAGTTACAAGTTTTCAGAGCAGCTTTTGATGGATCAAGAAATTTAGAATCACTCTCAATCTGCCAGTTTGTTTAAATTGCTGGACTTAAATTTAAGAAACTGCTTCTTACGTCCAGGAGTTATGGGTAGCATCGTGGCTCAGTGGTTGGCAATGTTGCCTCACAGCACCAGGGACCCGAGTTCGATTTCAGCCTTGGGTGACCGTCTGTGTGGTGTTTGCATAATCTCCCCATGTCTGCACGGGTTTGCTCCGGGTTTCCTCCTACAGTCCAATCGTGTCCAGGTTAGGTGAATTGGCCATGCTAAATTGCCCAGTGTTCAGAGATGCATAGGTTAGGTGTATTAGTCAAGAGACAAGGAAACCAATTGTGTACGGGTAATGCGTCTAGGTCGGATACATTAAGAGGGTCGGTGTGGACTTGTTGGTCCAAATGGCCTACTTCCACACTGTAGAGATTCTATGATGAATTAGTTGAAAAGAACGCTGTTCTAGTAGTTTCAATAGCTCTTTGTTGTCATAACCGAAAGTGCTATCATCATAGCATTATCACTTTTCTTTAGATTCGATTAGATTAGATTCCCTACCACGTGGAAACAGGCCCTTTGGTCCAACCAGTCCACCCCAACCCTCTGAAGAGTAACCCACCCTGACCCATTTCCCTCTGACTAATGCACCTAACATTATGGGCAATTTAGCATGGCCAATTTACCTAAAACTGCACACCTTTGGAGTGTGGGAGGTAACCCACACAGACACAGGGAGAATAAGCAAATTCCACACAGACAGTCACCCAAGGCTGGAATTGAACCTGGGACCCTCGTGCTGTGAGGCAGTAGTGCTAGCTACTGAACCACCGTTCTTGCAACTTATCACAGCATTGGTGAAAGACAGACTTTCAATTCTTGCTTTGATTGACAGTTTGAAGAGAATATTGAAGGATTAACTGTCCTTGATGTGGGTTTATGAATATTAATTTTTAAATCTTTTTATTGACTTTTTGTTAGTGGTTAATTGATTTCAGTGAAATGTAAATATTCATGGAAGCCCAACAAGAGAAAGACTTTATCTTACTTTATTTGAATTGATCCTAAATTGGCGCTGGAGTGAAATGGTGTCATGGTGATAGGTGAATGAGCATGAGTGGACATATGTGGGTGGGAGGGGTCTGGCGAGAGGAATTAATAGTTAAGAAAACACTGGGATTAGCTCCCAGAAGACCTTGCAAATAGCCAACCTGAACACTCTGCAGCCATTGTGCCCACATCTGAGCATCAATAGACCCAACTCTATCCCAACTCCTGCTCTCCACACCCTCTGCTGCCCAGAACATTCCAGAGATTTCCTGGCTCAGTGCACTCACTTCAGAGACCAATGTTATTTAAACTCAATCAGATCCCAACCGAAAAGGACTACTTACTAGGCCAACACCTGGATTGTCTTATGAGGAAGGGCGACATAGGCTAAGCCTGTGTCCCCTGGAGTTTAGAAGGGTCAAAGGAGAATTCACTGAAACATACAAGATCCTGAGGGGTCCTGACCATGAAATTGTGGAAATGAAGTTTTGTCTCGTGGGAGAATCTACAACTAACTGTCACTGTTTAAGAATAAGTGGGATCCCATTTAAAACGGAGTTGAGAATCATAAGGATCATGAATCTTTCCTCAAAAGGCTATGAATGTAGAAGCCTCAACTATTTGTAAGCTGGGGATGGATAGATAGATTCTCGATGACCAAAGGGATTGAAGATTCCTGGCAGTATGCAGGTTGAGGTTAAAATCAGATCAGCCATGATGTTATTGAATGGGGGAGCAGACTTGAAGGGCCGAGTGGCCTTCTCTTGTATGACTGGCTGCAGTTTGGCAGCTGGGCTGGTGGGTGATTCTCAGGAGGTGAGAGTTAGTTGGGTAATTGACCAAGGATGTGGGTTGGGCCCAACCAGCAATGCCCACATCCCAGGAATGAAAGAACCCGAGCGTGTGTTCCCAAAGCACCATTAAATGTGGCCACCAGCAACCATTTGCAATCTATGGAGGGGCCCTGATAGAATCAATGTCCTACGCTGGGGATCTCAGCTGTCCGTGTGCCCCTTACTTATGTTCGGATAATGTCAGCTGATGAGGACTGAGCTGGGATTGGAAGCTGTTGATCCGTTTGGAACAAGGTTCAGGCTCCACAGCTACAAGAGAACCTGCAAACTCAGATACATCCACCAAAACTGCTCCGCAGTCTGCCCCAGCTCACAGACCCACAGCTCAGCATGACCCAAAGTAAGGGCACCTTTTGTTATAGGTGCAGGAACATTGCAATCTGAAAAAGAATCAAACTTCATTCAATCACCCCTCTGCCATCTCATAGTCATGAAATGAGATAACGGAATTGTTATCCAATCCAAGCAATCCAATTTCAAAAGGCCATTTCTGAAACAACCACATTTGCGTTTGTAAGGGAATGCTCAATGAAGACAGAGATGAGAATGGCATTACTCTTTCCAAAGGGAGTGATTCTGGGGAATTCCTGACCACGGAGAGCTGCCGAGGATGGGAATTCCTGACCAGGAGAGCTGCCAAGGATGGGAATTCCTGACCACAGTGAGCTGTCGAGGATGGGAATTCCTGACCGCGGAGAGCTGCCAAGGATGGGAATTCCTGACCGCGGAGAGCTGTCGAGGATGGGAATTCCTGACCGCGGAGAGCTGTCAAGGATGGGAATTCCTGACCAGGAGAGCTGCCAAGGATGGGAATTCCTGACCGCGGAGAGCTGTCGAGGATGGGAATTCCTGACCACAGTGAGCTGTCAAGGATGGGAATTCCTGACCGTGGAGAGCTGCCAAGGATGGGAATTCCTGACCGCGGAGCGCTGTCGAGGATGAGAATTCCTGACCACAGTGAGCTGTCGAGGATGGGAATTCCTGACCGCGGAAAGCTGCCAAGGATGGGAATTCCTGACCACAGTGAGCTGTCGAGGATGGGAATTCCTGACCTCAGTGAGCTGTCGAGGATGGGAATTCCTGACTGCGGAAAGCTGCCAAGGATGGGAATTCCTGACTACAGTGAGCTGTCGAGGATGGGAATTCCTGACCATGGAGAGCTGTCGAGGATGAGTCATTGAGAATATTGAAGGCTGAGAGAGAGAGAGATGTTTAATCAGGAAGGGAATGGGGGGTTATGGGGAAAAGGCAGGAAAGTGGAGCTGAGAATGATCACATCAGCTTTGATCTCATTGAATGATGGAGCAGATTCGATGGGCTGAATGGCCTATGTTTCCTCAGCCTTATAGTCTCATTGCCTCCCAAAACCCCTTTATGTTTCTTCCCTTCCACTGCAGGTTCTGGCTGTAGATTCATAGAACCCCCACAGCATGGAGCAGACCATTTGCCCCATCAAGTCCACACCAAGCCTCCGAAGAGCATTCCACCCACACCTACCCTCCCTATCCTATAACCCTGTATTTCCCATGGCTACACATCCCTGGACATCATGACCAATACACCGTAACCTGCACATCTTTGGAGTATGGGAGGAAACGCAGACACGGGGAGACTGCATAAACACAGACAGTTACCCAAGGCTGGAAGTGAACCCGGGTCCCTGACGCTGTGAGGTAGCAGAGCTCCATGCTACCCTTCTGTTTAACATATGTTTCTGTAATGCAAGCAACCCATTGGACCCCTCAGTCACATGCCCAGTATTCATCCATTCGATTAGACAGCAAATATTACCCCAGGTTATTTGACCACATCGTGCATCACAACAGTAATAAATAACAATTACCACTGGCTATTAATAAATGTTAAACTAGTCTTTTTACAGGCTGTGCTTGTCAAACACCACAGCTGGCTTGAGCTGACATCAAGTCACTGAGGATCCAATAACTCGACGGGCTGAATGGCCTCTCTCTGCTCCTATAGTGTAATATTGTACTAGCTGCTGTGGGGTGCCAGGCTCTCAGCTTGAATTGTTCAGGATTGAAATCTCTGTGATTCCCATTGCTGAGGAGCCCCTGCCCTGTGAATGTGTGACCTGCACCCTGTCCATCTGCCTCTGGAAAGACAGAGCTCGGTAGCAATCTGGTCACTTGCTATTTCACGCTGGAGCAACATGGGCTTTAAGAACAGGTCACTGCCTTTGAGCGAATACAGTGTCAGGAACGTGGTTCAAACTCTTCCTGAACACAGGAGAGAGTGAACCTGGTGAGCAGCAAAACACTCTCTTAATTGTTCTTTCAAACAAAGCAATTTAGTGCCTCGTTATTGACTGATCATTCTCAACGCAGGATATATGACTTTGAGGCATTTTAAACTGCTCCATTATTGCAAATATACATTTGTAGTTTTTCAAACCAAAGCAGATTGTTGAAAGTCGGTTAGTTAATGAGATGTGTTTCTTGGATGTTGGACAGCAACTAATGGCATGGATTTCACGGGAGCAATTACAGAATGTTGGTTTAACAATAATATCTGTACTTGGCAGTTTCAGTGTGGCAGGGTAGGAATGCTATAACTTCCTAACAGCACAGTGAGTCTCCCAACATCATTCACCGTGGTTCAGGATGATAGCTCACCACCGCCTCCTGAAGGATGGACAATAAATACTGGCCTCACCAGTGGGATCCACATCCCAAAGGTGTGGAAAATATAACCGGCAAATGAGCGAAAACCCTCTGGATTTCATTGTTCAGCAACAACGAGGGAACTCAGTCGGGTAGACAGTGGAGAAGGTTAAAGCAAGTCTCAGGGTAATGAGAATTCTGGCTGTTTCAATAGAGCAGGTCAGGAGAAACGATTTCAACCACCAGGGAGATTGGTAACCAGAGGACAAAGTTAAAGTTAATTGGCACAAAGAGCCAGAGGGGAGATAGAGAGAAACGTTTCCTTTTTCAGCAGCAAGGCGTGTGAGGTGGAAGCAGAGTTAATACTAATTTGCCGGAGGGAATTATAATTGAACTTGAGAAACAAGCGTTTGTCAGCCTGTCGGTTATGAGTGAGGGAATGAGATGAATTGCAAGGAACCAGCATGGGAATAATGGGCAGAAAGGCCTCGCTCTGGGCTGCAACGGACGGGCTGTGGAAACGTTAGATTGGCTTTACTTGCATCCACTAGAGTTTGGAACAGAAAGAGCTGGCTTGATGGAAAAACACAAGATCCTGACGCATCTTGACAGGGGTAGCGGGTATGATGGGGAGAAGATTGTGGACAATATAAAGCAAGGGTTCACCAATTAAACCTCAGGGGTCATCCATTTAGAGTCATAGAGTCAAGCAGCACATAAACAGACTCTTCGGCCCAACCAGTCCATGCTGTCCATAGCCTCAAACTAAACTAGTCCCACTTGCCTACTCCTGGCCCATATCCCTTCAAACCTTTCCTATTCATGTCCTTATCCAAATGCCATTCAAATGTTATAACTGTACCCACATCCACCACATCCTCAGGAAGATCATTTCACTCTCTGTGTAAAAAGGTCTCCTCTCATGTCTCTTCCTCAAATATTTCTCCTCTCGCCTTAAAAATATGCCCCTCATCCTGAAATCCCCTACCCTAGGAAAGGACACCTGCTGTTCACCTTATCTATGCCCCTCATAATTTTATAAACCTCTATAAGATTACCTCTCAACTTCTTACGCTCCAGGGAAAACATTCCTAGCTAACACAGCCTGTCTTTATGACTCAAGCTTTCCATTCCTGGCAACATCCTGGTAAATCTCTTCTGAACCCTTTCCAGCTTAATAATATCCTTCCTGTAACTGGGCAACCAGAACACCCCAACTCCTATCCTCAAAGGTCTGAGCAATGAAGGTAGAGATTGGGAGTAGTAAAGGGTTATTTTATTATCTTGCTGGGCCCAACATGTGCCTAGTTTCCCATTGAGAAGGTGGGGTTTAGCTGACTTCTTGAACCTCTGCAGTCCATGTGCTGTAGGCTGACCCACAATGCCCTGAGGAAGGGAATTCCTCAAACATTTGAACATTTTGAGGCTGTGGGAGCTGGATTGTTGATAAACAAGGTATTAGATGGGAATGTGGAATAATCACATCACCCACGAACATGTTGGATGGTGGGGTGGTTAGCTCAGTTGGCTGCATAGCTGATTTGCAATACAGCATGATGCCAACACTGTGGGTTCAATCCCTACACTAGTGCCCCTTGCCTGACTAGTGATGACCCTCAGGTTAAACTCACCACCAATCATCTATCTTGGGGAGAGCAGGAATGATGGCATGGGCTGATTGGCCTAATTCATGTGTTCGAATGAATGAATGATAGATTGACACATATATCTAGGGACATACAGTAAAAAAGGTTCTCTCGTCACAATCCTGTGCCATGTTGAGGTACAAAAGGATAAAAAGGAAGTATTTAAATAGAGTTCATCTTCATCAGCCGAGCTCCCAAACATCGACCTGCTCCAGGCCTACCTCAGCCAGGAGTTTGTAACATTCTATACATCAGTGTCAGCACTGTGATGATAAAAGATGCCATTCGATAAATTAACGTCAGTACTACAGTGGTAATGTGACTTCTGAATACCACTTTCAACTCCCTTCCTGACTTCCCAAAAGACTGAATGATGAAATTCGCATGGTGAGACTCCATTCCACATAAATCCTGCATCTTCTAACTCATTGGAAAATCTTCATTGGTTTTTTCTCCCTGATTGTATTTTTATTTTGAAAGGTTATTCCCAGAGGGAAATAGCATAGATGGAGTGGCCAAGTATCACTGACCATCTCTGATCCTGAATTATCGAGATGATTGTCTCTACTATGTTCTCAAATTGGTGGGAATTCTTAGAGTCTCATGAATTTCAATCAAAGATAATTAGAATTTCCAGCAAATGTCAAGTGAGAACAATGAGAATTATCTCCACTGCACTTTTAGAGACTAAGATTTGGGAGATTATTGTTGTCTGTTGCCTATTGTCTCTGAACAAACATTCCTTTAACCCTTGGAGTGCTGGTTTCTCTCCATTACACAAGTCAAATTGTCTATTCTTTACTTGTTCTTCCTCAGCTAAAGGCTTTGACTCATGCTGGGTGCTGTTTCAGAGATTCTAGTTACATCTATGCACTGAGCTCCCAGTCGCAATGCCGCCTGCCTGATAAGAGTCAGAGTCACACATCACCAGATTATAGTTCTACATATTTATTTGAAATCACAAACTCATTTCACCACAATCAGAAAGCTTGTGATTTCAAATAAACCAGTTGGACTATAACCTGGTGTTGTGCGACTTCTGACTTTGTCCACTCCCAGTCTAACATCATGTCTGAGCTGAGATAGAGAGTGTGGAGATTGATGACATGTTGGCTCAGTAGTTAGCACTGCTCCCCCAAGAGGGAACTGGATTCAATTCCACCCTCAGGCTACTGTCTGTATGGAGTTTGCACATTCTTCCCATGTCTGTATGGGTTTCCTCCAGGTTCGCACACACCAAAGATGTGCAGGTTAGGGTAGATGGCCATGGGAAATTGTCTGTAGTGTATAAGGATGTGCAGGCTAGGTGGGGAATGTCGGGTTATGGGAGAGGTTATTCAGGGGCTGCGTTTGTGTGGGATGCTCATTGTAGGGTTGGTGAAACTCGATGGGCCGAATGGTCCCTTTCCACACCACGCAGATGCTATGTCAGAACTAATTCTAATCCTGTTCACATCTGAATTTCACCTGGTTTCCTGGCCTTGTTCTGTGGAAAACTCTAGTGTCTGACTGAGTGGGCTGAATGGGCCTTAGCTCACAGTGGTGTGATCTTGCTGATGAGCTAGCAGTGACCAGGCAATACCTCACACAACGGGATTGTAAGTTCATTATATGGTGTATCAAAGAATACAGCATGAACTTCCATTGGGTCAACATACTAACTTATCCTTATGACATCCCATCGTACTTTGTAACCAAGGGATTACCCTTAAAGTCCAGTTGCTGGGGTCATGTTGACTATTGGTTCCCAGTAAAACAGCAACCCTCTCAGCCTTGCTGTACACCCCAGTCCAGTCCTTATTTCTACTCCTTATTTCTCAGGGGTGCAGATTTTAATGTTTTATAGCAAACCAGTGAGATTTTGGAAAGTTTCATTGGAACAAGAATGGTCCATTCAGCCCATCGAGCATGCCCCACCATTCAATATAATCATGGCTCATCAAACACTTCAACACCTTTTCCCCATTCCATCCCCTCTAACCCTGTACCCCTCTGGGAATCAGAAATCCATCAACCTCTACCTTCAACACACTGAGCTTCCCCAGCCCACTGCAATAGAAAATTCCAAAAATTCACAACCCGCTGAGTCAAATCTTTTCTCCTCACCTCGAACTTATGTGTGATCTCCCTTAGTTTCAAAATTAGCCCCCTGAGTTTGGATTCCCCAACCACGGGAGGCAAAACACTGCACCTGCGTCTCCCCTGTCCATCTCCTTGAGAAGTCATAGTGCTTAACTGAGATTGCCTCCTTCTTTGAAATCTAGAGAAAAGAATGTATCACCTTAAAGACGTAAGTTACCAGGGTTGGAGGATTTGAGCTATAGGGAGAGGTTGAACAGGCTGGGGCTGTTTTCCCTGGAGCATCGGAGGCTGAGGAGTGACCTTACAGAGGTTTATAAAATCATGAGGGGCATGGATAGGATAAATAGACAAAGTCTTTTCGCTGGGGTGGGGGAATCCAGAACTAGAGGACATAGGTTTAGGGTGAGAGGGGAAAGATATAAAAGGGACCTACGGGGCAACATTTCCACACAGAGGGTGGTGCGTGTATGGAATGAGCTGCCAGAGGAAGTGGTGGAGGCTGGTACAATCACAACATCTAAAAGGCATCTGGATGGGTATATGAATAGGAAGGGTTTGGAGGGATATGGGCCAAGTGCTGGCAAATGGGATTAGATTAGGTTAGGATATCTGGTCGGCATGGACGGGTTAGACTGAAGGGTCTGTTTCCATGCTGTACGTCTCTATGACTCTTTGACTCTGAATACAAGTTGATGCTGGTGTATCAATTTAGATAAGTACATGAATAAGAAATGTTTGCAGGATTATGGGCCAAGGCAGGTGGGACTAGTTTAGTTTGAGATTATGGTCAGTATGGGCTGGTTGGACCGAAGGGTCGGTTTCCATGCCTGTATGATTCTATGAAGCATTAGGCATGTGTCTCTCAAATTCATGCTCAGAGTTATCTTCTTAAACTCAATTTGGTCAATTATCAGAATCTAAAAGGCTTCATATTTAGAGGTTAGGAACTAGCATTGAAATCAGGGGACCTAATACAATCTGAAAGACATTCTAGGTCCCAAGTCATTAGAATGTAAAATAAAAACAAAAAGGTTTCAAAAATTCTCAGTGCCTGCTTTAAAATGAATTGTTTACCTTGAAATGTAAAACAGCACCAAATTGAAATTATTGCACCAAACTATTCAGAGGATAAGCCTCCTTCAGTGAGGCAAGAGGTGACTAAGACTCATACAGAAGCGACAGCAATATCTTGACCTATTATAAATTCATCATCATCCATGCAGCTAATTTTATCCCTTTGGAGAGGCTTAGCTTTGAGATTCTATTCTCATACTAGGGCTAGGATGGATCAGCAAAGTGATGTCTGTAATGTGGGAGCCTGTTGAGAAATCACTCTCCAAACATCAAAAGAGCATAATTACTCTCGAGAGCTGGTTGAATTTTCCTATGTTTGTGATCAATGATTCATATCACCAACAGTCTGGTTGGTAATTGGCATTCCCCAGAGTAGGGCATTGAGCTGGGCATCTTCATGCTAGATGCTGAGCTCGTAATTCTGCTCAATAATGTGGTCTATGTTGAGGAAACCAAACGTAGACTGGGTGAGGAAGCCTTCCCAGCAGACTTCAAGCTTCTGGTGGTCTATTGTATTAATTTGCCATTTTACTCTTATGATGACATCACTATCCTTGATCTGTTACCCTAACCTTAACCCTAACTCTAACCCTAACCCTAACTCTAACACAAAAACTAACTCTAACCCCAACTCTAAACCTAAACCTAACCCTAACACTATTTCTAAGCCTAAACCTAAACCTAACTCTCACCCTAACCCTAACACTAACTCTAATCCTAATGCTAACCCTAACACTAACCCTAGCCCTAACCCTAACTCTAGCCCTAACCCGAACACTAACCCTAACACTAACCCTAACCCTAATACTAACTCTAACACTAGCTCTAACCGTAAACCTAACCCTAACTCTAACCCTAACCCTAACACTAACACTAACACTAACTCTAACCCCAATCTAAACCTAACCCTAATCCTAACTCTAACCCTAACCCTAACACAAATTCTAACTCTAACCCTAACCCTAAACTCTCACCCTAACCCTAATACTAACTCCAACACTAACCCTAACCCTATCACCCTAACCCTAATACTAATTCTAACTCTAACCCTAACCCTAAACTCTCACCCTAACCCTAATACTAACTCTAACACTAACCCTAACCTTAACTTAAATTGGAGCTTCAGGAACAGAGTTGCATTGTTTTAATTAGACAATCCAGCCTACCATACGACACATTTTGTAATAAACTTGGTGCCTCATCTCATTTCCTATTCTTTGCATAGATTAGAATTAGTCTTATCTTTTGCTTTCAGACAGGAGGAAATCTCTTAAATATGTTCTTGCCCCATCACAATTCTCTTTGGATTTATACTGTAGAACAGAGGATAAATCAGGACAGAAAGAGGGAAAATGAAAAGGATAGTATTATAATCATGGGTGATTTTAATTTTTCATGTAGATTGGAAAAACTTCAAGTGACAAAGGCAAATGAAGTAACAGGGTGTACTCAGGACAGTTTACTTGAACAACATACTCTCGATATAACCAGGGATCCAGCTTTTTTGGAACTATTAATATGTAATGTAGCAGTTTTAATAAATGATCCCAGAGTAAAGGATTCTCAAGGAAATAATAATCATGATAAAACTTAGCATTCAGCTTGAGAGGGAGAAACTTGAGTCAGTAACAACTGTGTCAAACTTAAATACAGCTAATTCCTCAGGCGTAAGGTCAGGACTGGCTGCAGTTCATCGGGATATTAGATTAGATTACTTACAGTGTGGAAACAGGCCCTTCAGCCCAACAAGTTCCCACCAACCTGCCAAAGCGTATACCACCCAGACCCATACTCCCACATCCACCCCCTCACCCAACACCACAGGCAATTCACCCTGACCTGCACATTTTTGGACTGTGGGAGGAAACTGGAGCACCTAGAAGAAACCCATGCAGACACGGGGAGAACGTGCAAACTCCACACAGAGAGTCGCCTGAGGTGGGAATGGAACCCGGGTCTCTGGCGCTGTGAGGCAGCAGTGCTAACCACTGTGCCGCCCACATTATGACTTAAACTCAAACACAGTTCAGGAACAATGACAGATGGTTTTTTTTCTGAGTGAAGATATATTTCAGTGAGGAAGAAGGATTTTAGGAAGCTGATAAATTAACTCTGATTCACCAAGAAAATTAATGATAGTATCAAATTGGAAGAGACACATACAATATGACAAGGATTGGCGGTAAGACGAAGGATTGGGCAAGTTATAAAAACCAATGGAAAAAAACAAACTAACAAGGAAAAAAACAAACTATTGAGAGTAAACCAGCAAGTAATATCAAGGTGGACAGCATTTTTAAATATATAAAAATGAAGAGAGAGGTCAAAGTGAACAAACTCTCCTTAGAGAAAGAGTCTGGGAAATAATAAAGGAGAACCAGGAAGTGGCAGAGAAACTGAGAAAATACTTTGCATCATCCTTCACAGGAGAAGACACTAAGAACATTTCAAAATTGCTAAATAATCAAGGGCCAAAGGAGAGGGAGTGAACACAATAATCATCACTAGCAGGAGAGGGGATGGCCTGGTGGTATTATCGCTGGACTGTGAAGCCAGGAAATGTTCTGGGAACCCTGGAACAAATCCAGCAAATGGTGGAATTTGAATTCAATAAAAATCTGGAATTAAGAATCTAATGATGACCATGAATCCATTGTTGAAAAAGGCCATTTGGTTCACTAATGTCCTTTCGGGATGTGTAGTGATTGGAACCAGATGGATTTCATAGACTATGAATCCTTGATTGGGGTTCCTGTATCAATTAGGAAGCGTTGGCTGACCAATATAACCAGGGAATCCTCAATGAGAAAGTGGTTCATTTGAAAGCTATCGTCTGGCAACTCCCTGAGAGGCTGATCAAGGATCAACAGGACAGGGTTTACTGGAGACTGAGGTGGAACAGCCACTGCATAATAACCAGTGGCTTCATCTGGAGTCACAGATCATGGTGGGCCTCCTTTTAAGAGTAACTGAATTACTCTGCTGTACCACCCCAAAGCCCCAATAGTGTGCATTCAGTGAGAATTTGCTGTTTTACTGTGCCTGTGTGGGGTGCGTCCCTCGATGGAAAGAAAGGCCAGGCAATTGTATTTGCCACTGGCTCGTATTTTTTTCCTGGAATCTTCCGGCACTGGGCTGCTGCTCTGTCAGAGTTCCATTCGGGTTTTATGTTGTGTCACTCTTTCTACTGTGATTTAGTGCTTCTAGCATCATTACACTGATAGCACGTGGTGTACAAAAAAATGTATAAGCAGGGGATTTAGAATCTCCTCTGTTCAGGGACTGACACTGAGCTGGCTGGGCACAGCCGCTGTACTGAGCACGTGCAAATAAAGGGTGACTTGGTGATGGGATACAAGCCTCTGGCCAGTTTTTCAGGAAGGAAACTGCCATCCTTACCTGGTCTGGCCTATGTGTGAAATCAGTGACACGGTTGACTCTTAGCTGTGGAGTGCCACAGGGATCAGTGCAGGAGCCACAATTGTTTACAATCTATGTTAGTGACACAGATAAGGAAATGAAGGTACTATGGGCACGTTTGAGGATGACACATCATGTAGATTGGAAAGCTAGTGATAAAGATGATACAAAGAGTCTACAGAGTGATAGAGACAGATTAAGTAAGTGAGCAAAAAAACGTTGCACTTTGGCAGGAAGAACAGAGGAACTGAATATTATTGAAATAGTGGAGGACTGCAGAAAACTGCAGCATAAAGGGATTGGGGATGCTCATGTATAAATCAAAAAAAATCTAGTATCCAATTTGAGCAGGTAATGGGAAAGGCATGAATTGTTAAAATAGAGAGGTCTTTGTGAAACTATAGGTTGGAGGATCTGAGCTACACGGAGAGGCTGAACCGGCTGGGGCTGTTTTCCCTGGAGTGTTGGAGGCTGAGGGATGACCTTATAGAGGTTTATAAAATTATGAGGGGCATGGATAGGGTACATAGGCAAAGTCTTTTCCCTGGGGTCGGGGAGTCCAGACTAGAGGGCATAGGTTTAGAGTGAGAGGGGAAAGATATAAAAGAGACCTAAGGTGCAACTTTTTCACACAAAGAGTGATATGTGTATGGAATGAGCTGCTAGAGGAAGTGGTGGAGGCTAGTACAATTGCAAATTTTAAGAGGCATTTGGATGGGTATATGAATAGGAAGGGTTTGGAGGGATATGGACCAGGTGCTGGCTGGTGGGACTAGATTGGGTTGGGATATCTGGTCGGCATGGGCGGGTTGGACCGAGGGGTCTGTTTGCATGCTGTACATCTCTATGACTCTTTGACTCTGTGACCAATTGAACCATTTGACTCAATATTCTCCAACAGTGCAGGATCAGGGAAGGAGTTACCGAAGGAAAATGAAAACCATACAATAAGTAGACCATAAATGGCTCCTGAAAAATAAAATAAATGAAAATTCTTTGCCCATCGTGAATAGATCATTCATGTTTCTTTTAAAATCAGATCAGCCACAATTTTATTGAATGGGGGAGCAGGCTCGAAGGGCTGAGTGGCCTCCTCTGTTTCGGATGTTTCTATGCCAGACCAGTGAGCATTGTTGAATGTCTGGAAACCTATCTGGGTCACCAATGTGCTTCAGCAAAGGAGATCTGACTTCTGAGGAAGGGTCACTCGACCCGAAACGTTAACTCTGATTTCTCTCCACAGAGGCTGCCAGACCTGCTGAGCTTTTTCGGCAATTTCTGTTTTTATTTGTAAAGGAAATTTTCCATCCTTACTTGGTCTTCATGATAAAGGGCTTATGCCCAAAACATAGATTTTCCTGCTCCTCAGATGCTGCCTGACCTGCTGTGCTTTTCCAGTAACCCACTCTCAACTCTGATCTCCAGCATCTGCAGTCCTCACTTTCTCCTGGTCTGGCCTATAAGTGATTCCAGACCCACCAAAATGCAGTTGACTCTTAACTCCTAAATGCCCTCTGACTAATTGGAGTCATAGAGTCATAGAGATGTACAGCATGGAAACAGACCCTTGGGTCCAACCTGTCCATGCCGACCAGATATCCCAACCCAATCTAGCCCCACCAGCCAGCACCTGGTCCATATCCCTCCAAATGCTTCCTATTCATATACCCATCCAAATGCCTCTTAAATGTTGTGATTGTACCAGCCTCCACCACATCCTCTGGCAGCTCATTCCATACACGTACCACCCTCTGTGTGAAAAAGTTGCCCATTAGGTCTCTTTTATATCTTTCCCCTCTCACCCTAAGCTTATGCCCTCTAGCACTGGACTCCCCGACCCCAGGGAAATTTATCCTATTTATCCTATCCATGCCCCTCATAATTTTGTAAACCTCTATAAGGTCACCCCTCAGTCTCCGACGCTCCAGGGAAAACAGCTCCAGCCTGTTCAGCCTCTCCCTGTAGCTCAAATCCTCCAAACCTGGCAACATCCTTGTAAATCTTTTCTGAACCTTTTCAAGTTTCACAACATCTTTCCAATAGGAAGGAGACCAGAATTGCACGCAATATTCCAACAGTGGCCTAACCAATGTCCTGTACAGCCGCAACATGACCTCCCAACTCCTGTATTCAATACTCTGATCAATAAAGGAAAGCATACCAAACGCCTTCTTCACTATCCTGTCTACCTGCGACTCCACTTTCAAGGAGCTATGAACCTGCACTCCAAGGTCTCTTTGTTCAGCAACACTCCCTAGGACCTTATCATTAAGTGTATAAGTCCTGCTAAGATTTGCTTTCCCAAAATACAGCACCTCACATTTATCTGAATTAAATGCCATCTGCCACTTCTCAGCCCATTGGCCCATCTGGTCCAGATCCTGTTAGATGTAGAAAATTGGATTAGTAATTTAAAAACATCTCTCCTAAAACCTTGGCAAAGATTAGAGCTTTTAAAAACCTATTTTATACCTAGATTGCATTATTATTTAATATTATCAGAATCCTGAATTAACTATCTGAGCAAATTAGATAACATAATTAAGAATGCCGCAAAAGAAATATTCCACCTTCCGCAGTCGATCACGGATGGCGTATTATATGCTAGATATCGTGACGGAGGCCTTGCTTTAAATAGATTGGCGACCTTCATCCCAATTTCAATCATGAGAAAATCCGGGATGCTCCACAGATCCTCAGATGAAATTTTACATGCCTCATTTCATTTTGAGGGTGAAAGTGTAGCGGAGAAGATGCATAAATTGAGCAAATTAAAAAAGTTGGAAGTGATTTGGAACCCGAATATTAATCGACAATTGGGAGAAAATGGTACTATCGGAGAAGACAGCGATGAGGAGTTGGAAGAGTTTAGTCATACTAACTATGGAAACTGGAGATCAACAGAAGTTGATAGATGGATAGCCCTCCCATGTCAAGGAGCTGGTGCTCATTACTACAAAAACGATAGTATTTCGAACGACGAAGAGGTAACCCTCTTCGCTGTCCACTACACCTCCAATTTTGGTCTCATCTGCAAACTTACTAACTGTTCCTCTTATGCTCGCACCCAAATCATTTATGTAAATGACAAAAAGTAGAGGGCCCAGCACCGATCCTTGTGGCACTCCACTGGTCACAGGCCTCCAGTCTGAAAAACAACCCTCCACCACCATCCTTTGTCTTCTAACTTTGAGCCAGTTCTGTATCCAAATGGCTAGTTCTCCCTGTATTCCATGAGATTTAACCTTGCTAATCAGTCTCCCATGGGGAACCTTGCCGAATGCCTTACTGAAGTCCATACAGATCATATTTACTGCTCTGCCCTTATCAATCTTCTTGGTTCCTTCTTCAAAAAACTCAAACAAGTTTGTGAGACATGATTTCCCACGCACAAAGCCATGTTGACTATCCCGAATCAGTCCTTGCCTTTCCAAATACATGTACATCCTGTCCCTCAGGATTCCCTCCAACAACTTGCCCACCACCGAGGTCAGGCTCACTGGTCTATAGTTCCTGGCTTGTCTTTACCACCCTTCTTAAACAGTGGCACCACGTTTGCCAACCTCCAGTCTTCCGGCACCTCACCTGTGACTATCGATGATACAAATATCTCAGCAAGAGGCCCAGCAATCACTTCCAAAGCTTCCCACAGAGTTCTAGGGTACACCTGATCAGGTCCTGGGGATTTATCGACTTTTAACCGTTTCAAGACATCCAGTGGTGGTGGAGGGTTGTTTTTCAGACTGGAGGCCTGTGACCAATGGAGTGCCACAAGGATCAGTGCTGGGCCCTCTACTTTTTGTCCTCCTCTGTAATCTGGACATTTGCAAGATGTCACCATCTATTTCCCTACAGTCTATATCTTCCATATCCTTTTCCACAGTAAATACTGATGCAAACTATTCATTTAGTATCTCCCCCATTTTCTGTGGCTCCACACAAAGACTGCCTTGCAGATCTTTGAGGGGCCCTATTCTGTCCCTAGTTACCCTTTTGTCCTTAATATATTTGTAAAACCCCTTTGGATTCTCCTTAATTCTATTTGCCAAAGCTATCTCATGTCCCCATTTTGCCCTCCTGATTTCCCTCTTAAGTATACTCCTACTTTCTTTATACTCTTCTAAGGATTCACTCAATCTATCCTGTCTATACCTGACATATGCTTGCTTCTTTTTCTTAACCCTCAATTTCTTTAGTCATCCAGCATTCCCTATACCTACCACAGCCTTCCCTTTCACCCTGACAGGAATATACTTTCTCTGGATTCTTGTTACCTCATTTCTGAAGGCTTCCCATTTTCCAGCCGTCCCTTTACCTGCAAATATCTGCCTCCAATCGGCTTTCGAAAGTTCTTGCCTAATACCGTCAAAATTGGCCTTTCTCCGATTTAGAACTTCAACTTTTAGATCTGGTCTATCCTTTTCCATCACTGTTTTAAAACGAATAAAATTATGATCGCTGACCCCAAAGTGCTCCCCCACTGACACCTCAGCCACCTGTCCTGCCTTATTTCCCAAGAAGGCTTTGCGCCTTCTCTAGTAGGGACTGGACAATAAATATTAGCCCAGCCAGTGATGGCCACAATCCTTGAAAAACATTTTAAAAAGTTAAAGTTGGCCCCTAATATTAATAAAGTTGTTATAGATCTGTAGGGGTTTGACCTGAGGGTCAGCACACCTCAAGTGAGGTTACAGGTTGGGATGGAGAGTCCTTCTTGTAATCTAAGATAGTGCAGAGGTTGAACCCACACTGTTGGCATCACTACGCATCATTAACCAGCCATCCAAGCTAACCAAGGTGAGATGTCTAAAACTAGGGGGCATGCAGTTCAGGTGAAAGGGGGTAAGATCAAAGGAGATAAGAAAAACAACTTTCTTACACAGAGAGAGGTAGCAGTCTCGAACAGGGATGGTGGTGGAGGCAGACACGACAGGGACATTTAAGAGACCTTTACATAAGTTCATGAATATGCAAGAAATGGAGGGATAAGGACCAAGGGCAGGCAGAAGGGATTCCTTTAATTTGGCGCCAGGTTCAGCACATTGTGGGTTGAAGGGCCTGTTCCTGTGTCATAGGTAGTGCCATAGAAACGTACAGCAATGAAACAGACTGTTCAGTCTAACTCCTCCATGCTGACCAGATATTCTAAATTAAGTGAGTCCCATTAGCCAGCATTTGGCCCATATCCCTCTAAATCCTTCCTATTCATATACCCATCCAGATGTCTTTTAAATGCTGTAATTGTACCAGCCTCCACCACTTCCTCTGGCAGCTCAAACACGCACCACCCTCTACGTGAAAAAGTTGCCTTTTAAATCTTTCCCCTCTCACCTTAAACCTATGCTCCTCTAGTTCTGGACTCTCCCACCCACAAGGAATCTGCAGCAGAGGTCTATGTTCCAACCAACCCCTGTCTGAGTTCACGAGTGACCCCATGCAATCCCTGAGATGGAGCCTGTTCTTTTAAGTGACTGACACAGTGCAGTGGAGGCAGTTACCAACACAGCTCTCACGGTAAATGCAAATGCAGCAAAAATAATCAGATTCCCGAGCCTGGAAGGATTGGCTTACTCCTTGTTTCTGCTACTGCTATTTCACGGTAGATTTGACAAGTGCAGTGGCTAAATGTGAATGTATCGATGGCTTTCTGAAGTAAAAGAAGATTAACTATTTGAAAGGCACAAAGCAGAGATGCAGAGAATGGATTGGAGCCAGATACAAAGTGGCCATTATTCAGGGTAAGCTGGAGTTTCTATCTCTCCTGTGGCCTGTGCGTAGAGACTTGGAATCTCAGCATTATACAACTTCAACCTGATTATAGAGAGAAAGCACAGAGTGCAGCAATTAATCTTTCAAGGACTGCGGAAACAAATCTGCGGCAGAATTTAAAGAGTAAATTTCACAAAATTACAGTTATTACCATCAATAATAAATGCTGCTTCTATAGTACTTATATTTGCTGCCCTTATAATGTAACATAGTGTGCAAGTTTCAATAAATAAAATTAAACAGCGGCTCTCTTGCCTAGTGAATATTAACAAGTTATAATAAAGTTCCAAAGTGGCCACTATTTTCTCCCTCGCCCCCATTCACTGAAGAAACGGATTATCTGATCCTCTTGGCTCTTTGTGAGACCTTGTTTTACACAGATCAGTTGCTAACTTCTTTTGACTATAACAATGACCACCCTTCAGAAAATAATCTCACTGGCTGTAAAGCAGTTTGTGAGTTCCCGAGGTTATGAAAGATACACAAGCTGCTTTCTTTGTCACCACTTATCCCGGAATTTTCAATCACAGGTTTTGCAAGACTTGGGAATTTACGCTGACCTGCTCCCATCCCACCCAATGTTATTCCACTGGGGTTTGGCCAATAACTCAGAATCCCCCATGTCAGATTTTAAGGGGTGTCACACTGCTAACTTACAGTCAACACTCATACATTTAACTTTACGGACAGGAAGCTACAATTCAGTCAGAAATTGTTCACCTGCCGTCCCAAAGAGTAATGTGAAACATTAGTTTTGGTGACAGTGTGATGCCAGGGCTCTAGGCTGAATAGATCAATTATTAGAAGACTGTATCAAAAAACACTTACATTGTCCAAATTGGGCACTTTGCCGATTGTGCAGTGCCCTGCAATCCTTAGAACACCTTATGCAATTTGATCAAATTCCACTTCCGGACAACACGTACCAAATAACCTTGACTATGTTAATAATTACACCAGAAACCAATTTAAGATTAGCAGTCAGGTTAGCAGAGGATTTCATTTGCATGTGCTATAAGCTTTATGTAAACACATTTTTCCCTTTTTATTCATTCCTGGCATAGGCCAGTATTTTTGCCCACCCCTAATTGCCCAGAAGGCAGGTAAGGGTCATTGCTGGGGGATTGGAGTCACTGTAGTGTCTGTAATGACATCATTCAGGTGGACGTGATAGAATCTGAGTTCCCTGATTGGAGGTGTTAACCTGGTCCAATCAGGGAGCCCTGGCTGACAGATTTAAATAGGAGGGTCAGAGGTTCTGTTCACTCTGAGAGCTGGCTCTGAGGGAGCTGGGTCAGGTTTAGGGACTCTCCCCATGTAGATAGCAGGGGACCTGGTGATGGGATACTGGCCTCTGCGGAGTTATTTCAGTCACATACAGGCTAGGCCAGGTCAGGACAGCAGATTTCCTTCACTAACTGACATTTGTGAATCAGAAAAACTTTTCCTGATGACTTTTCATGGTCATCATTATATTCTTAATTCCAGAAATTAATTGCTATGGCAGGATTTGAACCCAGAACCTGGGTCTCTAACGATAATACTCGTAGGACATTGTCTCCCCCTGACAGGAGCTGGTTCTTTGTTGGAAAAAGAAATTTGAGCAGGCCTTGTGCCTTTTTTACTGACGAAAATTTCATGCGAACTGCCAATCCTTGATGTGTTTCCCGTGGCAACAGCCTGACCAATCAGAGCCTGCCTGCCTGGTCTGAGTATAATCAGCTACTCCAACTGCCATTACAGCATCACCAATCCAATATGGCTCAACCAATCAGAACAATCTTTTCATCCTGTAGAAATTGCTGCTTGCTTTCTGAGTTTGGTTTTCTTGCATTCGTGTCCTGAAAAGTCAAAATAAAAAGCTTTGACTTTGTGTCTTAGCAATGCGTAATGCAATGCTTCCTTAATAATATTTGGTACAATGTCCAATGCCATTTTGGTGAGTCTGATGAAATATAGAGTCATAGAATCATACAGTATGGAGACAGACCCTTTGGCCCAACCAATCCATGCTGACCATGAACCCAAACTAAACTAGTCTCACCTGCCTGCATTTGGCCCATATCTCCGCAAACATTTTTTTCATCCAAATGTCTTTGAAACATTGTAACTATACCTGCATCCACCACTTTCTCTGGGAGTTCATTCCACATGCTCAACACTCTCTGTGTAAAAAAGTTACCCCTCATACCTTTTTAAAAATCTTTCTCCTCTCACCTTAAAATGTTTCCTCCTGAGTATTGAAATCCTCCACTCTAGGGAAAAGACAGCTGCCATTCACCTTATCTGTAGTCCTCATGATTTTATAAACCTCTGGAAGGTGACCAATTAACCTCCTAGGCTCCAGTGGAAATAAATCCCAATCTATCCAACCTTTCCTTATAGCTCAAACCACCCTCTCCCCTAACCTATCACCTTCATCCCCTCCCCCACTCACCTATTGTACTCAATGCTACTTTTTCCCCACCCCCACCCTCCTCTCATTTATCTCTCCACCCTTCAGGCTCTCTGCCTGTATTCCTGATGAAGGGCTTTTGCCCGAAACGTCGATTTTACTGCTCTTCGGATGCTGCCTGAACTGCTGTGCTTTTCCAGCACCACTCTGGTTTCCAGCATCTGCAGTCATTGTTTTTACCTAGTTGATTCAAACCTTCCATTCCTGGCAACATCTTGATAAATCTTTTCTCAATCCTCTCCATCTTAATAATAACAGGGTGACCAGAACTGCACACAGTACTGCAGAAGAGGTCTCACCAACGTCCTGTACAACCTCAACATGACGCCCCAACTCCAATACTCAAAGATCTGAGCAACGAAGACTGGTGTTCTATATACCTTCTCAAACACCCTGTCCACATGTGATGTGAATTTCAAAGAGTTATGTACTTGAACCCTGGGTCTCCCTGTTGTACAAGTTTAATTGGAAAAGTTTCATGAGTTTGAAGGTAATGAGTCCATGTGTACCGAATCCTTTTGTAATAATGGGAATCACAGTGACTTGAGTCAGCAATGAATTAATTGTACTGGAAGCGACGCTGTTATTAAACATCTAAATCCTATTATTTCTTGCAAATAAATATCAGCTTTTTAATGGATTTAAGTATTGAGAAACCATCAGAGCATTTGATGAATTTAATAATCATGCAACCTTGAATATTCTCAAATGTAACCTTCTTGAATTTTATTTAACATTTTGTGTCAAGTCCTGAGGGGGCTGTCATCTAACTTCAAAGGGAGAGGACATGGTTTGATATTAAAGATGAGGATTATAAATAATACAGCATCACTGCTAGTTTTCTGCGAGTCTGCTACATGTGATGACTGATGATCAAATCCATGGATCTGACCCAGGATTGGATTAATAGCCCCAAGCTATGGAGAGGTGGATCAGTGAGCCAGAGACACCTCATAAGAAGGGAGAATTTCACTTTACATTTGAGTAATTTTACTAAAGACCGAAAGTTCATGTTCTAATTGCCCAAAAGGGCCTCAGATCGAGTGTCATTGACCCTCAAAGCAGCTGTGTGCAGAACTACCAAGGGTCAAAGAGTGGAAATGATTCTCAAACACACTTCTTGGATCAGCACAAATATACAATATGTAATATACCATGAGGATCTTGTAGTGTAAGGGGTTAGGTCTTAATCATTGACTCTCTCCCACTCTCAGGAGAAGTACAGGCTGATACAGCTACTGCAGGTTCTGTTACCCTCGGGGCAGGTGGTAGTCACATGAAGGGGTGGGTGGGGCATTGGTTTGGTAGCACACTCCTTTCACTGTTTTCACCTGGCTTCCATTTTTTTCCCTGATGGCAAGTCTCAAAGTGCTTGGCACCTTCCCGAGTGCTCCTCCTCCACTCGGGACAACCTTGGGTCAGTGATTTCCAGGTGTCTAGGAATGCCACATGGTAGGTGAGCCCCAGGTGGACAGAGGAAACGCGCTAGGGCCTCATTGGGAAAGTACAATATTCCCACAGCCACCTGGGAATCACTAAGTCTCAATATGTGGCATGTGTAAGGATTCTGGAGTTTAACGCAGATAGTGGTTTGGAAATGTTTTAAAATTCATTCATGGGATGTAGGTGTCATTGGCTGTCATTTAATGCCCAATCTTAATTGCCCAGAGGTCAGTTAAGATTCAATCCATTGCTGTGGGTCTGGAGTCATGCAGAGACAAGACTGAGTAAGGAGTATAGATTCCCCTCACAAAGGGAATCAGATGCGACTTATCCTGCAGAATTGACAAGATTTCATGGTCATCATTCCAGTCTTAATTCCAGTTATTTTTCCTAAATCCAAATTCCACCATCTACCATGGCGAGATTTGAGCACAGCTCCCCAGAGTGGACTCCTGGTGCATGGATCCACTCAAACGGAAGGTGATATGACAGTGTGAGCTGTGCTGCGATGCCTACAGGAAGCAAGACTTACTCTTCACAGCAAAAAGGATTTCTCATGACTAATGCCACGTCCTTGGCATATTACTGATGGCTCTAGTGCCAGAGTTGGCCCACAGAAGACAAGAGTAACAATAAAGGTTACAGATCCTTGGACTGTGACTGAATCCAGGGACTGATGGGTATGGTAAGCCAAGTCAGACAGTCCTTGCCCAACCTGTCTTATAAATGATCCACTACAGTACCTTTTATAACAGGACAATAACTCTTTTATTTTACTC